>NC_052536.1:35788220-36139054 GCF_016699485.2 Gallus gallus | reverse complement strand
TCTTTTATTATTTTTCTTTCTTTTTTCTTTTATTTTTTTTTCCCTAAAGCGGTTTTTTTTTTCTTTTTTTCTTCATTTTTTTTTCTTCTTCGTTTTACTGACTGGTTCTCTGAGGACCCCCAAGAGAGAAAGGGAGAGAGTGACTTTTTGTTCCGTTCGCTGATACTGTGACGGTTTTGGGTCTTGCTTTTTTTCCCGTTTCCCCCCAGCTTGCTGCGTGGGGTGTTAAACCAATTCTGACCAATAACCACGGAGCAGTCTGCAGACAGGGGCCCGTCGGTAGGCACGGCCCGAAGGCTCGGATTGCAGATGGACCCTTTGCCAGCGTCTAGGACTTGCATGTAAATATAGAGATTGGGGAGGATGGGGTTGGGGTTTTTCCCAAAAACGTGGTCGCGGCACGCAGCCACAGAGCAACCTCCCCCACCCCCCCGGCTCCGCTCCCAGCCCCGTCCCAGCGATGGAGCCGGGGGGGCCACACGAGGCTTTGGCTTTTCTTTACGTTTGATGTGAACCTGTAGCTGTATAATGCTGTCAAAAGTTGGACTAAACCCATAGTTTTTAGTATCCTGTATATTTTGTTGTAAAAAGAAAGAAAAAAAAAATACAATCAACCAAACCAACCCCACCCCCCCTTTTTTATGGACACCGATCGTCCCCTCGTAAACCCTCCGGCAGTTTGTTCTTTGCGCACGCCGCCTTTTCCTGTTGTAACTTATGTAGATATTTGGCTTAAATATAGTTCCTAAGAAGCTTCTAATAAATTATACACATTGCGAATATTCTTTTTTTTTTTTTTTTTTTTTTAATTTTTTTCCCTCGGCTCCGTCCTGACCCTCCTTTCCCCCATCTCTATTTTTTTTTTTTTTTTTTTTTTTTGCGTTGGATGGAAACCGGACCGGGACGCTGCGGGCTCCGGGACGCCCCCGCTCGGGGGGACCGCGCCGGGAGGCGGCGGAGCGCGGGGCCGAGCGCCGAGTGAACGCGCGGAGAGAGAGCGCGGAGCTCCCGGGCCGCACGGGATGGGGTCGGGCCCGAACTCATTGCTGCTACCGGGGGGGAGAGAGGGGGGGGGCTCGGTCCTTTTTGCCGGAGAAAGCGAAGTGCTCCGGGAGGAGAGAGCCAAATGCCAAAGGCGCGGAGGAGAAAGAAGGGAGAAGTCTGATGCCACTAGAAACAAACTAACGACGAACGTGCTGGCAGTGTAGGACGTGCGGCCGTTTTAAAGAGCGTCCAGTTTAAATATCTTGTTAAAAAAGAAAAGAGAAAAAGAAAAAAGAGAGAAAGAAAGGAAAGAAAAAAAAAAGAAAGAAAAAGAACCATTTCTACCAGGTTTTCCTATGTACTTGTATTTTAAGGGAAGTACAGTCACCTTATTTATAATCCAAATAAAAAGATAGTTTATTGTGTACGAATTGTAGTTTGGATTAACTTTCTTTAAAGGGCTGCACTGAATTTCCCACCCGCACACACCTCCCAGGCAGACAGACGGCCGTGCAGCTCTCCTGTAAGCGCCAAGCCCAGTCTCCAGGCGGGGGGTTAGGGGCAGGCTGCGGCTCAGCGTAGCACAGGTTGGGCTTTCGTGTTTCTTTTTCTTTCTTTTCTTTCTTTCTTTCTTTTTTTTTCTTTCTTTTCCCCCTCCCCTCTCTCTCTTCTTTCTCTGTTTACTTTTTTTTTCTTTTCTTTTTATTTTTTCTCTCCCTCCCTCTCTCTCCTTTAAGTCCCCTTTGTTTTCTTCTTTATTTTCATAGCGCTTTGGGAAGTGAGTAAAGAAGCAGATGCAGAAGGCGTGGGTGTGGGTGTGTGCGTGTGCGCCCGGCCGGGAAACCGAGGTGCCTTCGGTTGTGAGATAAATCTGATGGGTAATGCGAGCAATTCGGTATTAACCCCATTATAAATGTATAAAACATATCCAGTGAGGCAGCTCATATTGGACAATCCCGAACTTCATATCGTTCTTAATGTCTCGGGTCCCAAATATCCCCTTTGTGAGTGTAACAAAAGAAGTCCCCCATCCCGAAGGCTCTCTCAGTATTACCTTTGCATTTGCTGCTCGGTTTCGGTTTTTTTTTTTCTCTTTTTTTTTCTTTTTTTTTTTCTTTTTTTTTCTTCCCTCCAGACCCCCCCGGTTAAACCACGGAAGCGACTCGCAGTCATTGAAAGCTCTCTGCATTACAGAGGTATTATGAAACGCTCATATTTTTGAGGAGAAGGCAAGCAGATTGCCGGAATGAAAACAAACCAACCTCCAGCTTAAGTAGCAGCTTTCGAAAGCCCTTTATTGATATAAGATAACTGGCGTTACTCGGACACCAAGTGCCGGTTTGGATGGAGAATAAGGGAAATAGACAGAATGAATAAAAAGATTATCGGATTCTTTCTGCCCCCCTCGTCCCCCGTCGTCGTCGTCCCCCCTCCGCCGCCCCCCCCACTCCTGATTTCTAACTAGAGAACATCACGTGTGTTAGCAGGAATTTCGAGACCTTTCATTCTTTATATTGCGTCCCGCTTTACACAGGGGCAGTCTCAACTAACCCAAAGAATATTCCTTTTTCTTTCTTTTTTTTTCCCCCCCTTTCTCTACCGAGCCTACGCTCCTTTCGGACACATGCGTTAAACTCAGCCCCTCGGTGCCCGTAGTGCTGCTCAAAGGGAGAAGCGCCGGGGATCCCCGGAGCGTTCCACGGCGCTGCGAGGGGAGCGGGACCGGGGGGCACTCGGCTGATTCTTCAACCGGGGGTTGGCCGGACTGGATGATCTCGGTGGTCTTTTCCAACCTAAACGATGCTGTGATTCTGGCGGAGATAGCGCACGAGGCCGAGGTGGACACTGCTGTGCTGAAGTCGACATTTCCCCTTCAGATGTAATGAATATGTGCATCCTTTCAGACGTTCACAGCTGAAGAGCATTGAAAGGCCTTAAAACAGCCGAGAAACTCCTTCCGTCCCTGGAAAAAAACTGGTGGGGCTGCCATGTGCGGCAGACACCCAGCCGGTGACTTCTCATTACAGACCTCGGGGGAAATAAATGCATTTTATTGTGTCTCGGCAACCTCATAAACACATTTTTGGTGGTGGGTGTAATTACTGTAATGGATTATTATGTACACTGACTTATCTTTCTTAAACTAGATTTAGTTTCGATTAAATAAACTCGTTTCCACTTTGTCTGATGTCGGCTTAGTTTAAAGTCTGTTTACTTGTTCCACAGAAAGGTGAATTCATCTCTTTATTAAGCACTAGAGACCGAGCAAACACAGTTCAAACTGTATTTACATATCAATCAAGAGAAACGCAAACAAACTGCTCTTTAACAATTTTATGGAGTTTTTTTTTAATGACATTGTGTTATTGCTTTTATCATAAATTTATTTGTATAAAGCGGTGATGCCTTCATTAGGATGAAGATACTTCGTGGTGTTTTGCGGGTTTCTTTTCTTTTCTTTTTTTTTAAAATACATTTTAATCCCCGCTCTCCCTCGAGGGGACGAAGGCACTGCACCGTTAAAATCAGTGCCTCCGTCTGAACGCTCACTTCTTGCAGTACGCCGACGTTCTGTCCCTCGGTAGTCAATGAGAAGTTTGGAGGATGGGACGGTGAGGAGTGGGGGGCACGACTCAAACCTGAACTGGTGGGAGAAATGCACCTTTCCCAACGTGACCGTTACTTAATCGGACATTTTGTAGGGGCGATGAGGGACCCAGCGAGGAATGGAGCTCCCCTACCTCTCCCCATTCCCTGGCGTTGCCCTTTAACGGGGGAGAACTGCCGAGGGCATTTTTCCTGCCGTAAGTAGGAGTTCGTGGTTGACTGCCATGGAGTATGCACGGAGGAAAAAGAGAAGGGGGGGAAGGGAAAGAAAACCTACGGAAAACAAAAGGCAAAAAGCCCCAAACCCTACCACCGCCCCCACGACAATAGCAGAGGGCTCCTTCCCGTTTGCTGTTCCCCAGCCAGCCGTGGGTTTGCTGTGCCCCGCAGTCCCGGGCAGCTCTGGGAGCCGGGGCCGTGCCCGCCCGTCGGGCCGCGCTGGGAGCGGGGCTGGGAGCGCCTTCCTGCCCGCGGCGTTCCGACGGCAGCGCAGTGCCCACGGACGGCGCGTCAGTGCGGGTCCCGAACAGTGTAATCTGAGACAGCTCCGTGATGACTCCGGGACAAGTTGCCACGGAGCGAGGGGAGATATTTTGGCAGTTCTGTGACAGAGTGCAGGTACGGGGCCCCGTTGGGCCCCGGCCCGACCGGGGTCGGCCGCTGTGCGGAGGAACCCGGAGTGCGGCCCGAGGGAGTCTCGGAGGACTGCGGTCCTCCCACGGCCGTGTCGGGAGCAAAGCTGAGAAATACTTTTTTCTGTCTGACCGCTGTTCCTCTCATGATCCCCTTCGGGGGGGTGGAAAAAGCCAATCTCCAAACCCTAAGTAATGGTAACACTGTTTGTGTGCATCAAACGCGTGCAGAGATCTGTCCCAGTGCGGCTGCTGCTATGAGGTAGAGAGAACACCATCTCTGGCAAAGGGGTGAATAATGCGAAATGATTTTTTTGTCATTTCCTTTTTTTTTTTTTTTCGCTTTCTTTCTTTTTCTTTCTTTTTCTTTTTTCCCCTTTTTTATTTTTTCCTTTTTTTTCCTTTCTTTTTCTTTTTTTTTTTTTTTCTGGCTGCAGCACGTTAGGGAGCAGGTAAGGTCAAAGTTTTCTATATCCTATGTCTTTCTCTCAAGGCTCTGGTCAGCTATATAAATAAGGTGGCGAATAAGATGGGTTTATGTAACATGGAACTGAATTCGTTTTGATACTTAAAACAACGCACTGTGCAGGAAACATCTTGGGAATCCCAAAGATGCAAACGCTGTCTGGGACATTTCATCTTCGATTTGAAGGTTTTTGGTAGTGGGGGTTGGGGGGGGGGGGGGGGGGGGGGGGAGAGGGGGGAAAGGGGGAAAAACATGTATTTTTTTAGAATTACATGACGAAGCAGACATTTACAAAAGGCCGAATGCATTAACTATGCAAGAACAGGGCAACTGACAGTCCCGAACTGGCTTAAAAAACTTAAGAAAAAAGAAAAAAAAAAAAGAAAAAAAGAAAAAAAAACCGACCCCAAACCCTAAAACTGTTTATTCTAAAAATATTTAGCAGGTGACTGACGCTGCTTGGGTCGGTTCCACTGGCAGCCACAGGTCTCTCCCTAATAACTAAGTCTGAATATTATGGTTACCGCTTTCTGGGAGGTGTTTCTTAGACACAGCGGGACGTTCCCGGTAATTTTACATCGGTTTGTAAGCTGTGCTTCTTTAGCGAGTGAGTGAATGCGCACCGCCGATTTTAGCAAACGTGTGCGACCCTTTGCGTCTGTTCGATGGGAACTCCCAGTGTGTCCTGGCGGGCGCACATCGGTACGGTGCTTCCTGACGGTGCAAAGGAAGAGAATAAAGCGCACGGACACAGGAGTTCAAACAGAAAAGGAAAGAAAAAAGGAAAAAAAAAAAAAAAGGAAAAGAAAAAGAAAAAGGAAAAGAAAAAGAAAAAGAAAACGGAAAAGAAAAAAGAAAGGTAGTGTCAACGCGAGGTTCAGCTCTTCACTTCCATCTGTTTTGGTGGATTTCACCGCAGTCCTTCTCCTCCATGGAGTAAATTCACACACGTAATTATGCGCGACAGACGTGCGCACACCTGGGGGCTCGCGGGGACCGACTTTTTGCTTCGTAGCAGAGGTGTTGCTGAAGTGGCTGAGTTCATCCCAGCGTGTTAGTGACCTAATAACGTGGCTCTGGGACACGGTCCGTCTGCAGATCCACTCGGTGCTTTTGTTCCTTAAACTTTTTGTTGTCGCTGCCGCTGTTTCTCAGATAAGCTCTTCCAAATGCCACCTTTCTCTCTATCTCCTTACTCTGGGAATTTGCTCTTAACCTTCGCGCCGCCTCACACCGCACTGTTCCTTCTGCGGAACGTGCGCACGCAGCTCCCCGTACCCTTCATCTCCGCATTCGCTCATGGCGAAGAGGAGTAGAAGCAATGGGTGACCAGCGCGGCGTGGTTAGGCGGGATGTGCGCGCCCATGTCCCGGTGCTACCTATGGCCGCACGAACTCCGAGGGGTGTCTATAGGGCTACTGTGCGGTTTGGAAGCGGAGGTACAGAGCTGTCGCTTTGGAGCGAGAGCTGCCCTACGACCCGTGCCGCTCTCGCCCATCCAAAGTGCCTGGCGGGACCCGGCCCCGCTGGGGAAGCAGCAAGTGACCCACATTTTCGCCGCCGTTCGGTCGCAGTGCTCAAGGGACGGTGACGGGCCTCATCGCGCCCTCCTGTGCCCGGCGAGCGTCTTTTTGCCCCAGCTTTCTTCCAAGCAAGGCACAAACGCTAGCGATCCCAGGTGCTGCACGGCCGGACGGAACAAAACCCGCACCCGCGGGCAGCGCCCGTCCCCCTCTTACTTTTTTAGACGTGGGATCCGGCCGTTCTCAGCGGCCCCATCCCCTGGCACGCGGGGCGATGGCCCCGGGGGCTGTGGGCGCAGGGCCGGCCCAGGACTGCTCCTGGTGCCGGTCTGGGGAGCTCGGGGGTAGGGGGAAGGGGACGAGGCTGCCCCTCGTTCAACAGAGCCCATCGAGCTAGGGAACGGCAGGGAAGTGCCGTGCTAAGCCCTAAAAAAGCTCAAGGACGAGATGCGGCAGCATGAACTTGTGGCTTCTGAAAGGTATCGGGCGCACAGAGGGAGAGCAGGAGGTCAGCTCCCAGCGCTGGCACCTTGGTGCTGACCGTCGTCGTGCCCGCAGCGGGTGACCCCACGGCCCCCGCCCTCCAAAGCTAGCCCAGACTTGGGCCCCTGCGGCCCCCCCATCCTCCAGCCCGACTTCAGTTTCCTTGGCTCCGGTCGACGGGTAGCAGCTCCTGGACGGAAAAGTTAGGGCGAGGGGAGTGAGGCAGCCCGGGGGCGGGGGGGGGGGGGGGGGGCAGGCGGGGTCGCTTCCTGCCGTCAGGATCTCCCTCCTCGTGGGGTGCTGGCGGTTCGCGTGTTTTGTGCCCGGTTTCCAGGGCCGCCGAGAGTGGCGGACAGGTGCCGGGACACCCGTGGGCAGCCCGAGGCGTGAGGGCTGAGGGCCACGGGCCGCGGGGAGGGCACAGAGTGGGGCTCCGCGCAGGGGGCTGGAGGTGTGCGCCGGGGGGTTGCGTGCGTGGAGGTGTACCGGGGGAGGGGGTGTTTGTGTCACCGCATCGCCCTTCCACGATGGCAACGTAATTATCTTGCTGAAACATTATAAAATAGCAAAAAGTTGCAAAATAGATCGACCTCCCCGAGATGAGAAGCAGCCAGTTTCAGAGCTGGGCAACCATCGCTCTTTTTCAATACATTTTAAACAAGAGGATCTAGCGAGTGATTCCGATTCAATACACATAATCAGTTTGGAAGTCCTATTTCCATTTGAAAACAGCCCTATTTGCAATCATGAGGGCCGGACACGATGGAAGATACAGGACGCATTCAGAGTAGGTGGTAGGTGAGAGAGTCGGCAGACGAGCACCAAATATTTTCTCCTCGTTGCAAAGCTTTTCCACGATGCTTTAATCACGCAGCATTTTCAAAATAACGTTCTATTTGAAAATGTTGCTTCATTGCTTTAGAAAGCAAGGATTCGATTTACACCGAGACTCTCCCATTGGGGAAAAGAAAAGAAAAAGGAATAAAGAAAAACAACAAGAAAAGTATTGATTGGAAAAGCATGTTGACTGTCCTGTCAAAGCCTTAGGGTTAACAGTCATTTAATTAAGAACGCCGGGCTATTTTTTATAAAACGATAAATTGCTTTTGAATTAAGGCCCTGAGGAGGGACACGTGCACGGAGAACAGCTCGGGGCCAGAGAACGCGGAGCTGAGCGCACTGCCCGGGGCAGCCCTGTCCGAGGGAGCTTTGCTCTGGAGAGCCCTTCCCCTGGGGAGCCCTATGCTGGGGAGCGCTTCCCGGGGCTCCCCTCTCCTGTCCCCGGTAGGGCCCGTATCGCTGCCGGAGCGGAGAAAGGATGCGCAAGAGCCGCCGCACGTATCTCGGGGGTGGGTGAGCCGCGGGAAGAGCGGAGCCCCCGTCACCTCGCCCCCCGCAGCAGTCCTTGCTCCGAGAAGGACGGCACTCCCCGTTTCTGCTTGCTCGGAACGTCTTTCTTACTCCTCAACCTCCCGGAGCCCAGAGAAAGCCGGGAGGCCTACGCACCCTCCGTCATAATCATCCTGAAGGAGAGGAGCGGGCAGAGAAGCTGACGTTGGGGGGAACCAACAGTGAAATGATGGTTCTCCCAGCACCTCACTTCGCACATTAATTGACGTTTCCGATTCCCCTCGTTTACTTGTTGATCTGGTTGCGCGCTGCCGACAGCGCGTGAGGTCTGCAGGCAGCTCCCCAGCCCCGAGCGCAGCCCCCCGCCCCGTTTGCTGCTCAGGATTTGTAGCAGGCACCGCTTCGTGCGGCTGAACGCTGTGGCCCGTCCCAGCGCACTGCTTATCCCCGTTCCCACCCAGTTTGTAATTCTCTTCCACTTCAAACGGCCAAATTAACTCCCGGGAAGGGAGGAGGAGGTAAATAAATAAATATTGGAATAAATAAATCAATGTCGCAGAAAGCCACATTTGCCCTCGGAGAGGTGCGAGCTGTTATTACTGCTTTACAGAGCAGGAGGAGGGCGACGGGCGGGTTTGTGCGGACATCCTTGCCGCTGCCTCGGGGCTCCTCGCTGGGGCCGGACTCGTAGAGCACCTCACCCCCTCCCCCCAATTCCCTCCGCCTCAGTCCGGCTCCCCGCGCTCCTTCTATCGCCCCTCAAAGCTGTCCCTTCTTTGGCAAAGGAAAGAAGCGGGGAACGCATCTCCGTCGGGTTCGCCACCGTGCTACCCCCAGGAGGGAAGGAAGGAGCCCCTGCTCCCCTCTCCGCAAAAGCTCATTAGTTTTGAGCCCTAATTAGAGCTCGGCTAGATGGTGGAGGAGGCCCCCAAGGCTGCGCTTGGGGCTTTGGGAGCGGTTTCTCCTCTGCCCGAGGTGCCACAGTTACAGTCTACCGTCCCGTCCCTCCATAAAGTGGGCACTGTTGCTCGTGGCGCCCACCTGGAAGGTGGTGAAAGAGGAAAGAAGGGACCGCTCTTAGGAAAAGTTCTGCCCCAACCCAGGCTCTGTTGGCATTATCCACACAAGCTGCCCCCATCGAGATGTACAGACAGAATGGAGTTCGACGCGTTTTGTTTATCCCTTAAAGCCGCGGCAGGACCACGGGATGCACCGAGCTTTCCCTGCTTCGGTAAAACACCCCAAAATCCGAGCAGAACCGCCGGCGAATTCCGATCCGATTCTCTTTTTACACAACCACTGAAGAGCGAATCATTTTTTTTTTTTTGGTGTGGGAGATCCATCGCCAGACTGTTGTCAGGAGTCAGATCTATCCCACATCGCTAACACAGCCACAAGTTAGAACAGCAGTGTCACCTTCAGGAGTGTCACCTCGGGCTCCCTGGATAATTTAAGACCTCTCTCCCCCCGGTTCCCACGATGAAAAACTCTTAGTGCATCCACAAGTGAATCGTTTATTTTATTACCAGTGATTTTCAAGGGAAAAACAGAAGGGCTACTCCAACCCAGCAGCCTTCAGGCGGGCACATTCCCACTTAACCAAATCGCGTGGTGCGAGTGGAGGACTGCGCCCTAATTGACGCCCGTTACTGGGACACGGGCTGCGGACTGGGGCCGGGCACAGAGGGAGAGAGCCTTCCACGAATCCCAGTGACCTAAAAACTAGCACGAGACTTCTCCGTGTTGATGTCGATCTGCAGAAGTGATGCATGCGTACGCAGTGAAATGCGTCCTGGCGGATGTGTTCGTCCGTATTAAAAAGCAGTGACTTTTGGGTTTGTTAACTTGAACGATTCAAAAGTATCATAGAGTCCCTCACTGCATCGGCGTGAGGTTTGCCGAGTGATAGAACGAATTCCTTATATAGCGAAGGAGAGGGAGAAAAAGGATGATCTCATTACAACCAAAACTTAGGAGGGGCGAGGAGAAGGCAGTGCTCGTGACACGTCTGCCTGTTTCCACGCGTCCTTTGCCACCGCGCTGTGGGACGTTTTATTTCTCTTTATTTCTGTATTCGTTTCACTGGAATATTCATTTTTGGTCAAACTCCGCACGGGACGGAGTTTTTGGCAGGAGACTGACCCCTGTTCTGTGGTCTCTGCGTGCTTTTGCAAGTGGGAACGGTGAAGAAAAAAAGGAAAGAAAAGAAAGGGGAAAAAAACAGTACCCGGAACAGTGCCCTTAGAAACATTTTTCTTTAAATTTCTGTTGTCAACATTTAAAAGAACAAAGGGATGGATAATTCTTTCGCTCAGTGAATGCCGAATAAATACTGATTCATCTTTCGGAACAGGACGAGCAGATTTTATTAAATATTTCATACGCAAAAAAAAAAAATAATAATAATAACAATAAATATATGCGCCTTTTATACGTACTTGTCCTTAACCTTTAAAAGCAACCGCTGTAAATGCCAGATCCGTACTTTCTCTAATAGATTTTACCAGGAGCTGGTGACAGAGAACTGATTTCTTTTCTATTAGGGCTTTAGTACATCTTTGTTGCAGGCCCGCGGAATGACCAGGGATTAGATTTGCATCTCTTAGACTCCCTGTGTGGTCTTTGTAAGAAGCTTGTAACTGTTAAAAATGACTTGTTAGTAAGCGTGTGGGCTCTCATCTCTTTGCTTTTGACAGAATGATTGTGAAATTCAGATTGTTCTTCTAGGCTTTAGCCCGCAGATTCCACCTGAACCCTAAGCAATTAGAGCCTAATCTCAGTGCAATCATATTTGAGTTAGGATTTGTTGCACTTTGTTTACTTCAATTAAAAAGCCGGGGAATATTTCGGAGCGGTTTTTAAGCGATATTCACGAGGCACTGAGCGAATTTTTCAAGCCCTGAATTTTGTCCTCACCGCCCCATTACTCGGCTTTCCGCAGTGCAAAGCGCTCTTAGGATTCCACGGGTAGAACTGAAGAGGAAACAGCGGGACATTAAAAACAACCCGCAGCCATTCGCGGGGCGGAAATGTCCGCGGCACCGCCGGCTCTGCGCGCGGCCGCCGGGCCCGATCCGGAGCGGCCACCGGATAGAAGGCGGGCCGGGCTCCGCCGGCTGCGCGGTGGGTCCGCGGCTTCGCCGGTGTTTGCAGGTCCCGGTGCTGGGCTCGTTCCGAAGAAGCCGCCCTCGCCGCGGCACTGCGCTGCCTGTGGGTTTCCCGACAAGAAACAAACAAACAAAAAGCCCGAACCCTAACCACGCCACCTGCGTGCTGTGGTCCGATACGTTAAATTTAGGATCAAACACGGTGAAAAAGAGGGGGGGAGGGAGAGGGGGGGGACAAAAACAAAAAACAACACCCCACCGTATTCAGGATTCTTTCCTCCTTCAGATGCCAAGTTTCTGTTTGTGCCCAGGTTTCAGCTGGCCAGCCCCAGAAGGATGGTTTTTACTACCGACATTCACATAATTACAGCTTTCAAGTGCTACGCTCTCACATCAGAAATATTTTCTTTAAACAGAAACGTCTTCTCCTTTTTCTCTTTTCTCTTCCATCTTTTCCAGTCATTAAGACATTTCAGAAAGTCTTTTCCGAGTCTCTGTGAGTCAAGCACGAACCTTCCAAAAACTCCTTAAATATGGAGGGTCATTCCGTTTAAAATTTTAGGCCGATTTTTTTCTCCCATGTGAGTCATTTGCTACCAATATTCTATGTTAAGGTGGTCTGGGCTCGATCATGTTCCCACCGAAGTTAAGATGCGAGCCCTCCTCCTGCTCCCAGCAGAATAGGATCGAGCCCTTCCACGCTAGTAGAGGTTTAATAGCATCAGCACATGCCCAACAACCACCATTATAACCTTGACCCGGTCAGGTGCAATGATATTACGCCTCCTAAAGTTATCCTGCATTTCCTTGGTGACAGCAAACGGCTCTTTATCACCTCTCACTTCCCACAATAACCCACAGGCAATGATACCAATAACACACTGCTCTTTTGTCATTCTTTCCCCTCGGAAG
The DNA here is from genome assembly GCF_016699485.2 of Gallus gallus. NCBI lineage: Eukaryota > Metazoa > Chordata > Aves > Galliformes > Phasianidae > Gallus > Gallus gallus. Next base: position 36,126,990 of record NC_052536.1, on the reverse strand, counting down.
CCCGAGTAAGTAACAAAATAATATTAATACCGTGTGCATTTTCTAGACTGGTCAGCCTATGCTGCCCGGGTCACTTCATCCCGACTGCGAGCACTGAAGCAAAAAAGTCACATTTCTGAAAGTGAGTCAGTTGCTCTGAACGGTCTGTGTCCTGCTGCTGAGTGCGGAACTGCGCGCTGGAGTGGAACATCAAGAGTTCCTGTGTGTAGCCTGCCTCAAACCCGGCTTTCAGGCTGCTCTGTTTGACACTTTATGATGAGTGTTGGACTAATCTAACACTTTAAAAACTTTGTTTCAGGTCCATAGGAGGCACACTAGCCAGTCTTCCTATTTCACTTCATTATTTTTTGCAGTAATAACACCTTTGGATCAGTGTTGCGGGATTACTTTTAAACCTCAGACATTCGTTCCCTCCCCAAGGCTGTGGTTTATTTACCGTTTGTCTTTTCCTTTCAGATCATAATCACAGACATAATTTTCCCTTCCCAAACCTGAGGTTCACCATGATATGTCTGCAAAATAAAGTGCTCTTCATTCCTTTCCTGTCACACTGCAGAAATATATTTGCTAAATAATTGTTGCTCCAAGGAAATAAATCAGCAAAACTCAAAGATACTCTCTGCAGAATGTGGGATGCACTGATTTTAACATCAAGAAATTATTCTTAATTGAACGGTGTCGTGTTGGCAAGTATGGTCTTTTTCTGCAGGCTGAAAGAATGAGCAATTCTTCTTGCCTTAAAAGACTGCTTTACAGATAAAAGCATCTCAGTCGACAACTTAATCTTTTTTAAATCAGGCTTGAGCAGGGTAGATGAGTAATGGAATGACAAGCTTTCTAGGGTACCGCTTCGAGCATCACAGAGTCTCTGCTGCCCCTCTTCTTTCCCTGCTTGTAGTGCTTGTGGTTGAACGTGTGCTGGATTTTCACAGAAAATAGAAGACAAAAGCAGCAGAACAAATTTTACACAGCAAAGGTTTTACTTTGACCGAGGAAACTGAGATGTACAATGTTGATCATGCTGAAGGGCAAGAAAAAATTGTGTATGGATGAACAAAAACCTGTGAGAAGTGAGCATTTTATTTCCAAGATAAAGGTAATGAGAAGAGCAGACCTAAGAATGGGGAACAAACATGAAGAAAGAACACAGAGAATCGCTAACATGTGCAAGGCTCTGCAAAAACAGTGTGCGAGATGGAACAATAATCCTGTTCTTCAGAGGCTCCTCATCCAGTTCTCATTAGAAGCAGGAGGCAGCTGATCAGCCTGCAGGCAGGTGGGCTCAGCACACAGCTTGTTTTGGCTGTTCTGGCAATCCATTGCCACTAAGGAAGGATGGGTTTTCCAACGAAGTAACACGGAGAAGTTCTGTCCTGAAATAGAGGGGGAAGCAAAGGGGTCATGGATGATAAGTCTCAGAAATGTGCTGAGGGACACCAACAGGCTGTCTTGATGTAAGCACTAAAATACAGCCTGAAACCAGGGGTTTTCTTAGTTGTAGGAGTCTGTCCAGATAGGCATGGGGTGGAAACAGTGTCATCAAAAACAGATCTGCGGAAAAGTTAGCTGAGTAGCTTCAAAACATCCAGAAATTCCCTTCTTTTGTTTATGCTGGAGTTACTTTTTAGCTTATCTAGTGAGGGATGTTCACAAGTGAGGACAGATTTGACCGCTGCAGAAATCCTCAATGAAGCTCTCTCTCTCATTTATTTATTCTTTTTTATTTTTTGTATTTTATCGACTAAAGTGAGAAAGACTTCTGTCGCTCATTTCAAAAAGTGAACTGCAGCAACAAAAAACAGGTTCCAATGAAAGGGATAAGGCCCACGGGGATATATTTGAATATTACCGCATGGGCAAAAATGATGGTAGTACTGAGAGTATGGGAAAGAAATGGGTACGGTGTGAGCATTCAGAAGTTCGCAGGTATTAGAACATTACCCAGAAAGCAGTGGGTACACTTAGAAAAATATTTTTATAGAAAAGACGAGGTCAAATCAGACCAGTAACTTGCATAACTCAGTGTCTTGCCCTGTGGCAATAGTAATACAGCTTTTAAAACAAGGTGATCAAGTGGGTAAGCGTGGACTAATTGACTCAAAAGAGAGTTATCTGGGGGCATTTCTGGAAGATTTCTGAACTTCATTATTTCTTGAACTTTTCCAGGGGTGTCTCCTAGCAATAAATTACAGCATTAAATATGACACGATCCACATTTGGTGGTTTAAGATCCCTCTTCTCCCAAGCTCTTACACAGGCAGACTCTGTAGCTCGACATTCTTCGTAGTGTTCATTAAACTTGTTTACGTTGTGACTTCTTGTTGTACTTTGGACCCTGGAACCGCTCCCACCACATACTTGCCAAGTAGTTTCTAATCCAGCATTTTTGTAGAAGCTGCAGAGACCAGAAGGACCAGGAGAAGCTGCTCTTCTTCCCCTTGCAGTGTTGTAAGATGCTCAGTAAGTAATGCTGTAAGATCTAAAGATCCGTTTTATTTCTAACTTCTTCATTGCTGTTATTATCTCAGTTTAGAGCATGAGCTATACATCTCTATTTTGACCAGGACTGAACAAATATTATCATCAACAGTTAATATATACCTTGAAGCAAAAGAACCACAAGTTTTAAGGAGTCTTGTCATAACGTGAAGAATAACTGTAGCTTGCATAGTTCACAGAGCAACTGGAAACAAAAATCTGTGCCACAATCCAAACTCTTTTCTCTCTCTTCATTATACTCTTAGGAATGCATTGTGTTTTCTTTTTCTTTTTCTTTTTCTTTTTAATTCATAGCAAATACAATCAGTACCTCCATTCTGTTCCCTCTTATACACTCCTTTTCTATGCCAAAACAGGAGTGATATTGAAGTTATATTTATTTAAGGAATATTAAAGTCTTTTCCAGTATACAAAATCAATGAAGTCTGTTTTTCCAGGGCTGGAGCAAAGGGGTTGAGATGACATAATCAGTCTACACGTAACTAAGAAAAGATTTCCTATACAAGATGTGCTTTTAATTTGACAGGGAAAAGGAGGCACAATTGCGCTCTATAGCTGAGAGGTTAGGCTAGGCAACGCTCAGCTGAAATAAGGTGAAAATCCTTAACAGGGAAGGCATAAGGGTGGTATGATAGGACCTTCTCTACTCTAACTCAAAGGTATATGTCCTTCTGGAGCTAAAGTGTGATGCAGAAATTGCTGTGGTGTGCAGGCAGTAACATCCTGGCCCTTTTTGGTCTCATTTTCTGTGGCTCTGAAGAACCCTTGAACCAGGTCTTTTTGTACTTGCAAGGACATGTTATGTTTTTAAAAAAGGCATTACTGTGCATCAAGAATATTGACCACAACATTGCAAACTTACCATCATTAACCTGACATCTGAATTTATGTTACATCCAACTTGAACTCTGTAAAGCATTTACCCTCAGAAGACTCTGAAGCACTGAGTAGGAACAAAAGTTAAATTTAAGTTTAAATTAAGAAGAAAAATACTACTATCCCTATGTTAATGTTCTACATATTTAGCAGCACTGCTTCTCTATACTTATTCTGTCTTCCATCTCACATGTAGGGAGAACTAGACAGAAAATCAATTCCCCAGCCACCTGCCGTCTCACCAAGAGGCACTACTTTTTCACCTCAGACTGTTCTACCGACAAGTCCATCATTACTAACCATCATTGCTTCACAGCACATGAAATTCTGGGGTCTTTCCAATCTCAGGAACCAGACATGGATCTCTAAGCCAAACAACCCAAACCTGTCATCTCAAGGACACAGGAAAATACAGTAACGCTAATTACCAATGAAAAGTTCACATTAGACACCGTAGCTACCTACTTTACTTCTCTGTATGTATCTTCTGCATGGTTTTCAGTCAAACCTTTTCAGTAGGCACTGCAAGGTGAAAGGGAGGGAGAGGGCACAGAAGCTGGAAGTTCATGCTAGTGTACCAGCAGTTAACCGGGGCTGAGAAATCTACTGTGATAGGCTGCTTCAGTAACTCATAACAATGCTGATAGAAGGGGTTCTTCAATCTCAGCACAGGGAAAGGAGAAATCCCAAGTAATCTAGAAACACAGTTTTTATTTTAATCTTTTAAGCTAATAATTAGGCTTAATCTTCTTATTTGTTCAATTCTAGCTTCACATCCAAAACAAGATTATTGAAATAAGATTTGAAGACCGATTTTGTGCCTCCTTATTTCACAGAACTACTTCCACTAAAGGGAGATCTAGAGAAGAACCACATGCTACTTACGGAAAAGTTATGACCTGCTTTCAAGGCAGAACATTACTAAACCATGTTAGTTAAAATACATAGTTTGGAGACTTGGGATGTTAGTTAGAGTAACATATAGAATCTACGAAAGTTCCCCAGGTGATAAATTAAGACTGTACAGAAGTCACAGGCACATTTTTCAGACGCATCTAGTCCTCAGAGTCAACCAAGAATGAATGTATTAAGGAAGACCTAGTCAATGCCTTCAGAAAACATAGAGCTGAACACACCTGCTCTTGTTACTGCTAAGATCATTACAGTTGAAAATAAAAAAGTGCAGGTAGTAGTAATGGGAACTCAGCTCAGAGAAAGGGAAGGTAGAAAACATAGAAGAGGCATGAGGATATGAATATAATTGTTGTCCTGAAAAGAAGGATTCTTTTTTTCTCATTATTTAACACCATACAAATAGACCTACTTTAAATAGTTGTTTGTATATTTACTTATGCTAATCCCCATGGAAGCACCCTATAGGGTGGTGTTTTAGTGTGTCTTCACCTGCAGACAAAAAAATAATATTCTGAAAGCCAACTGTGTTCATCACTGGGATGGACCTCTGCTTTCCCCTCAGTGTAGATCGCTACTGTCACATACAGGGCCTGTTATTTTCCTGTATTCTGGTATGAAAATGGTGATGCTATGAAGAAGAGCTTAACCATCTCACAACAGTGCCTAAATCCCAGCCTCAACCAGAGAAAATAAGGGACAAAAAGACTTTTAACTTAGCAAGAAGGTGGAGTTAGAGAGCAATGCCATGACAGGCTCAGTGCTCCTCTGGGTGTCTTTGGCACAGTAGGGAGCTGGGCAGCAGTCTGCCAAGCCGTGCAACTAACATCTCCGTCACAAGTCTCTCCTTCCTCTCTCTGCTCTCAAATCCCCAGAAGCAGCAGGAGCAACACAACAGAAACAAAAGATGTAGTATGCTCTCACTGACCCTGAGCCTGAAGAGGCCTCTCAGCTCCAATTCCACTTTATAGAAGTGTGATTTCATGGGGGCCCAAGAATATGTCATGGTTGCCTGACAGGCATAACAGAGGGTGGAGAGAACAGCTGGGGAAGCAGGTAGGTGCTACCTGCTGCTAACGAAATCATACACAGGATTTCAGCTGTGATTGATTTCTCCCACAGTCCAACAGCTGATAGCCTTTTCAGCCTGGCCCTGCTAGAAGTAAGTTTTTTGTGTGCTTCATCCTTCCTTGCCCATTCCTCCTTCCCCACAACCCTGCTAGACACCAGGAGAACCTCGTGCCCTGGAGTGCAGTGAGAGCTGAGCCCAACCTGGTGACAAGATTTGACCTCAACAGATGCAAAGCGGGCTGTAGCTCCTACTGCAGATTGTGATTTGTTCCTATGTGATGCAGAGCTGAACCAGTCTTGGTTCAGATTCCTTGTTTCTATACCCTATGGTTTTGTATAGCTGCCTTGTTCTGATTCTTCTTCCTAGAGTCAGTGTGGCTAGGAATGAAGAAGTAATAAAAATAAAAAAAGCACTTTGGGAACCAGGAGAAAGGATTGGGAAGCAGTGTGAAGAGGTGATAGGTACATTTGCAGCTTGTCAGATAAGAAATTAAACACTGTGTAATTTTGTGTGTGTGTGTGTGTGCGTAGCCAGTGGAATAAACGAGATGTTTTTTTAATCAAATTGTTTAATAGTGGTGATTTGTTTCAGTATTAACTAAAATTCACTGCACTAAACTTTCTCCAGATGTTAAGATTCCAGTAACATCAACTAAAGGCAAATCATGGATTCTGATGTATTCCCACATCTTCAATAATAAAACAATCTGATTTGCACAACAGCGATATGCCTGCTTCTGCAGAGCTGAAACAACATTTTAGTATTCCAGCTTCTTACCCCCAAATGTATCTCTCTAGATACGCGGTGGTAAATGTAGGATGTACAGGATAACAGCATTTATTTCTGATTCAAGGTTAGCTGGTACAAGAGAGAAGAAGGGGAAATCAATCACTGAGTTTCTTTCAGGATTTTCTATGCTTAGGTTTATTTTCTTTGTATACATACCTCTACAAACGTAGTGGTGATTTGAAAATGTAATCACAAAGTGGCATGTTTCACATGTTCACTGTACTTACAGAAGGCAAAATTGTACGAGTGATTTATCAAATTCTACTTTATTATGAAACATAAAAAACAACATGGCACAGGAAATATTTCTGGTGTATCTACAAAAACACATTTTAAGGCAAAAAGAGCTGAAATTGTGCAGATACTGAATTAATCTGTTTTTAAGCAAAAATCTATAAAACAGCAAAATAAAAGGCATTGTGCTGTGTGTTGCTGCTTAAAACTGGGAACAACAGTGGAGCGCGGCAGTTAATTAGCTTCAGTCAACATGAGATGCTTTACAACATTTCTCACATCGCTGCTTCATCTGGGCTTTGGAATAAACATTTCCCACACTCTGCATGAAGAAAATAACCGGAAAATATATAGCTTAGCCATTCAAAATATGCAGGTATTTCAGACAATCTTTCCTGCACTGGAGAAGAGATTTTAAATACCTTCCATAAAAAGAGAGACTAAAACCACTGAACAGAGGAGTTTGTAATCCTATTTGCTTAGCATTTGGGGGGTTAATATCTATTCTTAATCACCAAACCTTACATATTGCTTTTAAAAGATCTTTCACCCTTTTTGTGTTTTTTGTAATTTTTGTGTACTTTGGTTATCTGTTGCACAAAAGAACTATCTGCTCTGTAAAGGCATCATATAAAAATCTCCATTTAATGCATTATAAATAATGAAGTGCTACATTATAATAATTATTTCCATATTAACTAAACGCACAGCTAAGTTACTTGCATTAAACATCTACACTTTGCTTAATGCCTTTAAATAGCATCTGATTCTCTCTTATTGCAAGTATTCAACTGATGTTCTGGCCCAGAGGAGGCTGCGGAGTTTACTTCTTAGAGATCTGTGTAAGGCGAGCAGCTTCAAAAGGGAAAGCCCTGTACTTAAAGCATTTTATTTATTCCACTTACGTTTGATTGTGCAAGGTGTGTAAATAAAGGGTTCAGACTCTGCACTTCATGCAGTTCAGCTAGGCACGTAACAATTATTATTTTAGTAAGGGGTAAGGAGTGCGCTGGCCAGCTTCCATTTTACCTAACAGCTGAGACGAAGTGCCTGAACTGCTTCCTTCCCAAAGGAGTGGCTGTAAATTCACTTCTGTGGAGAACAGGACAACTTGATAATGGATTATTATTAGTCACTACATTGGAAAGTAGGATTTGCTTTAAAATGCAACATTTTAAATTTGGGGATTTACCAGTCACTGTTTACATATTTCTAAATATATAGTATTTTTGAGGTCAGAGGCTGATGAGCTTCCAGGCTAGGATAATTGTCTTTAAACCAGGATGTTTACCAGAGAATGCTGAAGAGAAGAAGATCTTTTGTTTAAAATGCCACACCGAGTAGAACAGCTTTCTTGTGAACTTTCTGAATCTTGACAGCATGTTTTCCTCAGGCGTTAGTTATTATTATTTTTTTGCGGTGTGTCACTCTTCACATTTTAACAACAAATAAGTAGTGCTAAGACATTTTCTGCCCTTCAGTTGTAAATGTACCAGACCCAACTGAACAGGGGCCACCGTTATTGCAAAAATAAAAGGGGTTTGCGGATGGGATTAATTAGGAGGAGGGAATGTAAGGGCTCCCGCTTTAAGAGGCAAGTACCCTGTGTCATTAGTTTGCTTGCTTTTGGGAAAAATAAAACCCACCCAAACTTATAACAAAAGTTGAATGCTGAATTAAATGCATTTTAAAGAATGTGATTTAGCTTCTCTGAAGCTTCATTTTTATGCAATGATGTACAACTAGAATAGAGCATATGACTTCAAATTATTTAATTCTCCTTTTATAGGAGATATTCAAAATGAACAACAGAATTGTGGCATTCGCATTCATATTTCAATCAAACATTTGTGAACTTGACACTGCTCGCTCATGAAGTTGCCAGGGTTCTTTATGCTGAGGGCAATTCTATCAACAGTGGATAATAATGAATATTTTTATTGTTGGCACTTTTATTGATTTTAGTAAATAACACATCAGCGCTACAACGCCAACTTAGAATATAAAAGTAGTCACGGGGTTGTCTCTGGAGTCATTGTTTCTTATGGCAAATAAATCTCAGTGAAAGGTCAAATGGTTTAGGTACAATATTTTAGTACTTTGGAGAGACAAAGTTGTAAAGAGACTGATAAGAGCTTTAGAAAGCTCAGATTAGACTTTAGTTCAGGAGGATATACCATAAGAGTAAATTTGTTAAACAGAAACTTCAATCACATCATTTTTTATCATTTTCAACAAGCAAAATTGTCTTCTGCTAATGAGGGGATAATTTGGTGCAATGTGTACAACTGAAAATAAAAACTTTTGAAGAAAAGAAAATCACAAGCACAGAGCAGTCGATCAGATGCTTCCATCTAGAAAATACTGGGACTTAATTCTGGTCTTCTTCATGCTCCTTGGCTGAGTATCAAGATTCTTATTTGGACAAAACTCTTGCAGCTGTCTTTCTCTAGATTTTTGCCTAGCAGAAGTGACAACGGTTTGCCATTTTGTACACCAGTCTGGTTTTCTGCTCTCTCATACAAATTTTAAGCCACTGGCTTCAGCTGAATTATTTTTGGTACACATTATTGAATGTGAAAGAGCTGATCCCTAGGATTACACATTTTATTTTATGAATGTAAATGTAACTCTAAGTCTTTTTGAAAAATTACAGCTTGCGAGGCTTAGGAAATTTATTGATAGGCTGGGGACATCTTCCTGCCCTAATCTTCAGACAAAAGTCTGTTACTTATTGTGATGGAATCAATAAAAACAACAAAAGTGGGAAAGGAAGCAGAAGAAAGAAAGTGCAGAACTGTAGGAAAGTCTTTTTCCACTAAGGTCTATGCATGCAGCCACCAGGGCACAGAAGACAGCAGAATAGCAATAAAATATGCTACATGGAGCACCACTAGTCAGAATGAAAAGAACAAGGCAGGAAATCCTACTTCAACTTTCATAATGGCAGAGACAAAACTTCCATTTTAATTTTTTCTTTTTAACTGTGCTGCATACAGAACAAATGTGAAAAATAGTAATTTTAGTGCTACAAGGAAACAAATAATACATGAGTTATATATGAGTTAAATGTTACATAACATTCTACTTAAAAAATCCATCTTACAAGGCCTGATCCTGAAGCCTATTTTGGGCAAGATTCCCTTAAATGTGATTTTGAGCTGTAAGATCAGCTGTGCTTGCAGTTAAAGATATATGTATATGTTTCATTTTTATTATCTACTTAAATGCAAAATCTCTTCTTCCACAACCAACTATTTCTTTTTCTCAGAGAAACATCTCTTTTAGTATCATATTTTTCAACTCTGAGTGTACTAAAAAGATTTCATACGAAACTTTATAAACAGTTGCCTAAAAATATAGGGAAACAAGGACAGAGTGCTTATCAAATGCAAATCTCATCCGTCTTGTAATTATTAACATACGGAAAGATGTTCAAAATCCCCTTTATTTATATTGTTCTCTGGTAACACCTGCAGTTACTAGGAGAGCAGAATTTTGATGGGCTCAGCTGGACCTTTAAAAAGGGCACAGAAGAAGAGAAGTCTAGAGCTTCTCATGGGGATATACTATTTCTTTTTTTTTTTTTTTTTCCAAAGCAAAACCATAAAAAGTTGATGTGAAATATCCAGATCTCATGGATTCAAATGAAGTCAAAGAACTTCCTTCACACCATGAAGATCTGCATATATGCGGCAGCTGGCTGGGGAGGGGATGAGCAGTTTCTTTTTCTCCCAGAGATGACTGAATGAAAAGCCCTCTGAAGGACCTTTTCTGTGATCTCTGGTGGCTGTGTATCCACCTTGGGCTTTCTCCTTACGTGTGCATCTACTGAGACGTGCTGCTGCTGAATTCAGCGAAATTGAGCCCTAACTATGATTGGGATATGAGGACACATAATTAGCTGTGTTAGAAAACTGACCCTCTTTCTTTCATTAAGGTGGAATTTTACCCTATAAAATATGAATGAGTAAAGACATTTTAATCAGGAAAATAAAATAACCAAATCATTCTCCACTGTTGTTATTTTTACACTGCAATGAGACAATGGTAGGGCAACTCACTTTAGGTGATATCACTTAATTAGGAAAAGCATCCTAATCAGATCCACCTCCAATTGCAATAACTGTAGGGAGTCAAGTACATTTCTCTATCAAAGCAGCAAGCTTTGTAAAGTAAAGTATAGATTTTGGTATTTTAAATTGGGATACAAAAACAGTAACTGAGAAAGAATAACAAAGAATGGGAAAAAAAATGCATTCTCCGCATCCCAAATTTCAGAATTGCTTCTGAAATATATAAGCAATATTTCACATGGTATTTCTGCAACTCCACTTAGTAAAAAAAAATGTCAGGATCAGTGCTTCCATAGTCAGAACTAAAGAGGGCCAAGGCACACACACTATTCCCATTGGTAACTCAATATTGGTAACCAAGACCACCTTGCGTTTTCCTGGTATTCTGCCCATGGGTATTATACATGGCTCAGAGAAAGGGAAACCTAGAGCAGGATGTGGACACAGTGAGGATCTCTTGCTGGAAGGACCAAGTCCTCATGTGGTTAACAGCTGTGCTGCCTAGGACTTTTAGAAGCACGGTATCCCCATATCCTCTGATTCCGTGTAGCTCTTTTTTTCAGTGACTGTGGATTAGTGGTATTGTTAAGCCCCCTATGTCTACAAATATCCTTACAATTTCTCTCTCTACATTTATCTTCAATAAGATGAATGCCTATTAATGACACCATTCCACTCTGTTCATCTATTTGCCTAGGAAAAATCATTTTGGCTTACAGCATCTGATGTTCTGCCTTCTGCACAGGACAAATGCAAAGCCCAGGAACTTCAGAAATCCCCTTCAATTTCAGTAAATCTTAAGGCTTATTTCAGTGAGATGGGTTTTCAGTGAGGCACCTCCTCTTTAACTACAAGTAGCCACTCATAATAAAAGCTATACGGAATAGGAAGGGAAATAAATACTAAAGTACTACCAATTACATGCAATTATTTGCATTGCCAATAACCAAGCTCTGCAAAGTTACAAAACAGGTTTTAAAATAACAATTTTTAATGTATGTGTAGGATCCTGTTTATGCATTTGCTAAATTTGAATGGTTTTCTTTCTTCCAGTTTTTCTACACAAACAGTAGTTAGGAACTCCAGGATCACTTAAAATAAATAAATAAATAAACCTGTGCTTATATATTGGCTATATTGTGTGTGGCAGATTTTCAAGACGTTTTCAGCGAGGTTCTTCACCATAGACTCCTAAAAGAAGCAAACTTGGCATAGGAGGGAGTTTCTCGACTTCAAGTATAAGAAGGAACAAATGTTAAAATCTTACTACGCTGATGAAAAACATGGAAGTTACCTGTGAATTCTTTTTATCTGTCCAGAATACTCAAAAATGATGAGAGAGGGGTGGTGAGAGTATGTGTGTGTGTGCTGTGAGTGAAGAAAGACTGCTGTTGATATTAAAATCCTCAAGCTGATCATGGAGAGTTGTAGAAATATCTCAAGACATTTAGTTAGTGGCCACCAAGATTGAATATTTATTTATATTAGATCAATGTAGGACATGGTATGTTAGGAATTATTGCAGGAAATAGAGAAGAAAACATGAAGCATCTCCATGTCAATGAATTTTTCTATAGTGAAGACACATATTAGATAATATCATTATAGTGAACCTACCACAGAGTAAGACTAACTACAATAGGTTCAGAAAGTCAGAACCATCAGAAGAATAACATAGATTCTTACCAAGCCTTAGTTTAACATATTAAAACTCTTCTGCTTGGAAACCAAAGAATTACATGGAGAACGTAAATAAGAAAGAAGTATTGGGTACCCAGTAAAATGACAAAGTAGCAAGTTTAAAAGCAACAAGCAGAAACATTGCACAGTCTTACTGCTGCAGGATTTTGTTGGACCTGGAGTACAAATTAATGGGAAAAAATCTTGCATGTGGCTTTTAACCACAACATGACTCCAGTGCAACCCTGCTCAGGAAGCCATTAAGCAACTGATTGCTGTACTTTCCCTAATTGTTAGATATTTTCCTTGATAGTTGCTTATTGATCAGGAACTGCATCCTGGATTAGCTAGATTCCTACATGATCCAACACAGTCATTCATTCTCTGGTTATGTTCATATGAGAAGAATTTTCTGGGGGGAAAAAAAGCAGTTGTACATTCTCATTGGTTTTATTAAACCACTATGCCACTGCTTTATCTGAAAGGCTGTAGAATCAGCTATTTTTCACCGTGTCTCTACCAAGTCTCTACCTGATGAGGAACAATCAGATGTAATTTTGAAGCAATGGAATGGCCATGTCCTGTATGAAAGCATTTGTGTCCAATCTTATTGAAGGAACTGGGAAGAGAACAGGAACTAACAGGATGACATTTGAAACACACAGTTTGAAGACCTATGAGGTGAAGAAACACCTGCAAGGTTTGTTATTGCTGTCTATTGCTGCATTATCCATGGGTAGTAACTGATTTTGACATTTTCCCAAGTTCTGTGTTATTTTAACTGCTGGACATGCCTGGGAAGTGACACACTGGAGCCTGGAAATTGGAGCTCAGAGTGCTTGCTGTGATGAGTGGCCAGGTAGGTTGGAGCTGCTCTCGCAGTCTTATGGCATGTGGCCAGCGGGAAACCATTCTTGTAAGAGGATTAAAGGCCAAAAGCAAATGCCTAGGATACGTGTCTGAGATGTCAAGGAAAGAAGCAGCACTGCAGCTTACTCAGACTGGGAGAAGCTGAAGAGCAAACTGATCCAAAAAGCGCTATCATGGGGTGCCTCACAGGAGGGGCGTTAGCAGGGCTGAGTGACCAAGTCAGTGAAATAAAGATTTGCACAGGGAAGAGCAGAAAGCTTTGAGAGCTGGAATTCGTCCACTTGTTTGTGTACAGCCTGACAGGCTGCAAAGCTTCCCGGCCTACAAACCAAGGAGAAAATGCCAGCCTCCTCAGGATGCACCTGGCCTGGGTGGCCACCATGTCTGGGAGGCTGCTGCTATGGTCACTTTGCTCATTCCCCTTTTTGAAGCTGATATTCTAAAATATCTTTGAGGCACCATTTCTGCACAGAACTTCATTTCCACATGTTCATGGACTCCTAAGTTTGGTCATCTGTATATTCTAGCACATCCCAAACATGCAGTGCTATTGTTGTAGTAGTAGTGGTCTAAGAGTGTGAGAGATTGTAGAGATGGGAAAAGAAGAAATGTCCTAAGCATAACATCATAAATTGTATTCTAAATAGTGGTTCTAATCAAAGATAATACCTCTTTCTACAGTTCTCACCTCATATCACAGAGCTGTACACGGCTACACTGTGGAAAACCTATCTTAAAGTAAGTAATCATTCCTAGATGCTTCCATGTTTTCCTGCTCCTTTCTGCTGTCAGAAAGAGATGAAACCATAAATAATATTTTAGATCTATGTTAATCTCAGTAAATATGTTTACTGTATTCTATGAAGTTACTAGAAAGTCTTTATTTGATTTTATCTAATTATCACATAAATGCAGGAACATTAAGTGGGCTGATGTCAGCAATCAGGACTGCTTGTTACACAACATCAGTAACCGGGGCTCAGGTATGAAACAACTGTAATTATAGGTATTTAGCCAAAATATGTATCAGTTGTAACTGATTAGCTGTGGAAGTCTTTTTAAGTAATTGAAATACTTTAAAATAAATGTCGCAAACTTAGCAACCAAAAATAAAGACATAATATAGAAGTTTGATTGGTAGTAGAAAGACATTTAATTCTCACTGTCTTTTCCCTCACTTTTACTGATTGCTGCAAGCTTGTTTCTTCACAGAACTTCTTTACTGGAAATTTTTGTCCTCCCTTTTTTGTGTCCTTAGTTTGTTTGTTTGTGGATTAACATAACCATTAAATGAAGATAAGTCCTGATAATGCTCAGCATGTCTCTTGTTTACATGTCCTTTAAAACTTGATTCTAATAAGGCAGTCATAAAATAGTCGCTCATAAATATTTCCCCATGGTTTTTCTTCAAGCTCTGCTGTGCAACACTTGTAATTTTCAATGGACTCTTCAGCATATGCATAATTCTGTCAAGCACAGTGTTGCTAAGGTGCTTTCCATTCTGCAGTATGTTGCAGCAATTGCCAATAGATGTAGCTAGCTTGTCAGGGTCCAAATCAGCCTCTGCCAATATTTGAATAATTCTTTTCAGGTAAACTTGCACTTTTCAACAAGGGATCAAAATGTTCAAGAAAGATGCAATGCGATACATGCCTTACCAGGGTGATACATGTATACTGATATGGTGTCAAATATTTATTTTCCATCAAGAAAATGAGAGCCTTGCGGCAGATGCCTGGAAGTACCTATTTTGTAGCATACACAAAACTCTTGAACTTAAAGCCACACTGTGCTCATTCAGTTCCTCCTGCCTGTGCAGCAGAGAGGGATTTTACTCATTTGGCTGCTAAAAGTACACCACTGTGTACTTGCAGCAATCTAACACTACACCGAGAAGAACGAGCTAAAGCAGCTGCAGTCTGTGGCCATGGTGAATATCCCCTAATTTCTAACTAATTTCTAATTAAGCAGAGTATGAAAACAGTCATCACACACTGCCTCCTGCCATCATCACCTGATACCAATTGCCCAGGGCAAGGACATCCAGCCCGCCACTGCCGTATGTTTGGTTCTCTGCGTTTGTTTGTAGCTATTCAGAAGATTGCGCTGACAGCTAAGGTGGGCAGGACTGTGCCCAGGTGCTGGAAGTTTTGCCCTCAGATGCCACCCATCCTTCCAAAGCTGAACCATGGGACACTCATGGGGAAGTATCGAGTTGCCTGACCTGAAGTGAGCTGTCACCAATTTAAGCATAGCAAAAAGCATGACTCACTGCTACATGCAGTTCCAAAAAGCCCTTAGTGGAGAAAAACATGTGACTTTTCACTTGCTAAAGCAGGGCCACTCTAGAGTTTACAGCTGCTGTCAGCCCTCAAAGCTCTTCCTCTTCACAAACAACAGTGCTTTATGCATGAAGACTGTCTCAAGAGCAAGACAGAGGAGCCCTGATGGAACCATATTCCATTGAAATGTGTGATTTTATCAGTTCACTTCAGATGAAGAATTCTGCTTTGTGATTTACAGGACTTCTGTTGAGCACATGAAGCACATGTAACTGGAACTGGGATTGCATGGGGATACCGTACCGTCTGAACGCTCACCAAAAAGCTTCCTGCCCCCTCTGTCCCCTCCTTCTACATCATTTAGCTTTACTTTCCTAATCTTGCTTGTCTTTCTTCCTCTTGCCATGATCCTAGCAGGTTTGTGTTTCCAGGACAGCACTGAAGATGTGCCAGCAGCACAAGGGAAAAAAGAAATAGATACATGGATTGAGAAAAGCAGACTGAAGAGTCATCAGATGCATTGTCACCACGCTGTTCTTTATATGAAAACTTTGTGGTTCTTTTAGAAGTGATATATTTTCACAGTCTGAGGTACACATCCACCCCGGTTGCAGTCCCCATCTCAAGAAACAGTAGGAGGATTTTTTCTTTTCCAGTTGTGTTGACATTGTACTTTGCCCTTTCAGCACTGGCTGTTATGGAAAATCAGGATCAGGTAATTGCAAGCAGGGCCTGAAGTGTAGGCAGGAGGCAATCCTCACACACTGAATGCTCACCAGTGCAGAACACGAGTTAATCCTGTTTCACTTGAGTTTTCTTTCTACAATATTTATAAGGTTTATTGTACACAGAGATACACACATGTCAGTATAAGATATCTAAGGTAAACCTTAGATATCCTTCAGCTACAGTAATAATGTGCCTTCAGTACCCTCTTGCAGGTGCTCCCACCGCTTCCATAGGAGGAGAGGTAGCAGGGGGCATGATGAACATGCACTCATGTGACACTCACATCCTCTTGGGTGACAATCAAGTGTATTTGGGGAGCTTGCTGCAGACTGCCCCTAGTCCTCACCAGCAGTCTGTCCTGGCCCTGCACTGCATCACAAAGCCCTGTGACGGGCCAGCTTTGGCTGCAGAGAGCTTCTCCATCAGACACGTGGTGAGGGAAGGCAGGTAGAGTCCCTGCCCTGGGAAGGTCATGGGATGTTTGGGCTTGTTTTGCTTCATCAGCTCCAAGCAGTCATCTCTATGTGTGGTTTTGGAGACCCTGGGGTTTTCTCCCTGTAAATACACATATATATATATGATATAACAATAATAATAAATGGTGTTATCGCTTCAGGTAGGCGGTGGTGGGAGGCGGGATGCCCCCTGCCCAGAGGTGCCTGGGCAGGCTGCAGCAGCTGTCGGGAGCGGGCACGCCTCGGCTTTCCCGAGGCACTCGAAAGATACTTTAAAGCCACTGAAGAGACACTTCGCGAGGCTGATCCACTAATGTCGTTTTATTAGCAGCTTGACGCGAGAAATCCAAAATTTTCGGGGCGATAAGTTTATGTTTGTTTGTTTTCCCCGCACAATGAGCCGCAGGCAATTGCCTCTCTCTGGATTGCCAAGGAGGGGAGTGGGAGCTGAGAGCACGGGGACGCGCGCTGAGCCGGGAGCTCTAATGGAGGGTTCTATTTGTTTCCATGATTACAGCTATAAATAATAATAGTTTAAAAAAAAATCCCAACAACTTCGGGTGGTTTCATTCTCTGCGTCCCGGGGGTGTCCCGGCGGCGTGCTGTTTTCGGCAGCGCTCCCGCAGGCTCCGTGTGCGCTGCAGGGGCCTCGAGGCTTTCCCCTCTCCACGGTGGTTTGTGGCGAAAAGCCCGCCGCGACCTCCAGCGCGGAACTGCGGTGCCGCCGCCCGGGGCCGCGGAGCTGCCGCTCCGCTCCGCGCCTCTGCCTCGTCGCCTCCCGTCGTCCCGCTCCGCGCTGGAGCCCTTTTGAAGCCGTGCCCTACTTTGTATTGGCTGCTGAACAAGCCTGAAAATTGATATTACAGCTTTTTATGATATAATATCCCTCTAATTGGTGCTTCATAGGGCCGTGCCTGAATTCTTTTCAATTAAGCCCTAAACTACAGTGACTGTTTCTCTCGGTACATGCTGGAAAAGCCATTCACGAGAGAGGCGACTGGTACTGCACAATTCCAAAGTACCTTTAATGTGTCAAAAATGTTTTGTGAAGAAAGCAACACTGTAAATGCAATCACCTACATTGGTGTCCCCATTGTTAAGCGGGAGCCAAAGTATTGCTAATTGTCCTGCGTTTTAGCTGGGTTTTTAGAGCATTATGTAGTAAGTACACCGAAGGGTCAATTTGTGAAGTGAAATACTTAGCATGCAAAGCGTAATACAAGATGCTGTGTAATACTTGACCTCTCAGCATAATAAATGTAGCAGTGAAACGCTGTGCATTCAGGATTCGCTGAATAGAGCCTCCGCAGAGGAACAAAACCAGAAAATGTTCTCTTCATTCCTTTTTTTTTTTTTTTTTTTTTTTTTTTCACTAAGCGAAAATTATTCTTTATAATGGCCATTGCAGCAATTAGCCAGCATTTGGGGAGAATAAATGTGCAGAAATAGCAATTTCTTATTTTAAATGAGATTTTTGTATGGAGGCTGCAAATTACTTGGAGGTATATGACTAATTGTTGCCTTAGTTTTATGCTACAGAATAGGGTGTGGGTGGGTATAAAGATTTCCTATTTGCAGTTAAATGTTTAGACATTTTATTATTTTAATTTCACTCTCAGTCTGTCTCGATTGACCCTGCTTTCCCCACTGATCATTGCATATATGCCAGGAAACAAGTACTCAGATGATGGAAGCTTTCCAATTAGAGCTTTATGGTTTTATGGTTTGGGTGTGTGCGCACTGGGAGGGGGGAAGGGGGGGGGGGGGGTCTCTACCTTCTTATTTATTTATTTATTTAACCTCTCTCTCTCTTTTTTTTTTTTTAATGAATGTGACATGTAAGTGCAATCAGTTTATACTCTGGATGCTACTGTGGTGTTTTGAATTTAGCTTGCTAAGTCAAAACATTTTAAGAATATGACATATTTGACAGGCATTACTCATTATCCTCTAGAATGGCAAACCCTATTAGTGCTTTATTTACACATTTTAAAGGTTTTGTGCTCATAATAATAAAAAAGAAAGAAAGAAAAAAAGTAAGAGAGAGATGTAAAATTCTTTCTCTTGGGCCTTCAAGATTCCTGAACTGAGTTTTTAAGTGGATGGAGATTGTTGTGCTTCACTTCACTAGCTGAAGTGGGAGAAGTTTTGTGAATCTGGAATTAAAATAATTTCAGAGGAAGCACGGTTCTAACAGCTAGAACTTACTAGGAATTGTTTGTTTCACAAAAAAAAAAATACACTTTCTTGCAAATTTCACTAGGTCAGTGCACAGTAATGGAATTTTATATTCTGAATAAAGAATCATCCTGTGTGATCATCCTAACATTTGACTAAGAAAAAGGCTTGGATAACTAATTTTGAGGTTCGTAATTTCCTCTCACTTAATCTAAAACTTTCCTCAACTGCACAAATTAGTTCCCTTCACTCTTGTTCCTACTGGGATACCTACACTCCCTTCTTTATATTGCATACAACCTAGATTGCCCCTGAAGTGTGATTTCTCAGGTAAGGACAGAATCTCAAGACAAGCACTGTTTGTTCTCTCACCTGACACATAAAACTGAATGGCTTTGGAAAAAAAAGGATTCTTTCCCAAACTTTCTCTTGTTCTTATGATGATTTCAAACATTTTTTTACGACTTTTGCAATTTAATAGTCTTCGGGGCTTTTGATCTGTTAGTAAATATAGTTCCTTTTTAATATACACAATAGGAAGTTAAAATTATCCACGTAATATTGAAGTCCTTATTCAGGCCTGATCATGCAGTCACTACATATTTAAAAACTCCTTCCCTTTCATTAAAGTGTTGTGTCTGCAGGAATATTGGTTTGAAATTCTGAGCTGAAAGCATTCAGTTAGTATTTCAGACAGAAATGATATTAAAAAAAAATTGCTGGTGACTATAGGAAATACAGTTTTAACATTCCTGTACTAAGATGTCATTCAGTAACATTTCTTTATTCTTTTCTTCTAACATCTTTTTTCTTTCTTTTGTTTTTTAATGGTCTTTTTGATAGAATGTGAAGATGAGTGATTAGCCCATGAGCTGACTAGAACAAGCCTAGAAAGCATTCATGAACAAAGTTGTCATGCTAGATCTTGAGGAACTTCTAGAATTAGAGTTTTGAAAATTAAAAATATTGCTACTAATCTTGTATACAGATCTTTTTCTTTTAAATTATTCTGATGTTAGAAATGGATTTCATAAGTGTACGTGCTAGTAGAAGTATAGGCTTGACTCATTGATGGTAATTACAATGCAAAGCTTTTGCACTGTAATGCAAATCATTTACCACGATCTTTTGGCAGTATGACTTGCTCTCTCCCTACAGTAATATCTCCTTTGAAAGTCCAGGTCATCTTTATACTTTTAAAATAAAGTAATCTATCAAAGAAACATCCTTTCTAACCCAAACTTTGTGTGCATTTGTGAACTAATTTGTCCTCATTTCAGTTGGAGAGTGATCAGTGTTAAGTCTCCTCAAAGTTAACTGTCCTCTCATTGCATAAAAACAGAGAAAAAAAATCTTTGCCTAGATTAGTTGCCAATTTATATTTTCCAAAGCCAGTTGATGTGCACTTGTGCGAGAACTTTGCATCTTCCAGTGATTTATATTGCTGGAAAATAAAAATTCTATATGTCCCAATGAAATACATGAGACTAGCTTTTAGCTTTCAAATTTTCCTAAGTACTGTATGAAATCAAGTGAGTTGATTGCTATGTGAACTATATGCTCTTCAGTTTTTTGAGGTGTACAGAATTCGATTCATAGCACAAAGAAAACGTGTCTTAGAAGGAAAAGAGAAGTCAACAAACTATTTGAATTTCCCAGAATACTTGAAACTTTTAAAATTTCTGGCATAAATTCAACAGATCCTACAACAATCATAATGCATGTCACAAAATTACACATAGTGTCTATTCTGTATTTTGTCTCTGCTGGATGCTGGGGAGTGTGATCATGATTAGTTATTCTAGAGCACTCATGAGTAGTCTGTTTCATTCAAGAGAAAATTCAACTCATTTTTCATTACCCAGTTGTGAACACTATCTTCATGGTAGTAGTTGTAAGAAAAGAAATTGTCTTTTTATTAGTTCCTTGTAGAATGTTCCTGAGTAACACATTTTGGATATATAAGAAGGTAATTTATGATGGCTTTTTGTTTCCATCAACTTACAAAAAATATTGTCAGTGAAGCAACAAGGCATGTGTCACTTCTTCAGTTTCTTTGCTCTTTGGTGTCTGTTAGTCATCAATGACATATGTAATGGAAGGTAGTATTGTTAAAAGCATGTATTTAAAATTAATATTTATCCAGAAAACTAAGGGCATAGCTAAGACTAGCCCTGATAACCTTCTGTAGTATTGCTCAGCTGAAAACCAGAAGTGATGAAACGCAGATTCTTCTTCGTTATCCACCTTTATGACCATATTGGTTACACATTTCTGTGCTTCAATTGTTAATTTCCTAAATAACCTAAAATAATCTAAACTATCTGACAAAGTCCTTATACTTGGTAGATACTTCTAGATATGCAGTCACTAATCATTTCTCAATCCAAAAGCAACCAAAAATAAAATTATTTTTCTTAACTGCAGCATGGGTTCTACTAATAAGCTTCAGAGGTACAGGAAATCTGGAACTTCCACAGTGGCAACTAATAGCCTGATGTAATATTTATCAACATGCGTATGTCCAGTATTTCAAATTTGCTATGTGAACCTGATTTTCAAAGTAAACATACACATTCTTTTCACCTGGGAAAATTTTAATTTGTTGCCATGTAAACTTGAGGGGCCTAGTTTTGGGCAGGTCATTATCTGCTTGTATATGTATACACATTTCTAGAAATTGGAAACCAAGTGCTCTGTTGAGGTCAATTTATTTTTTGGAGGAAAAAAAAAGCTCTTCAGCTATGATAAGACAAATCTTGTAAATGAAATTCAGTTTCTTTTGAATTATGTGCAAGGATGAACATAGTGAAACATTGCCTGATAATATGGTAGATATGATTACAAAACATCTTAGTGAACAAAATTTGTTTTCATCATCTTCCTCCTGGCAATTCTTTTACACTTTGAAAAAATGTTTGATTCAGTGTGTTTTACTTGTTAGTGGCTACTACTCCACACAAAACAGAGGGCTGTAGCTGATACACAAGATGGTGTTCTTGACTGTTAGATGCTAATAAGAAATTTTAAATATAAGTAGTTAAAAAGGCAGATTTGCAATTGCTGTCCGTAACTGCCACTCCTTTGATGTTTTTGCAGACTAGTTTTCATGTGTAACTTTTTCCATTGAGTGGAATTCGTGCATATGGTCAATTAAGAGACTAAATTGAGTGTTCCATTCACAAGAGCAACCCACACTCAGTGATCTCCTCTTTCACTTAAGCAGATCCGTAGCATAAAGAAGTGTAATTGATGGTGTACTTAACATATTTAATCCAAATTTTGTCATTAAAAAAAAAAAAAGTATAAACAGGTGTAGGAAAATGGCATGACAGCATTAACTGTGCTTTCAGAGGTAACCAAATGGCATGTATTTTAGATGGTTGGAAATGTATCAGGACAAAACAGGATAAGGAAGAACCACCTGGCTAGACTTGTATCTTCCGCTGACTATTTTTGTTTTTCCTTTCTGCAATTTCTTCTTATTTTCTTTTCAAATACTGAACTGTTGAGTAGGTTGTTTACACCAAATTACAGAATATTCAATCAATACAAATCATTCCACCTCTTAAAGTTACTTAATCGTGTAAAAATAACTTACGTGGTATTTCCTTTCAATATTTCTGTTACTTCTACACATACTCTGCATAGTACTACAAGTAAGTTAATTGCTTACACAAGGACACAAGTTTTACTCCAATTTTATGGTGTCTGTTCTTTATGGAACCAATAGGAAGTGTTCCTCTATGACTGAGAATAGAAATGGCTTGAAGACTGGATTTTGGCCTTTGGCAGATGTCTGGCCATGGGACAAAAAATCCTCTAGATGTGAACATATGTGAGAAAAAAGAAGATAATGCAGCCATATATAAAAAGAAGCATTTTTATGTCAATAAAATGAAACATTCAGGAAAAAGTATAGAGCAACGTAGAAGGTAATTGCAATAAATTAAATGGGAGAAAAGTCAAGGGCACCCAAAGGCCATAGTATAAAGCAGCAGAAGAAAAATAGGATGCTGGTGGAATTTAGGGCAGTTTTATTTATCACATCAAAATAAGCATAATAAAATGTATGAATTTTGTCACTTACAATATTCTCTTTTCTTTTTGTTTACTAAGGAAACCCAAAATTACAAATGAATGAGATCTGGTTTATGAATGAGGTCTGGCTTCAGGCTGAGATCAAGTGAAACCATTGATTCAATATTAATTCACTTTGAACACATAAATAGGTATAGGTTCATCATCTAGAATCTGTATGCTTACGAAACTTGGCAACCTGTCCAGCACTGTTGAATTTTTCATGATATCAAATCTGAGCAAGTTTCCCTTGGCTGCAGTATCAACTCTTGAGTGTTTCATATAGCGGCATAATATTAGTTTGTTTCCCTATATGTATAGATAAATGGATATTTCTATGTAAGCATATGTGTACTTATACAAGCTTCTCAAATACATTTCTTGCATTGATATTGCAGAATCTATGAAGAGTGATATACATATTGTAGAAGTCTTTATATATGAATAGAAAAATAAATAAAAAATGGTAACAGTTATACATGCACTATTACCTCTCAATGTATCAATTCATATTATGGAATTCTTCAATAGATTTGAAGAAAAACTGAAGTCTGGGGCTTTGGTTAAGTAATTTTTTTCAACATGTAAAAATAATGAATATAATATCCTGCTGAATTGAAGTGTAACTTTAACTTATCGCAATAGGATTCATAGCTCTGTTTTACTCTCATAGCTACTAAAAGCTTGAGCTTTCAGGTAAGTGTTTTCACTGTGAAACAGTAAGCACTGCATGGGTTAATTAGCTGTAGACTTCATTTTCCTTGTATATTTCATTTGGAAAGCAGAAATTAAGTATCGAGAATTAATTAGCTATGTACAAACTATGAAAAACTGTTGAGGCAAGTGCTGTCTTGCTAATTCATGACTATATTTAGATATTGTAATGATTAGATTTTAAAAGAAACAAGCTAATTAGAACATTTTTTCCAAAGTCACACAGAGGTCAGGAATGACAGCGACCTTCTGTAAAATGGAGAATAAATATCTGCTATTCTGTAGATTGTATGGAACTGGTACAGTAAGGCTAAAGCCTTTTCCTGTTCAATGAATTGGAATTAAACATGCTAATTTGAGATCTCCTTCAAGTATTTTATTTAACTACTTTGGCCTTTAATTCATTTATAGTGCAACATTTAATGTAATGTTATTTATATATACGAAGCACGTTATACTTATTAACCAATGTGCAAAAATCTAAAGTACAGATTTTATGTAATGGGCTAATTACGGGACTTTAAAGCCACCTACTGAGTTTTGCTAAGCTTAACAACAGGTTCACTGAACTGGATAAATTTATTCAAACTTGTGGAAATGAACCCCATTCTATGTGCAACCGTACTGGGAAAACACACAAATTATACCTCAATACCAGTTTAATGGGTCAAACAGTGAACCTGAATACCAAACTTATCTACATCTTGCAACAGCAGAGAAGCTATAGGCCCTGGGTGAGAAGAGGAAGTGCCCATTCATAGTTTCTTCCTCAAGTTTGTAAATAATTCAGATTTGGTATATTGGACAAGCCAGATTTTCAACGTACATAGGGATGGGTTAGTTTGTATGATATTGACCTTTGAAGAACATAGTCTTAAAATATGTTATATGTGTCATAAGCAAGTGAAGAAAAAGAAGTAAACTATATGATCTTTTACTATATCTTCCTATTACAACTACTAAGTTTAGGCTCTATAATTTGTTTATTTATTATGACATGCTGCTTTTAAAGGCTAACTTACTTCAATCAGACATTCAATGTCTATCCGTAAGGTCTGAATGCCATCTAATTTATGTCCTTCTAAATTGGTTCAAATATAATCAAAGTTAAGTGGGGTCTTTGTTAAAATGGAATAAAATCAGATTCATACCAAAATATCTCTTACTACTGTACTTTGAAGGTAGTGTTAAACTTTTGGCTTTCCTATCTGAAGAGTGTACAAGAGGCTTACATTTCCTACATACTGTTAAGTTTCAGAAAGGTTCACAAGGCTTCTACTTTCCTTGGCTATCCAAAGCCACTTCATTGTTTCCTGTCAAGTTAACCTAGTTTTTATGTCAGTAGAATTCAGCAAAATATCTCTATTAGTAACCCTTTCTTTTCAACTTTTAACATTCAGGTAAAAGCAAGACAGAGAGGCTGGCTTTCTTGTACTAGCCACAGCATGTCCTTCAAAAATGAAGTGTTTAGCTATTTTTAAACACTACTGTAGTCTAAGGTTAATATGTGATTTAAAAAAAAAATTATTTGCATTGTTCTTCAGAATTATTGTGCAGATTATCTAATAAAAATCTTTTCTCAAAAAATTGAGTATTCTGCTTTTGAGATTTTATGTATCTATACGCTGCTTTGGATAACTACGCATAATCTATTCAGTAGCTGACATTTGGGTCTTGATAGATACATTCAAGCATGTACTTTCAGGAATAATAATGCCAGTGCACTGTGTTCTACAATGTGTGCAATGAAAATGTGCCTCATAAAGCCCATAATTGTTGCTTAAGTTACAAAGATGATTTTTTTTTCCAGTAAATGAGGAACAAGCCACATAATCTTGCTAACACTATATGCCCAGGAAAGAAGAGTTTAAATAAGAAATGCATAAATTTAGCAGACTGCTGTAACAAATGAAATGGTGTAGCATTGAAAACATTTGAGGCAATTAATCAATGCTGTGTTTGCACATATCATTAAATATATTATACTAAGTTTAGATTTGATTTCTATGCTTCTTTTATAAAGAGTTAAAAGAAAATACATTTGAATTCATGCTGATACTGAAAACATGCTCCTAGCTCCTAGTTTCTTGGATTTCAAATCATTTCCATTAACAAACAGCTATTTGCCCTCTAATAAAATATGTCATTATGCTTTATTCACATCACACAAAAGAATCACTGAAAAATCGCCCCAATGATGGCCAATAATTACACATTTTGCTCCTGCACGAGCAATGAAGAAATCTGTTCATTGGAGAAAGCAGGTGCTGGGGCATCATGCTAATAGTCAATGTGTGCCACAGTAATTAGCCATTGCAATTGCTAAAATTAACAATTAGCTAACATGCAATTCTCTTTTTGCAGGCTGCAGTTTACTTTGTATAATCCTTGTACGTTCTTAGTAATTATTCTGACAGCTTATTATTTTTATTTTTTCTGGTTTGAACACAGCTTTAACATTTGAATCAGTCTACCCAAATGTTCAACAGGCAGTATGAAACAACTGCTTCACTAGCAATTTCTAAGGAACAAATTTGTTTTTATTCTCAACTTTGCATTGTTCAAGAAATATATGACTCTTTTATAGGGTAAGAACTCCTCATCTCGTTTGAGGGCTGAGGACCGCAGATAAGATATTAAGACTTTTTGACAATGGTAGGATATAGAACCATCCCAACTTTTAGGATATACTCTTAGGAACTGTTCTTTGCAGTTTAGTTTCTGGTTCATCGTCGCTAGTTGTCCCTGGTGCTCCTATTGGTGGTCTGTGGAAACTTGGAAGGTCACTTTCTACTGTCAGATAACGTCGAATCAGGGAATACACCAACCTCCCACTGTTCTTCATCTGAACAAGTGCTGGTGTTATCCCTTGTATTGCTTCATTTGCAAAGGCCTTCATAATCCTTCTAGGAATTTTGCAGAATTGTGATTGGCGTTTGGCCCATACTGTGGGCATAAAAAGATAACAGGACAGAGTAAGGAACATCTTCATGAGCCTGCCTCATAAACTAATGGTATGACCACATCTTAAATACTGTATGTTGGTTTGATAATCCACCTCGCAGGAGAATAACAGTGGACAGAGAAAACAAATTCAACAAGGATGAGCAATGGTGTGGAGAGGCATTTGTACTGGGAAAGACTATCCAGGCTGATAAATATGGAAAAGATGACTGGCTGGGCTATAATGGGGACTTATACTGGTGGTGTGAAGAAATTAAGTGAAGAAAACTATTTGCATTTTCTTAAAGAACTGTGAGGCACTCAATAAAACCAACCAGTTTAAAAAGATCAAAAGCAATCACTTTTTCTCATGGTGCATAATTAGGCAGTGGAACTCATTGTCACAGGATGGCTAAGTGGGATGAAAGAAGAACTGGCTGGGTTCGCAGTAAGTCCCCAGCAGCACCCAAGATTTACTCACGCGTTATCAGGCTCAAAGTGTATCTGAAAATGCAACTGTATGACAGAGAAATGTCATGCACTGCTTTTCCTTCACCATCTTACTCTATTCTAAGCCATTGCTCCAAAGCGAGATGAAAGATTTGTTTGATTTGATATAGTCATCTTTTATAATTTTGTATAGCAATACATGGTACAAAAAAAAAAGTTAATAATGAGCTACTCGAAAGATGCAGAAGAGTTGCATTTTTTCCTACATATTCAGGTCAGAATTCAGCTGACATAAAAATCTGTGCAATTCAGCTCAAATCAATGTAGACTGAAACATATGCATAGTCAGATTATATCCTGCCTATTTTGCTTAGCTTTTATATTAATACATAGGTAGATATAAATGGACTTGAAAACACTGATAACTTTCAAACCAGAAGGGCCATAGCAACTCCAGTGGAATTCTTCCCAATTTTATAGGTGTAAGTGAGAGGATAATAAGACTTGGGGAATTTATGTAATCTCCTGTAATCAGCATGGTTTCTGTAGCTGGCACCAAACCAAAACCAATTTTTTAAACAGTTCTTTAAAGCTCCTCCATGTTTTAAAAAATATTTTAAAATGTGATTTGCTCGTGTGCATACAGACTAGCAAAGCTGTGTTACAGAAAAACAAACTGTCCCAGCAATTGTTGTTTTTGACCTTGTTTTTCCACCTAAAATCTCAACAGAGATGCGGTCAGAAAGAAGCAACAAAAGCATTCTCAAGGATCCAAGCCTTTACCTGAGTCCAAGCCTTTAGCTGAGGCAATAGTTACAGAAGGATCAGACACAAAATAAGGATCTCAGGCATGTTTTGACTGTGCCCAACCTGCTAGGCTCAGTAGCTCTGTGCATTTCAGGCAATAATACTATCAGAGAACAAGTAGTAAAAATCAGAATGGAAAATACATTCAATTTTTTAAGGATGTATCTAATATTTTAGGCATTAGAACAGGCTGCCCAGGGAGATGACAGAGTCACCATCCCTGGAGGTGCTCAGGAACCATGGAGATGTGGCACAGAGGGACATGGACTACTGGGCATGGTGATGATGTGTTGGTGGTTGACCTTGGTGGTCTATTCCAACCTTAATTATTCTATGAATCTGTGATTAAATATTCCTGATGACCATAGCCCCTGGGGACTTCAATGAAAATATTTTCATATACAGTAATTGAGAATTTAGGTTTATAGACACAGAAGGAATTAGCCACTCACGGGTCATTAAAGTATCTACATCAAAGGAGTAAATCCACAAAATTTGTATCTTAATTCAATGTCAATAGAGACTTAAATTTTACCTGAGAAAACTCTCTGAATGTCTATGTTGCTGTTTATATCATGCTAAGAAGAATCTTACTCTTCGCACCGATAAGCAGTTCTGGTAAACCAAGCTTCATAATGTCCCACGAGTTAGACATCCTGTGTCTATATTCCATGAAGCAGAAACCAGCATGCATTAGAAGGCGTGATTTAACTTTGTTGGTGTAAAGTTCACAAACATACATTTCAGATTAGACTATGAAAGAACATGGATTTACATTAATATAGTGAAGAAAATGTCATTTATCTGACTTTCCTTCTCTCTGTCCCAGCAAGTTTTCAGTTTCCTTCATAAAAGGTGGAATACCTTCCACAGAGGAATTGGCATTACTTCTTCTGTAGGGTCTATTGCCTTCTCTGAGTGCTTGAAAACCCCATATAAGGGGGAAAGATGGGCACATGAGGCTACATTCATATCATCCTAGTGGAGGCGTGACCTTTGGCAACTAGGTTTTTCACTGAGCAGAAAAAGGCCAGAACCCTGGCGAACACCATAGCACATATGGCTTTATATATGTAAACATAAAGCTTGACTATTTGAACCCAAGAAAGGAAGATTTAAAAGGAAATTCAGAAAACAGGACTTCTTCTGGAAATCCCCCAGCTAAGCAGGGAAAAAAAAAAAAAAAAAAAGGTTTCTCTGGAACACATGAGATAGATAATAACCTAAAATGACAACAACATGTTGATGCTTGAATTCAGCAGTGAAGTATGTTACTTCCGAAGAATCAACCACTTTTGTTCCATAGTGAGCCCCGCAATTAAAGGCAATAATACACTTAATGTAGTACATAGAAGATTTCCCTGAATTATGGGATATTCATAATCTCAACGTAGCAATCCTCTTCTGCATATGTGTACTTCATTGAAAGAGATCAACTCATATCACCCTTATTATAGTCATCCTGAATTTCTCCAGTAACACGCAGTAATCCAAATGATAGGCTGTACTGCGCTATTTAGGAAAGTTAGGTCTTCTATACTACTCACATTTAGTTTAATTTCTAATCTGGTTGCAACTGGAGTATGGACTTAAATATTAGTTCCCAAAACCTACCGATACCTTTTCTTGTGAATGTTCTTGCTTGAAAAAGTTTATTTTCAGATTTTCCTTACTGAATTAAAGGCAATAGATATTAAGGCCTCAACTCTCTCACGGTGCCTCTGCAAGCTGCTGAAATAACCTGTGGTCCACCACAATTAGTGAATAGTTGCATCATCTTTCTCCCATCCCAGTCTTCTCACACTGGATACAAGACCCAAAATGCCAACACAGAGGAATTAAAATTTCATGAATTTTCTACTTTAGAATTATATTATGTCATATATATTTACTTTCCAATTTGATATATACATAAATACACATTTTGTGTGGCTTGGGTATGCTGATGCAAAAAAATCATATAAAATATAAAGTAATTAATTATAATCTGCTAAGCTCTAAGTCTTGTTTTAGTATATCCCAGATACTTGGTATACAGTTCATCATTTGAGAACAGCATGGCAAAAATAAATTACATAGTGCATCGCAAAACAGTAGACAATTAGATAAGCATATAGTAGAATACTATATGCTTGTCTACTGCAAGCCAAATGGCTGTCAAACATGATAACAAAATATTTTTGTGCCTCCTGTTACATTAGTTTCCACTACTGAGACTATTATGGTTCGGCCTATAAGATCAAGGGCTTCACTAATCTCGATCTAACAGGAGTTTGAAAGTGCAGAACCAGTTTAATGAAGACATCTAATATGATCTGAAATACAGAATGATTTCAAGATAAGATGCAGCTGCCATGTCTCCCACTGCAAATACCTAGAATTTAGCAGTGTTCAAATCATGATCTTCCATGAGTTTTAAATTTATCATTGGACTAAGCAAACCATGACCAACATTATATTTCAGAGATGTGTCATTGTACTTTTTCAAAAAATTTCACACTGTGTAGGAAATTTACTAATACTCTTTATAAAAACTGGACAAAAATACCTTTGCAGCATTAGTAGTTTCAAATCCTGGCACATGGAGCGAAGACTAGATTTCTGTAATTGGTCATTTGGTGCCACTGGTACAACTTGGATACATAGAACATTGCATGACAGCTCATCTGACAGTCAAACTTTTTTTTTGTTTGTTGAAGCAATATATGGGTTCTAAAGAGATGAATCAAGAAAAAAATGTTGTGCTCACTGGCAAAAGCTTCTGAAAATCAGTGTTTTACTGTTGAATTCAACGGACTTTGGATCAGGCTTATGTAGAGATCTTCAGATACATTAATGTTACATGGCTGATTCCTCTGAGAGAGGTAGGGACACATTGTTATGATTCCTTAGACACTGTAGGTAATCATTTCATTTCATTTGCACTGCATTCTTATATTCTATGAATGTTAAGAAATCAGAAATTAATTACACTGTAATGCACATCAGCTATGTTATACATGATTGTCTTTGAAATGAACTAAGCTGTCAATTAAATTAACTCATTCTCTTATTAACCAAGATAGACTTGAAATGTGCAATGGCACGCTCTTCAAAATATGTATGCTATGAGTCCATATTTTTTCAGCAAAAAGATAAGTATGTTAAATTTTCCTTTATTAAGATGTTGCTGTACATAAACCAAGGCATATAAAACTATGGTGTGTTTTCTCATATAGAAACACATAACCAAACAAGAACAAATCTACCACCAACTGCTTCATACTGTGTTGTGCTTTGATAAGGAAGGAAAGCCAAGTTTCTAGCCTGGGTCTATCCTGACTCAGGCCATAACTTGTGAGTCCTGCTATTCTAACCCTTTCTCTTGATCTGCTTTTCAGCATGTCTTGGAGTACACAGCTCAAAGCAGCAGGGGAGTTTCTTAGCAAAGGGCCACCCACTTGCATATTATTCCTTCCTTGCCTGTGACATGACACAAGAACAAAGTAGACATTAACCGCTACATTAAACCCAGAAGGAAAGTAATCAGTAACCTGTTATTCCCTTAATAAAGGGAAACACATGCAGTGTGAAATCCAGAAGACTAATCAATAGCCCCAGACAATGAAATGTGCCAAACAAATTGCAAATCAATTAGAATCCTTGTTTTCTTTGAAATGGTTCACTATACCTAAAGCAATTACTCGTTCATTAGACCTAATTTAACAGCATGACTGCCCTAGCAACAACTGGCAGCGTCTGGCTATCAAATGGAAGAATGGCAGCTTATTCCTGTCTGTCTGTGAGTCTAACCCAATCGAAAAAAATTGAATTCCTTTATATAAAGCAACTTTTCATTAATGGGTAAAATATTTTCTGTGAAGGAAGAATCAAGTATCCTATTTAATTTGGTGGAGTTTGGTTTTACAGCTAAGTAAGGGAACTGATGTAGACTTTATATGAAGAAATTATGGAGTTCTTAAAACTTTTTAGTAAATTGCAATACTACGGTATGCAAGAAGGGGAGAAAGTTTAGATTTCCATCAATAAACCTTTTGGGAGGAAAAGATGTTCTGTATGTGTTTGCTTCAGCTGCGTGTTTACCACGATTGAAATGACACAATAAGATTAGCATGGTCCAGCACATGGTGACACAAATTCATCAAATGGTCCATAATCCCTTTTATGGGCTGAAAGCCATTCAGCATTTGATACAACCCCACCCCCACCCCACTTGGCATTGGATCAAGCCTCTAACACCCTAACTACAGGTTTAAAGTAATGTTTTTCTACTTTGTTTCCTGTACCATTTAGTGATGTGGTAATAGCATAGCCACATGGGCATTAAGACATCTTTTAAAAATGGCAAGTTTTTAATTTGTATTCCTTTACCTTTCTGTAAGCCTCATACTCACTAGATCATTTATTCCTCCTTCACTGGGGTGTTGTGCTGCAGCATCGCAATGACAAGGATGCATTTGGAATGGGGTCAGCTGGCAGGAAGCCACCTCCAGCAAGGGGATCTGCTGCCTCTGCCATGCGTACAGCATAAGCATTTCTCATCCTTACAGGGAATAAAGGCAGACAGGAGTGTTGTGCACCTCTAAAGTCTGGTATAACAGGTGTTCCAAAGCTGCTTGCAGCATAGCTGGGGCCTTCCCATTTGTAATGCTGCTAGGGTCAAGGTACTGAACTGATAATTTGTACAGGATTAACTGTATCTCAATTTTGGCTGGTAAACTTTAACCACAGGGAAAAAAATGTTTCCCTAGAGGCATACTTCTAACGGCCATGATCTGAAACCCTGATATTGCTCACTGACCTTTAAAGATGTGACATTCTTCTGTAAAATCCTTGTACACTCTTCAGTGTATATGTGTATGTATATAAAAATATGCATGTATATCCTAAATATATACATAGCCTATATATATAGACTAAATATATATTTGCATATTTATAGCCCATACAGATATATATTTGTAGCACAGAGTATCTTTTCGTACTAATTGAAGTAATTTCTAAATTCCAGAATATAAAAAACCCTTCAAAATCTTTTTAAAAGCCTTTAAATATTTTTGGGCCTATATTTAGTGTTGGGTTGATCTAATTACTTTTAGAACAGCTGCTGTTACAGGGAGTTGGAACTGCTGAAGTGACCTTAAGTATTTCTCTGAAGATACTCTACTTTGAAGTTCAGCCTCGCCAGGCCTCATAGACTTCTATCCTCCTGATTCTTGCCATTCTTTCATGTGGCATAATAATCTTCTCCCTTGCAACGGGGAGTAGTGAGATGATAGCTTAATGCTGAAAGGAGAAAATTTTTCTGGAAATTTCTCTTTCTCTCTCCCTCTTTTTTTTTCTTGTGGCAATCAGAGGTTGCTAATAGGGTTAGAATGGAAGAGGTAAGTGTAGTAATCATAGAACCTTAATAAACAATCACAGTTTCATATTTTATCACATATACCTTGTCGGTATCTGCATGTATAGTGATATTTGATGTTTTGTTGAAAATGCAGAGAAGATTCAGCTTTCCTCACATCTCACACCAATCCAGTGTAGCTGAGCTTTGCCTCCTAACATTTAACCTGGAATTACAGACCCAGGCAATGCTCCAGGCTGCAGATTTGCCAGCAGACAGGCACTGAAATACTTACTGAAAAATTCTGGACCATGGAATCCGTGTGTTCATGAACCTCCTGGCCCTTCTGCAGGCTAATTTTTCCTTAGAGTACAGACATGAAAGGTAGGATAAAAATCAATAAAACATGTCATTAATTTTTTGCCTTGTGTTTTAATACAGACCTTATAGTTCACATGTCCTATCCAATACTGAGCAGAAGTTCAGCTTTTTAAGAGAGTAAGAAATCTCAAATCCCTTTATAACTCAAATGGACTCAAACTGAAATTCACAATAATCTTCTGCAGTGGCTATGCCAACATTTAGAGTTCACTAAGAATGATTTTTAACAGTTTACCATATATATTAATAGTTAAAATACATTATTAAGTGTGACTGAAAAAAAATGGTTAAAGTTAGTTGGAAGCACTTGGTTACAAATGCTACCTTTTTACTACTAGAGGAAGTCCTGTGAGGCACCTTGAATTTAATAAGGATCTTGAAATTAAATATGAACTGCCTACTAACTTGCACGCTTAACACATTCAGAGAAGTAGGACAGTCATTCATGCCTTCACTTTGCTGGCATGTTTGAGCATATATTCAGGTCCATTATTTTTGGAAAACAAAACTAACCACTAAATGTTGTATTTATTATTTATACACATAAAAATGCAGGTTGCTCCAAAAGTAACACTTACTTATTTCCATGGAAACTGCAATAGATACAAACAGTACAATAATAGTATCTGATGGCCCAAATGCTCAGCTGCATAACACTCTTTTACAACCACCATCAGCCAATTTGCACAGATGAGATGATCGAGACACTTCATTTTGTGTAGCTATGTGTGGCCATCTGGAACATGACTTGTTTTCATGTTGCTGTTGCCACCAATGAAATGCATCACCCACTGCCTCACTCTGCTCACATCCACTGTTTGGTCTCCTTAAATGTTCAGAAATATCAATGAATGTTAATGGGTGCCATTTTTTTCTGCATGGAGGGATTCAGTAACACACCTTTGCTTCATACGTGCTTCCATGTCAGATGCCATTTGTCAAACTGCCTTTCTGCTGCCATTGGCAATGGAATATTGATGGGAAGGTTCAACCTCTATCATCATACCACCACCATCTGCCTCTGATGCTGTGGGCCAACATCATAAAATAGGAGACATTACTTTCAGAGCAGCCCTTGAATATCCTCAGTGCCTGTGTAACTTAAGAGTATGTGCAAGCATTCTGTTCTGCAGTTATGGCAATCTGAGTTATGTCCTAAACTGGATATGGTTTCTCCTTGCTACTTGCATTTGAAACAATTTGCAAATAGACAAAGGATATTTAAATACTTGCAACTGGGATATAACCATAATGTGGGTGTTGCAAAATAGCAAATCTTGTAGACTTAGCCACACAATAAATTGCATATTTTCATTTTGTGGGATCCGTTGAAGAGGAGCTTCCTATTTCTTTATATTCATCAGATTTTATACATTTATCAAAATTTAGCGCTGAGCTGAATTGAAACTAAAGTCAGCTGTAAGCAGCTTGTTTGTTTGCTTTCTTCATTTTGAACAGATAACTTGTGCAACTGTTGATTGTTGCAGTGTTGTTGCAAAGCAGAGCATGTACTAGAAGTTATGTTGAGAGAAAGAGTCCCTATCAGTGTTGGTGTACTATGGCATTGGTGTGATGATGGTTCTTGCTGTCCCACACCTGTCTGCTTTCATCAGCGAGGCTAGAAACTCTGACTGAGCTAGGGGTGGATCAGAAACCCACTGTGTGTCTGATCTGGTGAGGATGTTTCTGCATGCAATGCCCTGACACCTAGTGGATATAGACCTTTCAAAAACTGCAGAACAGATGACACTTCAGAGACTGTGCTTTGCATGTGAAGGCAGAGGCATACCCTGGTATAGGTGATGAACGTAGTGTATGTGGAAAGCACCCATGCACCAGCACTGATGATCATTATTACTATTGCTTAGTCTTTTAATAACACATGATTCCCATTTTACAAACTTAAGTAGGAATCAATACTTTTTTTCTTTTTTCCTCAGCAATTACGCCTGTGTCATTAAGGGCTGAGACAGATGTAATTGCAGTATTTTCAGAGTTGTTGATCATGCTCTCTAGGCTATACCTATAGCAGGGTTTACTACTGCAGTTCCCGTGTCAGAGGTGATACCTCTTTAGGATGTATGAGGATAGGATGTATATTTGTGCCTCAGTCCATCTTAGCTTACTGCTCAGCACCCTTAGCTTGGAACATCAGTTGTACTGCATATTATTTCTAATAAGACAGGATTAATTCCACTACATTTTAGCTACCTAAAAGACAGCCTCCTGAGCTGCCAATCATTTGGGATCCTTTTACAGCTACTGAAGAGGCACAAAGAGTTCCAGAGACTGTAAGACAGTTAAAACCACTGTTATGCAAACAGTACATGTAATTAGATTAGTAGAGGATAACACTATATTCATAGATTATCCATAAGTTTCTGATTTATAATGTCCAGTTAGACTCAAACGTTTGGCATTAGGCTACAGCTTCCCATGAAAAGCAATATATGCCTGCTGCTGGTTTCTTCCCCTCCTTCCTTCCTTCCTTCCTTCCTTCCTTCCTTCCTGCCTGCCTGCCTGCCTGCCTGCCTGTCTGCCTTCCTGTCTTCCTTCCCTCCTGCCTTTCTGCCTTCCTGCCTTCCCGCCTTCTTGCCTTCCTGACTTCCCTCCTGCCTTCCTGCCTTCTTTCTTTCTTTCCTTCTCTCCTTCCTTCTTTCCTTCTTTCTAGCAAAAATAGAGCTTTGGGAATACCACTCAGATCCTTTTTATCTTTCAAAATATACATTTCATCTAAGATCTAAAGAGTAGCTGAGGACTACTGCATCATCCATGCTACTTTCAAATAAGAATGCATTTGTCATCTTTGTCTCACTCCTGCTTGTGTAGCCAAAGACAATTCAGTAACAATAGTTCAGTGTAACTTTTCTCATTTGTGCTTAGCAAAGACAGAAATACAAACACAAATATACAGCAATTGGATTTCTTTGTTTCCTGTTTACTACAAGGGTAATAGGGCTGAATGGGATCTCAAGATGTCATCACATTGATCTTCCAGCCCCACAGTAGAATCGACTGTATCTTAAAGCTGATTAAGGGAGGAAATGTAATCTGTGTTTTGTGTTCCAGTAATTAAGCATTTTATAAAGATGTGGCTGTGGCTAATCTGAAGAATGACTATGCATATACATATGTATGCCGTGATGAGGCATCTCTCTCTATGCAAGGAAGTTCTGGTTCTAATAGCACTATACATGTTTCAGTCAATGCATTCCTAAGCGTTTCATTGATAATGTATGAGTCAAAAGGGGATGGGATTCATCCTCTCATAGTTACACTGGTTCAACAGTGGAAAAAACTTACTTCAGTGTCTCAATGAACATATGTAAAGAAGAATCCAAAGGGACAGAATAAAGAGCATTCAGAAAGGGACTCTCTTTAACACTTTCCATATAATTCCACTCTTTATAAAAGGCTTTTTCCAGGCTATTGAAAGGGCTTCTTCCAAGCTATTGACAGGGTGATGAGAATCACCCAAATTGTTCTGTTGAACAAATTCCCTACACTGGAACTATTTATTATTTCCTAGTATGCAGTTGTGGCTTGAATAACAACAAGTTAATATTTATCCAAATCTTTTAGGGCATGATTTCTCTTATGTCTGTCAGTATCTATATCATAGTCAGTAGCATAGCGAGGCCATTCTCTGTCATTGAAAAGTCATGGAGTCCAGTGGGAGGCCCATCTTCAAAGAAGGCCAAAAGGGCTATCTGTGAAACTAAAGGCTCCAGGATAATCATGAGATGAGTCCTTCTTGAACACATTTATGACTGCATGAAGAAAGTTGGAGAGAAAGTTTATGTTTTCTCCATTCTTGGAGATTTTCAAGACCTGACTGGTTAAAATCCTGAGCAGCTTGGCCAGATTTTGCTGCTAGCAATACTTTTTCAGGAGTCTGGATAGCAGATCTCCCTTCCAACCCACTGTTAACAGTTTACGGACTGGTTTGGCCAGGTTCTGTGAATAGCAGGGCAGGGGGACCCATGGACCCATGACCTGGGAAAGGGAAAAGGGTAGGGAGATGGGCCTAAAAACAAAACAGTGGCAATGATCTGAGAAGAAACAATTTACTAAAAAAGATATTGGAATACAAGATAATACATTATAATACATTATAATTTGAATTGGAGCTAATAAATAAAATGAGAGAGAGTATCTGAAAGCTAAAGGCCTTACTCTAATGCTAAGGCAAGACATCTAGCTGGGCCAAGCAGAAGGGGAAAGAGGGGGTGTCTCTTCATATGCAAACAGTTTTATTTTTCCCTCTGAACAGAAAATGGAAACAGAACAACAGGGTATGTGGTATGTAATTCTACCTCTTCTGAGATCCAGGTACCCAGAACTATCCATGATCCATGGAACTGGAGCATTAACTCTTTAACTCCCAGAACACTACTTGATGTTATGATGTGGAATACTGATAACAAAAACCATAAAACAATGACACCCACTTTCTCATTACACTTCTGCATTGTGTAGTCAACTGGGTTTTAGACTAATATGAGAGCAGCTCTCCCTACTCATAAGCTGGTGTATTTGCTTCTCTGGACTGACTTATTAGCTTTATCTTAACAGCCTAGGCTTGAGCTTCAGGAAGGACAGCAGTCAGCCATGACTGTGGCACCAGGAAAGTCATTCATCTCCGTAGAGGTGGAGATGGAATTCAGGTAGTGCTGCCACACAACCAAAAGGTCATCCTGAGGCAAAATCAATTTATTATGCAGAGCCAAATAATAGTAATTACAATAAAATGATAGGAAAAGAGAAAGAGAACATATTGGTCAGT
This sequence comes from Gallus gallus, assembly GCF_016699485.2. Classification (NCBI taxonomy): domain Eukaryota; kingdom Metazoa; phylum Chordata; class Aves; order Galliformes; family Phasianidae; genus Gallus; species Gallus gallus. Next base: position 36,088,836 of record NC_052536.1, on the reverse strand, counting down.
GATTAGTATAAAACAATATTTTAGGATAAAATACATATATTTGGAATTAACAAGATAAGCATAAAATATTGAATCGGTGGACATGGACAGAGGTATTTTCAGGAACACTGAAGAAAATTAGCTCATAATAAATCCAGAGTAGTCACTACTTTAGGACAAAGCAAACTCTCACTTTGGTAAGGCTTCATATGCATTCTGAAGTCTCTGGTTCATTTTATCTTTCATTTTCCCTTGTTCACTGCAATCAATAGAAATTAAGGGTACTTAGCAATTCGCAGATGCTCCCCAACAATCTGAAGGACTGGCACAACTACAGACTCTCTAAGATACTGTGGGTATTGGAAAAAAAAAATTGAACAAATCCCAAAGGTAAGGTTTCTTTCTCAGGGCAAGGATCATTTGAAAACTCTTAAAATTCATAATCCACACTTCCAAGTGTGCAGAATATGCCCACAACCCACTAAAATATCTCACTATACAAAAAGGTAAATATTAGCAAGATAAAAGCAAGAACTATCTTTTGTTCTGTATTTGTGATGTTTCAGAGTATCTGCTCCCTGAATTCCCATTTGGCATCTTCATCTTTATTTCCATCAAAATTATAACTATATAAGGCAATTAACTCCAGATACTTGAATAAGAAGTGAACAATACTTTCAGACTAATTCAAACAATTCACACTAATACAGATTACATCTTAGAACAATAGCTAAAAATACTTGGCAATGCTCTAGTCACATAAATAAAAATCATTTTAGTACAGCTACTATATTTTATACTGCTGTTAGTAAAAAAAAGTACTGTCTTCACAGAAGTGTGTGCACCTACATATAAGTGTATGAAAAAATGATCTGTATGATGGACTTGGACATAACTAAAAAGATTGCAGGAACAACTTTCTATGCCTAAACTTGTGCATTTGAATTTCCAATATTTATGCATGTTTACTATTGACAAGATTAGTATTTTCTTTTTTTTTTTTTTAACAAAATTCAGTTTTTAAACATATGTTCAAACTTTTAAATGCATTTAACATACATTTTTGTGGTTTTTTTTGCCAAATTGTGCACAGAGAATTTCATACAAATAATTTAACTACTGCTGCTTTGAAAAAAAATTTTTCTATCATTGATTACTAATGATAAAATTACTAGCTAGCTTACTACAAATGCTTTAACTTGGTTTTGTGAATTTTCTTTTACCTGTGATGAATATGAGAAACCTAAAGATGTTGTGAAGAATTCAGAGTGATTTAAGACATCTGTCTTATAACATATCCTGACTTTCAAGGATCTCTTTATGTATTAAAAGAAAAGTTCAGACTGACCAGTGAAAATTAAGAAATGGGAAGACAATAACATTTTGATGAGGATGGGAGCAATGAGATTTTATGTATATGAATGATTATTTTCCTCTTAATGGAATTATTCAAATTGTCCTCTTGCTTTGCAACAACAACAACAAAAAAAGAAATCACATTTAACTATAATACTATTAAAATAGTAAACTTCAAACGATCCTTTCCCATTATAATTCTTCACATATTGCTAAGACCAGCCAATCTATATTTATGAATAACAGCACATACAACACCTACCAAACTGTTTTCAATGGCATTTTCTAAGAAGAGACTCACCAAAATTTACCAAGGAGATTTTCTATATTTCCCTTTACTGCAACACATGCTTGAATGGCTTGATAACTGGTAAAGCACAGATAAAAGCTATAACAGAATGGTGGTCAAACAAGTGGAGCCTATAAAGTATGCACTCCTCTTTTGTTTGCTGCTATACAAAAACTGAATAGACAAGCCCTTTTGCAAACTTGCAGAGGACCAACTTTTTCCCTACCCCCCACTCCTGGGAATAAGCCATTTTAATTATTGAAGTTTTTTTGTTTAATCTTCCACCAACAAGTAATATGAATATTTTATACAACACTGATGAATGCTTAACTAATACAGTTCTTCATACAAATGCAAACTTCCTTTTTACTGGCCTCTGGTGACTATGCATCTAGTGCCAGAGTGGCATCATTCAGCTCCAGTTGCTATAGCATTTTCAAGAACCTCTCTGTTCTTGTCATAAATTATCTTTAAGTGAAAAAAGCTCCAAGGAGGTCTGCAGCAAACTGTATCAAATAATGAATTTCTAAGCTGTGGTAGAAAACACTCATCTTACTTATATTCTTCTACCATCGATTGTTTAGTGACCCTTCTTTGGGATACAGATGAGCATAACCCTGAAAAATGTTTGTGTTGTCTTTCTCTTGCTGGCAGCCTGCAGCCTGCATGATCTAATAAATATTGGCAGGACCAAATGAAATAATATAGAAGAGCTTCTCTTCTTTAAAGTCCATAGACCAAGAGACTCTTGTCACTTGTTAATATCTCCATCAAACAGTGAAGTGTTAACATATGTGATACGACCACGCAATCAAGTAAGGACCGATTTGTTGACTAATTAAACCAACACAACAAGCTCTTTAGCACCTACAAGTGACAAGTTTAGAGCAGGCAAGTGGAAACTCTCAATTGAGTCCCCTTTTATGAGACTATCATGCCAAATTCAATTCTGACTGAGTAGTATTTGAATGTACTTGACTTCCACTATGTGCTGACATGCTTACAATAATTCATCATGTGTGACAATAGCCCAATATTAGAGATTTATGATATATACAAAACAGTTACAAATGAAATGTAGCCCTAACATGTGTCTGCTTTACTTATCCACAGCCTATTGATATTATAATTAATGGTCAATTACTTAGGGATAGAGAATAGAAAATAGTCATTACCAGTTTCAGTCATCATCTGTTTTTGGCAAATTCTGGAAGGAAATGAAACCATTTTCATAGCGTTTGGCGGTTGCTAGAAAGTACACTGTTGCTCACTACAAGAAGATGAGGTTTCTTATCTGTTCTACAGTTGAGGAAGAACATAATATTTTTTTCTTATTGTCATAATGCAAATAAGTTTTAGAAAGTGTATCTGGGAAGAAGAAAATATAGTGAACATTGCATATAAAAATTTTAGAAATCTTACAAGTGCTGGCCAGTTTTTCAGACACACACACACAGTCAACCCCCAACACAATAAAAATAAAATAAAATTATTTCATGGAAAAACAACAACAACAATAACAACAACAACAAAACCATGAAATTGTGCACTGTCTGTTAATTTTTCACAGATTTAGATTCTACCTTAGCATTGGAAAGATGACACATGAGTCTAAATGACCAGTTCAAGGAGGAGCTCAAGCTACTGGGAAAAAGGCATGTGGTTCACTTTTAGGCCACTGATTTTACAAACAATTATGAATACTTTCCTTTTGAATTTTAATAGTCCCATCGAATCAGTGGGGGATATTCACACTCTGAAAATTATGTATGGACCCTTCTCTTCAACAAACAGCAATGAAAAACCCAGACCCTAGAGGGTTCTTGGAAAGCTAATTCAAGGTTCACCTTCTCTTTGCTAAGCTTTAAGCCCTTGTGGGGCACGTAGGCTTCTCAAATTCACAAGAGTATTTCAGGAATGAGCCAGCTGGCTGGGCACCTCAGCTCCCAAGGAGCAGAATGTGAAGTGGCACTTTCCTGGCTCACCTGTCGGATTCAGTTAGTGGGCAAGAGAAAACATTTCCCTTAGTTTCTGATCCTCAACTACAAGACTTTCCAGGAGTTAGGTCACAAAGATGAACTACACTATAGGGGAAACCACATCTTTCTTAGTGGAAACCACATCTTCTTCAATGTGAACTTTTTGATAGTTGCTCAAACATAGAAATGATCTCAGGAAAAAGACAAAGGAATTCAGAGGGAGCAAAAGTAACCTGACCAATGTCTTCATTTTGAAGACCTATTTAACCACTGACCCGGTGCAGAGGGCTTCTTTAAACACATGGTTGTAACAAGATAACCATGAAATAGGCAGTGTATTGATTTGGGTGTTGGCATGAAGAACTGAAGAATACTTTTTTCTGCCTTAGAAGCCAGCAATGATAAAAGGAGTTCTTTCCAACATCGGGGGCTAATAATTATAGTGGTATGTTTAAAACATTACTGCTAAGCTTTTATTACTAGCAAAACTTTAAATATGAAAATTTTAGTGTCTTTAAGAGCATAATATTTTGACTCTAAATTGGTATGTATTATTTTTTCAATATTCAAAATTTACTTGAAAAATGTATCCAAACAAGTAAATATCCTTAATTCATTAAGCATTTCAAAATAAATTGTCAGAAATCTGTGTAATAATGATCTAGAATCTAGATAACTACATTTTGTTTCACAAGTACAGTCTTTCATAGTTAGAAAATAAAAGCTTTGGTTCAGGACTCAGTGACATTGATTCAACCAGAGAGCAATGATACAACACCGAACTCATGCAATTTAACTCTAAGTTTAACATACAAATTAATTTAGAGACTTTATTACGTAAACGGCTAAAGGCATTAAATAGAAATACAATTATTTTAGTAACCTAAAAGGAGATTAGATCTTATGGACTTATGTTGATATCCTCTGCATCTCCAGAGGAATCAATGCAATTTCAACAAAAGAATTGTATCACATTGAGTTGTTTCATATAATGCCATTGAAATGAATGAGGTTCACAAAGGGTTGATTAAATTTAAGTGGAAGAAACTTAATGAGCAAAATTCATCACTGGTGTAATTCTGTTGTCTCCTGCAGTTCCACTATGAATGGATAGGGCTCATGACAATCTGAGGCGTTTCTGCACTTCAGCAACTGAATTAGCTGAATTTGTAAGGCTAAATCTTGTAATTTGTAAAATTGTTAAAAAAAAAAAAAAAGATAAAAATTACAACAGTACCAACACATAACCCCCCACATTCATTATACAAAACAATTTTGATGAAGGAAATATACAAAGGAATTTAAACATATATAGATGAAGCTCCATCACTGATGTGTACTACAGTCAATATTGTAGGCCACATCCAGAATGTTACAAATCAGTCTGAAGATATGATACCCGTGGTAAAGCTACTTACACTGTTCAGTCAGCTTTGTTTTTTCTCTTCCTTTTCCTTCTATTCAGGGAAGAAGGGAGCAGGGATGAAGTATAGACTTTTAAGCGTATTATTAGAACTGTCCATAAGGACATCTGTATTTCTAAACAATACCGAAGTTGACAGGAACAACAAACACTCATTATCTCACAAGACTGGGCATTTGGTTTATTTAAACAATTAATCACATGTAAAACTCATCAGTTGCAGTATCAATTGAACAGATGGACAGATGAAGAGTACCTAACTACACTTCATACAACTTATGTTTACAGATGTAGACATGTTTAATAAGTAAAATTATTTTGAAATGTAGTTGACACAAGACCTTATGCATCCAACCTGTACTTATTATGACAAGACAACCCTCCCAGGCACCTCAGAATTATTCAATATATTTCTAAAGAAAGGGATTAATTTAGTGGCTTTTGAAATTAATCTATCCTTCATCTTTCACATTAAGGAAGGAAAGAAACCTTGTTTTACTGGAATGGATTTGATATACTAAATCCATAAGTGTGAAGTTCATTAATCATACCAACAAATGTGTTCAGAAATGTATTCGCTTAGACTTGAAATTTGGGAATCTAGAAAAATTTCCAAATGGGGAGGTAAAATAATAGGAAAAAAAAAAAAAAAACAAACAACAAAAAAAACACCCTTGGATTAATTAGATTTGAATGTAAAAGCCTCAGAGAAAGAAATAGCTCTGTGAATACCAGAATCATGAAACCCGGTTCTATGGTCTCTCTCTTCTCCTACCCTTGATGTCTTGTCACATGGCTGACTTCATATCTCAGCCTTATGGGCAGTGAGGGTGCTTTAATTTCACACTCCTGCTCAGTTGTCTGCTTTCATGTATTTACTACTCAGCTTGAATCTGAAAGATCTCTTTTTAAGAACTCCAATATTTCTGTATAATTTCTTTGAAATTAGACTACTTAATGAATAATTACCAAAGGAAGCAGATGGACAGTCAGAGCAATTCCACAATCTTTTTTGACTTTGTTTGTCTACTCATGACCTCAAAAAGTCATTTTTTCCCCCACTTAAGTAATACCATTGAATGAGTATCAGCATGTTCTAGGATTATTTTCATTCCAGTGTTTAAAAAGGGCTATAGAGAAATTATTATTAAGCCATCCATCATTTTCTTGTGGAATGAAAAAGCTGAAAGACTAGAGCACAAACATCATGTCCTTTGGTATTTCTGGCTTTTCCTGGAATTTTGCATTTAAGCTGAGTTTTCTCCAGTTCTTATGAAAGTAATCTTGGGGTGTACCTCAGTAAGGAGTGGAGAAGTGTATCAACAGGGTTGTGACTGAAAGGGTGTACTGAACAGCAGCTTTGCAATTGCCATGATCTCTGCCTTGGGAGACAGAAAATTTGAGTGTGATTATATTTGTATCCAGAAAAGTTTAGTCAAAGTAAGCTTATGTTAGATGATCTGGGTCAGATATTGCATTTGTACCATTTGTATTGTGCAAATGTTGTACAAGTTGCCAACTTGACTTAAAAATGCTGCATAATCTGTTTTATTTAATCTCCACATAAAAACATGAAAAAAAGTTAAATGCAGCGTTTTTCACTTCATTTTAAATACATACTGCCTTCTCTTTATAGAGCTGCCTTATTCAATTTACAACAGTTTTATACTTGGATAATCCATCCATTTCAATTAACTTACACCTGCTTTCTGCTGACAAAGATTAATTTCTCACTGATGATGCTGGAAAATGCCAACAGCAGCTTCCACCCACTGGAAAAAAAAATAAGTTATTAGATCAAACTGTTCATATTTTCAGTTATCAAAAATGTGCCTGACTCTGAATTTGAACATTTTCAAACTCATTTATGAACATATTGGGCAGAGTGGTGAGAGCCAATAGTAGAGTGGAGCAGCAACTGTGTTAGTTGTCTAATCTTAAGGTGTCACTACAACTCTCTTGGAGCCCTAGATATCTTCAACACCTGCCTGTATTCCCAGTTTGCTCTTTCTCTTTCATCCTTACATTAATATTTTTCTTTATTATCCTCACACACATCAGCACTGGACCCTGGTCTGTGTGGAATACTCATAAGACTCAGGCCTACATTCAGGGACAAGGAAAGGAAGGAGTAAGAGATATGGTAACTCGAAGTAATAAAATTGAATGGCTCTAGTAAATTCACTCTCTCTTAATACAATTTGTATAGCGTTGATATAAACCGACTGACATAGGTCTACATACACATGGGCAGGTCCAGCAGTACAGAGTACTTTTGCTGTTGAGGCTATGTATATGCCACTCCTTTAGGTAGCCTTACATACAGTAGAGTATATCTGCTAGAGCTGGTGACATTACATGGGAACAGTATAAGGTGAAATCTTGCCTGCCTTGAAGTCAAAAGCAAAATATGATTTACTTAAATGATGGCTACAATCTCTCTCAGTGGCTTCACTCTAGCTCCCGGAGATCATAATCCATTGCAAGCCATGGGAGTCCTGCTGATTTGAGTGAAGTTGATGTAAGTGGTTGATCTGGTCCAGCTGTATCAGTGGACTATCCACAAAGCATTAACTGTATGCAGAAGCTTTGAAGCAATAACATCTGGGAAGTGGTGTTCTGCAGAGATTAGGATTGGTCTTGATCTGCTTTAAACGTTATTTAAGTAACTGTGATTTCATATATAAAGTGATCACAGTAGCTAAAGGTTCCAAATGTCATGTTATCAGTGGTTTACAGGCTGGTTCAGTGGCTGGTGGGGTGGAGGGATTTGTGAATCCATGCTTTTGGAAAGGGGACACAGGGGACCCCAAATAATTGAAAACAGTGGCAACGATCTGAGGAGAAACAATTTACTAAATACAGTATCAGAATGCAAGGTGACACACTATAATACAACATAATTAGAATTGAAGCTAATAAATCAAATGTAATGAGAGAGAGTGTCTGAAAGGTGGAAAGGCCTCACCGTTACACTAAGGTGAGACGTGCAATCAGGTCGAGCAGCAGGGATGAGAGAGAGCCAGAAAAGGGCAGGCCAGGTGATCTACAAAAGCTTATATCTTCTCTCTGAATGCAAAGTCCTTTGGGGTATGTAGTTCTTCTCTTCTGGACAGGTGTCTAGGACTGGAGCATTAACTCTTTAACTCCCAGTGCACTACATGATGTTATGATGTGGAATATCAATAACCAAAAATCATAAAACCATGACACATCTATGACAGTCTCATCTTCCAAGGAGTCATTGCTCTCTTTGGGCTTATCTCTTCCAAAGAGCAGGAAGCAGCATTTCAGACACTGAACTTCATACGTAAGCACAAGAACTTTTCTGCTGCTCTCATTATTACAACAGCAGTAACCCTTGTCAGGAAGGTACAGAAACTTGTGTATGGTTACACTTTAAAATACATCAGTTACATTTGCCAGTGATATCCTCCAGCACCTGCAGAGATGCTTTCACTACTTCCACTTTGCTTCCACTTAAGCTTCAGTTCACTTCTGCTTCTGAAAAATAAATAATTCTTATAAAAATAATAATATTTTACAGGCTGTGGTCTTGTACTTGTTTAGTTTCTGATTAATAGGACCTTGCAATTGAATAGCATAATTCTAGCAGAGGTTTTTTTGTTTTTGTTTTTGTTTTTGTTTTTAATTATATTTTTAGTAGAGCTAAGCTGGAGTTTAAAACCTTTCACCTCTGGAATCTTGAGCTGAAATATTATATATGTCACAAATGAAAATGTGTACAGTGATATGAACCTACTAGCATGTAGGCTGAGATTACAAAGCTTTCTCTCTCTTTCTCTCTCTTCAGCAGGATTGTTGGTTTCTGTTTAAGTGAAGGCCAAGGACTTGAACAGTAGGGATGTTTGAGCTCAGGACTCAGGTGCATTAGAATAACAGAAGGAGACGCAACAGTTGCCATCTCTAGAAAATGTTATTAGAGTTCCTGAGACAAAGAAACCAATGTAGGACTCCAATCCACTAAGCAATTAGCATTCAGGCTTCAATACTGCTAAAAAAACCCTCAAATAATTGCTGCTCTTGGAAGATGAAGTCTAAGATATTAATGTGGACTTAATTGCTCCTATCCTTTTAAATGTATCTAGTTCTTATTGTATTATCTTCCTATTTTGCAGAAGGACAGTGAGACAGAGTCTAAGGGATCCACTTCTGCACACAAAATAAGCAACAACAGTAGTGTAAGGCACTGCTTGTCCCATCTGTTCTCCCTTCTCCTTTGCCTGCCACTGCAGGAAGGGGGAGGTTTGAATTAGATGTGTGCTCATTCCCCAGCTGCTGCACTTCATATTCCAGTCTCTGAGTGCAAAGTTCAACAGCCCTGAAGTTAATATACAGAGTTGTGAGCTAGAATGGTTGAGATGCCACCACATAGTCTTTTTGTAAGTTCTGCTACAGGATTAGGAACCTGCAGGAGGGGATGACACAGGGAGCTCATGGTAGTGACATGCAAAACTGTCCCAGCAAGATTAATTAAAACTTACTCTCAGCCTGAAGATCTAACTCTACAAAGAGACAGCTCTGTTCCTGGTCATTGCAGGGGAGTTGGACTAGATGACCTTTAAAGGTCCCTTCCAACTCAAACAATTATATGATTCCCTCACAGTCTAGGATTTAAATCTTCAAAATGCTTGTTTTCCTGTGAAAATCCTAAAAGCCTAAAATCCACCAAATTTTAGAGTTTTCTGTGTGTCTAAGCACTGGGGTATACAGTATACCAGTCTTGATAGAGGTAAACTACTTGGTAATAGGTAGGACTTACCAAGATCTACAAAGTGTTCCCATATTCGTTACTTCCAGCTCTTAAACATATAGATGTCTTAGGGCACACTTTAGAGTCTGCACAAACATTGGCAGGATAAAATACAATGCCTATTATAAAATGGAGAAATCAGTAGAGGATGTTGATACACTATGGGGTATTTTTAGTCATGTCACTTCATGAAGTCTTAGAAAGTCCATCTCCAAGTTCAGAACACTGTAAGCTGTTTGGAGTGTGGAGATCTCACAGTGTCCTGAGAGCTGTGATGGGTAGTCATCAAATGTCAGAAGCACATAAAAAGACAGTATGCAATTCTTCAGCTCAGTTAACAGATCAGCACACATGGGAGCAGAATGTGAATAGTAGCATTCCAGTAACTCCACTTATGGCTATTTTTGTATTTCATTTTAGAATATACTGAAAAAAAAAAAAAAAAGAAAAAAAAACCCAACAGGAAAATGCATTTTGTGAGTTCACTTCTAGTGAGTTCCCAAAGTCACAAAAAAGGTCTGTGGCAGACCACAATAGGAAGAGTCCCAGGTCCTCAGCTAATGCCCCAAAAATGGCTTGTCCTTTCTCTCTGAGAAAGTTCTTTTCATCAAGAAGACTGTTAACTAGCTTAGTATTTCACCACCACTGAAAGATGGCCACCATCTTTCAAGACAAAGCTCTTGATTCCTAAAATGAAGCTAAAAAAGAATAAAACCCCATGATATCGTGAGTGTTATCAAATTGGTATCAGGGCTGGCAGAAGATACCATCTATGGGCTCAATCTGACAAAGGAATTTGTCCCTTTCCAAGATTAGTGATTAAATTCCCAGTTCTTGAAAATAAGCCTATGCTAAGTGAAGATGAAGAAAAGCATAATTTCTACTTTTACACGGAAAATTATAAAGCAAGCTGAAGTGAATGGCTGCCATTTAGAGTGAGGTGAAGGGAACAAACCAACACAGTTTATTTCATTTTAGAAAGTAATATCAAGACTATTTTTGGTCCCTGCCTAAACTCACGTGGGAAGACTGCTTTATGCATATGCATATTCTGTTTGGCAATGCACTCACTACGGCATGCAGCCACCTACTAAATAATAGAACTTAAAAATTGAAAATCAAATGACAGAAAAAGCTATTTCCAGGTATTTAATCAAAGAGAGGATCAGAGTACAAAGCTCAAAGCAGGCCCTGCCCACAACTCTGGCTGAACTGTCACTGTACAGCGGGTTTCAAACATCTGCATTACTTTGACTGGAATATCATGAATAATTTATAATAAAGAATTTAAGAAAAATACATTAAAAAAAAAAAAGAGAGAGAAATATTAGTACCCCACAGTAATCACCTGGCTTCATGTTTATTAGTGAAGTACTTTGGGTAGAAGACATCATTGATTTTATGAACCTTTGGGGAGGTTTCTTTTTAAAAATTAACATTTTGGCTTGATATTATTTTAGTATTTACCACTCGGTATTGTCTTAGATGTCATCTTGGCAAAGGGCTCCTAAACAACTGCCACTTTTAGCACTGCTGCCAAAAGGCCCCCTTTCACAATAAAGCATGCTGTGCTTTGGCAGGAAATCAATAAAGTGAAAATCTGTTCTCATCATCCATACATTTACCATCACAATCAACAATCAAAGGCAAGACCTGGGTTCTTTATCCACAGGCTCCAGCCTCCCAATTTTCTGCTATGAAAGGCAGCATAAATTAGAACCCTTGGTTCCTGTTAGCTGGGCTTAATGGGTATGATTTATGAACCATTAAATGAGGTTATGTAAATTGATCCTTAGCAGAATGCTAGCACACAGGTGACAGGTGCAGTACATTTGAATGATGAGTCCACAAGGGTTCTGTACAAATCAGATTTCAGTGACATTCAGTTTTAGGAAGGAGAAATATGTTGTCAACAAGGAAGTGATTTAAATAGTGCCCTGGGTTTGTCAGCAATTATGCTTTTCTTCTTAATTGCTGCAAACTATATAAATTCTAATAGGAAATAAATTACTGATTTACCAGTTAATGACAAGGGGGTATAGACAAGAATGGTTTAAACATTAAAAAAACCACATTTGCTTTGTGAAGCCATATTCAGTGATGATTTCATTTATGCTGTTAAAGTTAGCAGATGCTTTAAAGTCACACGATAAACTTTGACATGAGCTAAGTAAAATTGTTTTATTGCTAAATTAAAGGAAACTGCTTTTTTTGCTTTTTTTTTTTTTTGCTACAGCAATGGTTGTTCTTAAAAGGATGAAAACACCTTTTTACATAGAAAAAAGAATAAATTCTCCTTCATTTTTTTTTTGGTTGTTTTTCATCTTAATAACCTTCACAAAATCAGACCAAATTACACTAACTAGATTTAAAATATTCTGTCTTACCATGATTTTTATAGTGACAGTGAAAATGATTACACTTAGTGATTTGAGTTTGGACTCATTTCCTTCTCACTGCTACCCAAAGGGACCATAACGGTTGACTGGCTGCCTTATATTAAGGCTTCTATAGGAAAAAATATTCTTGCTGTTGTAGTACATTTAAATCAGTGCTGTTGGTGTTCAGGCTGTTTTGCTCTAAGGAGGAGGGCTTCTGCAGAACTAGATGAATTTGTGAAATGTTTAAAATCTGCCTTTCCCTAGCTTGTTTATTAGCACATTCCTACTTGCAGCCCAGCATACCTCAATTTAATGAGTGTTTTCACCGAACTGAAATGAGATAGTAATAGAAATGAAATAATATGTACACATCTGTATGTTACTCAAGGGCAGCAGTTCTGGAGAAAAGATTATACAGGAGGGTACTTGATATACGCAGGATAACAGGGTGGTGTGAAAATACTTACAGAGGCTTGGACATATTAGGTCATTTTCATCCGAGTTAGAAAATACAGAAGATAAGAGGAAGCCAGAAGAGAAGCCACCTGTAAGCTGCAAAGTCTATTGTCAATTAAGGCAAACTCAAGGTGTTAACATGTGCCTATTTTGCCAGTACACTCATTGGCTATGTAGTTTCTGTTTCATTTTGTTTTTGTTTTTGTTTTATTTCTTCCAAAAATTCCGTGAAATTTCTTCAAGCAGCCAGAATCATTTGTTAATTGAATTAGCTTCTCTTATTGTGTTTTACTTCAATGGAGGTTCCCTTCAAGGTTCAACTACTTACGCATTGTATTGTTCCACTCAATGCTTGTATGCAGCTCTCTGCAATACTTCTTTCACTGAAGCTGTCACTTTTTCTTCTGTGAAGATGATCAACAGAAGTCCAGTGTATGCAGTGCTTTTGGAGGTGTGGAATGCAAATTAAAAGAATCACAAGGTTGCTTTGTGGGTAAGGAAGAAATATGATGAACTTTGGTGAGGTGATGAAGTGCTGGGTTTTACTCCAGGTAACAAGGAGGAAGAGCCCATCTATTAATGTTATATGACAAAACTGAAACAAAAGCATTCTTTTTGAAGCTTGCTTTTGTTTCAGTTTTGTCATATAATATTAATAGATGTTAGAACCCCCAAAAGTTACGGAAAACCTCATTGCACTTGTTCATGCAAGCCTCATTTAATATATTTTGTATAAGCTTCATCCTGTAGGATCTGTGGGTGTTTTGGAAGGTTCTCTTTCTGTTTCATACCTAAAGAAGGGGCTGTGTACACAAAGAAAAATCAGTTTTTTTAAAGGCATTAGCCTGAACTAATAAAAGTTTTCCTCTTTCAGCACACAGCTTGCCTTACATTGCTGTCTTTAAATCAACATTGCTATCAAAACCCTGCAACTAAAGTCACAAATAGAACTCTCAGATTTTTCCCTATGTCAGCTTGCCTCATTCAGTATATAAAGTGGTTGGTATTCATGTAATGGGTTACTGCTCAGTGTTTCTCAGTATCCACCCTGCTTGCTGCATATCCTACACCCTATTTAATCTTTACCTGAATACAGAGTTACTAATTCCTTAATCTATGTTTTCTCTATTTTAGGGAGGGCTTAAGTTTGCTGGATCTTGAACATTCAAAACACTTCATTTTCACAGTGGAACTTGCAAGGGCTCTAAAACACATAGGCCAGAGTTCAGTACCACACTGAAGCTCAATCATGATATACGGAAAGTGACAATATAAAAATAATGTCCTTTTATGAAAATGGTGTCTTGTGACTTTTCAGCATCACACAAAATCTCCAGGGAAGAATTTAGGATATGGGACAATTTGCAAGAGAAACATTCCATTGCCTTAGTCATCCAGTCATGCTGTGTCCCTTCCTGCCATTCCCTCTCTCGCTGTGTGCTCTCTCTGTTTTCAGCAATTAATGACATAGGGATATTGAAGTTGTCATATTCTGAAGCACACAGCAAAGATTCATCCTCAGACTAGTCCCGAAGTACACTGTAGTGAGGTTAAGGTCATGCTGAGAAAGCTCACAGAATGATGGAATTACAGTGTACCATTATGCTCTAATTAATTAATAAGCAGTCCATTCTGGTAATTCTTATTTTGAATGTTTGAGTATATGATCTTTTTACAGCTCTTTAAGTGTGGATTTAAAGAAAAAAATGCTTTTTTTCCTAACTTCTTTGATTATAAAGTTTTTTTACATTGGAATACCAAGCATTTCCTGGCATTGCATTATCCCACAGGTAACAGGTTTGTTAGTAGGACAATCATTTGAAGTTCTGATCCCCCAAGATCCCATCCTCTCTCCACAGTTTTTGAACCTATTGCTCTTTCTCATGTTCCCATATTCTTCCTCTTTTGCTGTCCTCACTGTCTCATCCTCACTGTCTACCACCACTACTCCCACCATCCTCCAACTCTTTGTTTCTATACTGTTCCTGACTTTCTCCTGTTCTCTACTTTCTTTCCCTTTATCTGTCCTGTTTTTTTCTGGTTTCCTTACTTTTCTGACTGTGTCATCTTTCCATACTCACTCTATAATACAACTCTATAATCCTCAAATACAACTCTATAATCCTCAAATGAAGTGCTGTGCTTTGCAGTGTACACCTCTCCCAGCCTCCTCTAGGTCTGCCCAAGGTTCACTGCAGAGAAAATCTGGATCAGAACAGCTTAGAATGTCCCCTAGAGTCACAGAGTACTTTCATTATGGGTGCAAAAGCCCTAAGTGCCCTGTCTTCAACTTCATTTTATAAGCATAAAGGATTATTGTAATTGGATTGGGCTTCTAGATTCCAGGCATTTCTGCTGAAGCCAAGTCTACCAGATCTCTTGGCGTTACCCTGGTCCCCACACTCCTCACTCAATTTTATTGACAAGTGACACTGCAGAAGGGTTCTTTCTTCAGCTGTGAGACAGGGATGCAGAGAGAAAAACACCTTTTGTCAAAACTGCTAGAAAATGCAACAACAAAATTATTCTTACCTTAAATTTAATTGCCTAAACTTCCTTAAATTTTGTTTCCTGAAGTATTTCTATTTACACTGCTTTGGATACAGAGTTGTCTCCTCCAGTGAGACCCAAAAGCTACTACCCACAAGCAATAATGGGCAGGCTGAAGCAGAAATTGTTAGAAGGCTGTTAGAAAACCCTTGCAGTAGGAGCAAGTATGGACTAAGAACCTATTTGGGTTGTCTATGACTTTTTTCTCCTCATGTGTCTGCTCTTATTCTGCATGATTCATGGAAGAATCTATATGAACAGAAGACATTTGGGTAGGAAGGGAAAAAAAATCTTCAGAAATCACTTTCTAAAATGCTTACCTCCATCTTAGCTTTTTCAATAGATTTTTCTCCCCCCTGCTCTATTAAGTAGAAGGGGAACAGGAATTATACACATATTGGTTACTAGCATTTATTTAGCCACTGCTAGGCTGCTGAATTGAAAAGATTTCATACCTTCTGATTGTATTACCTAGACATATTACTGTTAGAAATATTTCATTACCGTGGTACATACATGATAGATCCTCATACACAAAAATGGTGGTAGATCTTAAGAGTTATTTGCTGAACTTGCATTTTGTTTCCTGTTAAAAATAATTATAAAGTCATAAGAATTTTCTTTACCTGATTTTTTAAAATTTATAGTATTAAATTTTATCAGTTTTCTGCTTTTTCATGTTATGCACATTTTTGTATCAAATGCATAAGTATTACATTAAGTAAAATAATATTTCTTCTTCTAAATAGAAGGGCTAAAAAGGCAGTTATTTTTTTTCCAAACACAAGGAGATCCCAGTAATTCTTTGCCATAGGATTACCTAATTTAAAAGAAGAAATCACAAAACTATGCTTTCAGATACCTTTGGCAGCGTACAGGCACTAATCACATGGTATTCATAGTAGTGTACGTCATACCCAAGGTACTACTTGCATACTGTCATGCTTAACAATCAGGGTTTTTACCTTCTCTTCTGGAGACTGTACAAAGTTGGTGGTATGCTGTGATTCTTCATGGTCTTCATTAAATTTCTCAGAAAAAAAAAAAAGAGGAATCAAAATTGGCAGGTTTTCATTCTGAAAGGAAGTTCAAGGTATGTCAATTACTCGTGATATACTTACCACCCTCTTCCTCAGTAAAGTTTACACTGGAAAAAGAAAGATTTACAGTGTATACTGTGAGTATGGCCTTTTGCTGTTGGTACTCTCTTTATCATAGGATCAGATAGGAATCCTCCATCGCTAGAGAAATTAAGACTACTGGAAATCAAAGAGCAAATTCAGTAAATACCAGTCCCCACCTCTTGTACTGTGGAGACCGTGGAAGTCTCTATAGGATGGAAGAGGTTCAGCAACTGATGCTAGGTTGTGCTCCTTTCCACTCTGTTGCAAACACAGTTGAAGGATGCCCAGTAGAAATGCAAATTTAACTGCAAATTGTGTTTTGTACTGTCAAATTCAGAAGAAAAAAACAAACAGAAAGTGAGCCTGGGAATAATTTATGAAAAAGCTGGTGCTGCAAGTTTAATTTTATTAAATAGAAGATTCATCTCAAAAAGTATACTTCAGCTGGAAATACTTTTGACAAAAGAGCTGTACCCTTTGTAATTTCCTTGGTTTTAACCAGACCTTCGAAGATCTGTTTAGACTTAATTGTGCTTAATTATTGTGCTTTCTTTCTTTCTCCATCTATCATTACTTTTACAAGTATTTATCCCGTCTTGGGCCTGATTCTTCCTACTACAGTAATAGGTTTATCAATTCAATTGCACTACTGTTAGTAGAATAACTTTTGCATAGCACTCGGTAAAGATAGGTTCTGGCTTTACGATCCAGTATTTCTGTAAACGACAAGTTTTTAAGATCAGCATTTTCTTGAAGATCCAGCATGGATGTTATAGAAGAAAAATGCCTCATTTACAGCTTTGTATTATATAGCAATGGCCTCTATGAGTGAATGATGTTGCTCAGCAGGAAAATAACTTCCACCTAGTGGCTTTCCAGAAAACTGACATCGTGAATATCTTGTGGAAGTCCACTTTCTGTTTTTCCATAATCTGCGGGTAATCTTGCCACTGCAACTCTTATTCTGTTCAAGTGAACTCAAATGCGTTACTTATACCTATAGCATTTGGTGCATTGTTCAAAATAATTTTAGCATTACCATGCTTGTGAATTTATCAAAACACCAACAATATTCTGACAAATTTTAGATTAAAACTTCTTATGATTTCTAGTGGTAAACAGATTTTACTCTGTCCAGTTTTGCTATTTCACATTGAAAACATGTTTAAACATCAACCGTAGTAATATTCCTGTATCCACTTCAGAAAAAAAACTCTCCTCATTTTCTCTGTATTAAACCACCAGCTCATCAAAACTGCATATACAGACATTTGGATAGTAGAGTTTACTGTAATACAGATGAATAATAAATCTGGAAAGATTTGAATCCACTGTTTTAAATGGAAATATTCAAGAGTTTATTATTGTACGTCTGGCATAGCTGAATAAAGAAGAAGTCTTGGAAATGTGTGTCATTATATTGTTTGTGATACACTGAAACAACAGCTATCCAGTATTATCTATTCCAGTGCTAAGTTACACTAGCTGATTGTCCAAGCCACCCACTCGGCTACTCTAAATATATATATATATACATATATATATTTATGGAACACGAGTATTAATAAGTTATTTTTAATTTCAGGTAGACAGAGATTACTTTCTTTTCTATGCAATTAGTGTTACGTAGTATCCAACTTGACTACCAGGAATATGTGTATTAGTTGAAAATAGGCTGTGATGAATAGCATTGCTTGATAAATAATTTTGATGGCACTCTTTCTATTGCTTGCTGTAGTGGAAATGCTGTCATGGCTTGAACCAGTGATTGAGCACCTGGTAGAAGGGCAGGGCCAACCCAGGGGAGCTCAGCTGCATGCAATGCACCTGAATGACTGGAAGGGGTGAAGACAGGATCCACCCCTTCTCAGATCTCATTTAAGGATTGGTGGGGGAAAGGAGGGGGAGTATATGTCACCAGAGGATCTCTGCCTTCTTGAGGACCTTTTTGGCTTTTTGAAAGTAAGTAGTGTCTTTCTCTTATTTCTGCACCTACTGCTGTCACATCTAAGCAGATCGTTGTTGGCTGTAGTCTATGACCTTATTGTTCTGTCATCGTGTTATACTTTCTATTGCAATACACTGGCTGTGAGTGAAATTCTGAAACATAATTCAAATATTTGATTTTGTAATGGTGATTTTAAAAAAATCAGTGGAAATATTTAATATAGCTAAAGTGTTTTTGGAGTCTGAGAAGCTCATAATAAGCTGCAATGAAATTTGTTTCATGACTTCTAAATGCCTAATCTAAAATAAATTCAAAAAAGTGAATAAGCAGAAAAAATAATGACAATTCCATTTAATTCTGGATTTTTTTTCCCTTGTAGCTATCTAAAGTACATAGTAACATAAAGAAAGGAACGAGCCACTTTCCTGTGGTTGTTTTGCCCTTTGTGCAGCATCATATCTCTTAGTGAGTTCATCAGAAGCTGAAGACTGTGAATACTGTTGATACACATGGAAAATTATGCATAATACAAAACAGAAAAGATTTTAATTTAATAATTATGTAAACTACTTATGAACATTTAATTTTGTTAATATACTATGTTATGGTATAACATATATTAGTACAGAAGGGTAATTAGTATATGATGTATGTCATGTTGAACGTAAAGTATTTACTATAAAACATATTATATTTCTTCTGGCAAGTAAGAGAAATCTCAATCTCTTAATGTTATCAATGCATACACAACAGTACTTGTAAAATCATTTTAACCTAGTTAGTTACCCTCTACGTATCTCCTATAAACTGCAATTGCATACACTGCAAATGGCATTTTACCAAACGGAGAAGGTAGGAGTAGAGTCAAAGCAGTATTTAGTTAATGTTTTGCATGACTGTTTAAAGGATCCAATTGTGACTTGCATTCATAAAGCTTATCTCAGATGGAGAAGTTGTTTATATTTGGTTTTGCGTGTGTCAAATAGGTAGAAGCTGAGTTCAGAATCAACCAGCTGTGTGCAACCTGATTGACTTTTATTCTTATGATTTCTAATGGTAAACTGATTTTATTTCCACCTTTGCTATTTAACATTAAAAAAAGTTTAAACAACTATATTAACATACACATACCCACTTCAGAAAAACCTAGGGGGATGGAAATACTCTTTGTTTCTGTGAGTGGTTAAACCAGCAAATTAAACTAAATCAACATTATTTTGAATTAGTTGATGACTATATGTGGCCGTTCTCATTAGTATGGGTCTTATCAATGGTTACATCATCTACCATGATGTATGGTATTTAAGTCATGATGTGTCAAACTGTGCATTATGTGAACTATATAAATTCAGCTATATGAATGTTAAGAAGAAACTTCTCATTTTGAAAGTGATGAGGCCCTGGGCAGACTGATCTAGTGTGTGGGGGGGGCAGCCCTATCCACAGCATAGGTTGGGACTGAGTGGGCTTTGAGGACTGCTCCAATACAAGCTATTCTATGAATTATAATGGTAGGATGTGAAGAGAGGGCTTTAAGTGTATAATGGGAGATCCACGTATACAAGCAGCCTTCTAAACCTTGACTGTGGCTTTGTTGTAGCTCAGTGATCTCTAAATGTGATAGGAGTTCTTTTTAGAGTACCTTTAAATGCTGGGGCGCATCTTATTCCTCTCTTTCAAACTATTGTGAGGTTGCCCAGCAGCACCAGGAATGATGGGAGGAGAGATGTAGGTCTTGAATCCAGCCCCTGTATGGTCCTCTCCTCACCCTCTGAGGCTGTACAACAATATTTTCAAAATCTTCATTTTCAGGGTGAAATGTTTCTATCCTGCTGCCCTTTAGTGAGGTGTCAGAAATAGTTTGAGGATTGCAGTGCACCCATTTTCACTGCTCTTAAACTTTCACTATAGCTCAGAAGCAGAATGCCAGTACTTGCATGCTTACTATAATGACTATATATTTATTCAGGCTAGCAAATTGCAATTAATTTTCTTCTTGTAAGTTGAAACAAAACAATTACTTAAAGATACTGTACAAGGTCATCAGAAATCACTAGAAAAAAAAAAAAAAACAATAAAAAGGCAAATGACTCCGTGATATTGTTTCCAATATTTTAAATTCTATCTTGGAATAAGAACAATTAAAAAAAAATAGAACTCAAAGAAGTTTTTAAACACAAATTATTTTATAATTGCAGGAGACTTTTTAATATTGTGAAATGGAATTAAAACTCAATTATTACAAGCCATTCTCACTTAGCACAGTGAACTTGATAGATTTCATATACTGACTCTGGGTGAGAAATAATACTACACATTCCCCCATCCTTCAAATCAGAAACAAAACTCTCCATAGTTCTTGAATGTTCTATTAAAGCTATTTGTTAAAAAGCATCTGGAAAAGTTTGGACATAAAGCTGGAAAATGAAATAAGGTGAACACAAATAACGTTACAACCAGTGAGGAAAAATATGGAATTGTAGCAGAGCCTGACCCCTAAATTAGTCCTGCTGCCAAACGGAAATCCTGAGAAATACTGCATCTTGTCCAGGAAGGTGGACAATATATCAAGAGCCAGGGAACAGGTATTTCCTAATATGTCTGTGATGGCCACTTGCACAGTAGACAGGGAAGGAAGTTGATTTTTTGTTCCCTTGGAAAAAAATTCTGGAACTTAAAATATATTTGTTCCTCTAAATATTAAATATATGTGCATAATTTCTGCATTATATCCAAATACAGACATACCACTCCCCTGTTTCCTTACCTCTCTTTTTTTGACAATAAAATACATTTGTTGAGTAAGGATGAAAAAAAACCAAAACATTTTGTTTCCATCTGCTTGAAGAGAAGTTTTTATTTTGTCAAAAGCATCTCTGCTACTGATATTTTCCGAAAAGGTTATGTTTGGACAACAAATGAAGTGCAAAATCACTTCGATTGGAAAAAGTTGGAGTTCTTACTTGCTGCTTCTCATATCATGGAAATATCTACTGACATCTGCACCTACCCAAAGGTATGTGTCTGCTTGTGTGGAGGGGAATTGATCCATGCATGTGGAGGTGAATATAAATGTTTGTTGTATGCTTTACAAAAGGCAGACAAATGCCTTACTACCAAAAATGTCAAACTACTACTATGATGTTGTACTGCACTGCATCACTCGTCAGACTCTAGAGTGGATTTGTATACCTACATGAGAAAGCACACTGGTGTAGGTGGCCTTCAAGAATCAGATAAAAGGGGAACAAGCCATAGTGCTTGTGCTTTTCTTTAAAACTCAATTGCTTCTGTTGTCACCAGTCGGGTTGAAGTACTTTGTATTTACAGCTTAAAACTCCTAAATAGCTTAGTTTATCACAGCACAATATGATGACACGGCGGTAAAAAGGATAGAAGACTTCATCTCTTTGATGGAAGTAAAGGAAGCTTTTATTTTTAAATTTCTACTACTCAGTGCAGTACATCAAACAATCAGTTTTAATATCTTTAGGGTTAAGTGCACTCTTGTAATTTAGAACTAAATGATTTTTATTAAGCACTTTTACTGAATATCTACATGCTGTACAAATCTGCTGATTAAGTATCTGATAGTGACTGGTAAAGCAGACACCTCTGTGAATTAGGGATGTATTAGTGAATGTGTTGTGTCTATGGTCCTTAATCTTAGGGAGTATTTCAAAATAAGTGCGTTTCCTGTAAAATGTATCCATAAAAATGTAAGCAAATCAACATGCTTGAAGCCTGGTGCCTACGCTGCACAGTTACATCTTTTAACAGGTTAAAGGCATTTTTCCACAGTGAGGAAATCAAATTAAAAAATTCCCGTGGGATGAAACTCCCAGTGCAGGGTTTATGAAATGTTCCTCTGCACTGATACTTTATGTGAAAATCTAGCAAACAATATCCATGTGTGATGGCCAGCTTGTTGCTGAAAGCCTACATCTGAGGGATGTTCAGTCAGACTGCCCACGCAGGGCTCTGGGACTAAGGAATGTCCACTGCATACTGATGGTAGTTTCCTCTGCAGGCTTGCACAGGCTCCTTTATGTTCAGAGATGTTCCGTCTGAACTCTCGTTAACTTCAATGGGGGCTGAGAATGCACAGCACCTTTGAAAATCAAGCAGCTCAACTCACAGCTTCGGTTTCCCTAGCTATAAATTGAGACTAAACCTTTCCTATCGGCCTCATAGAGCTGTTGTGAAGATTAATTAGATAATGACTGCAAAGCCCTTTGAACATGAAAAGTGCTAAGAATTGTTGTTACCAAATAATGGTGAAGATTGGGCTATTCTCCATTGCTGTCAAATAATAAAGAGATGTGCTAGTCTAAGGAAAGGAGAGGTGGGAAATAAAGGGCAATAATGGCTGCTGTTGTTTGCGCATATGGTACTGAATAATCTTTGCAAGAAGAAGCCAATCTTCTGAAAAGCTATCTACTGTAATGGTGCTAGGGTTATTGACAGGTCTGGCTATAAGTGCAGGTTCCATTAGATACATCAGCCACAATGTATTCGCGGCAAATCTCACTGATGATTGCCCTCCTGCAGAGGGAGAGATAAGACAAACTATGATTGAAGTAAAAATGTAAACAGTTAAAAAAGAAATAGAAGTCAACCACTGCTCTCCCACAGGGGCAAGGACCAAGGATTGTTGCACCTGCAAAGCAGTAATAACAGCAAATGTTAATGTGATATGTGATTGTAGCGTGGATGCTGCTTCAAGCTCTCACTGAAGAATTTATGTTGTTTAGTATTTTTATATGTATATTAAGTGAAGTGCACTTTCCTAGTCTGGGGCAGTGCAGGGCACAGTACGGGCAAGCTGAAGGGGTTTTACACAAGTTGTGCTAACAGGAACATTCTTTGGCAGTATGAGTTATAGCTTCTACTTTCTACAGGTCTCCAGTAAAAGCCTCTGAACAAATACTGAATTCCATAATCTCGGCACTATGGCATAAAATATATGTGTATTTGAAGTTTGCATTAAATCCACTGTTGTGGAAAGATATTGTTAAGTGTTGATATCATGCTTTGACATTGTCTTTGGTGACAAAAAAGAAACTGGATGATACCTCATCCAGTGTTAAACAAGTACCTCCTATTTTCTTAGGGATAGGGGATGCGATGCTAAGTCTTGTTTGGATCTGAATGGTGGCATAATATACACTCTGCAGTTTTGAAATAACTGACAAAAGAAGCACTCTATGGTCAGTTTGTACGCGTAACTTAATAAATAATGAGGTTCATGTTAATCCCGGAAAGCCAACCATATCTGCCAACCATAGGCTGCATCAAAAGAAGTGTGTCCAGCAGGTCAGGGAGGTGATTCTGTCCCTCCATTGCACTGGTGAGACCTCACCTGGAGTACTGCGTCCGGATGTGGAGTCCTCAGTGCAGGAGAGACATGAACCTGTTGGAGTGCATCCAGAAGAGGGCCACGAAAGTGATCCAAGGGATGGAACATCTTTCCTACAAGGATAGGCTGAAAGAGCTGGGGCTGTTCAGCCTGAGAAAGAGAAGGCTTCAAGGAGACCTGATAGTGACCTTTCAACATCTAAACAGAGCAACAGAAAAGAAAGGGACTGACTCTGTAGCACGGTCTGTTGTGATAGAACAAGGGGAAATAGTTTCAAGCTTAAAGAGTGTAGATTTAGGTTGAATATAAGGAGGAAGTCTGTGAGAGTGGTGAGGCATTGGCACAGGTTGCCCAGAGATATCCTGTCCCTGAAGACTTTCAAAGCTAGGCTGGATCAGGCCTTGGACAACCTGATCTAGCTGTGGTGTCCTTGTATGCTGCAGGGGAATTGGACTAGATGACCTTTAGGTGTCCCTTCCAACTCTAAGAATTCTATGTGACTGCCTCTTCAACTGCCTATTAGCTCTCCCTTTCCTTCCCACCTTTTTCTCCCCACCTCAAAGCAATTTTCAACCTTTGGGTTAGTTGCAGTCATACTTACCAGAGGGATGGGAGTAGCAATTAATTTTCTACACATTTAATTGAAAAAAGAAGTCCTGTCTGGGTAAAGGAGAGAGAGACTTTATTCATGGCATAGAAGAAATTCATTGTCTGTCACACATAGCAGCAGCCAGCTCATTCAGAGATCACACATGTACAAGCCAGCTCAACAGTGTTTCCATGCTAGATGTGCTGCCTCTCTCCAGGCTGGCAGGACAGAATAGAGAGGTAGAGAACATGGGAAGGAGAATATAGATAACACGGAGCTTTTGTTGTACTGGGCATACAGGAGATAGACAGGAGCTAGAGACAGGGACAACAGCATCAGTGGTCAAATACAGCGGTGGAAAGATGGAGGAATGGAGGGGGGATGTGGCAGAACTCTGCTGGGAAACATTTACAAGACCTGGAGAGAGCCAACGAAAGATATAACTCCTAAGAAAACAAGGTTTTATTCTTCCTGTTACTCAGGGAACAACTTCTTAAAAATACTGCAATGCTGTCAAAGGTTTAGTGGTCTGGAAAATATAAGGGCACTGACATTTTTAAATAAGCCTAAATAACATTTAAGAAGTTACTAAATATTGAGTGTCACTATATTCACTTCAGACAAAATACTGGGGTAGAGAACAGAATGGGATCTAATCAGTAAACTTATAAAGACAGTAGCCTAATCCATTTCAGTGAATGAGGCTTCATGGAAAACTAGTGATAAATCTAATTACATCTTTTGATTAAATGAAAATACTTTGTTGCTATGGGAAGCTGCATAATATAACTGAGTTGAGTTACTTTACCCTGTACTCTGACCTTCTAGTTAAAAGTGACACAACATAAAATCTGTGTAGCATATTTTAACTGGCCTGAAATTGCTGATACAGCTAAAAAGTAATTGCATGGAGGGCATCATTATATAATGGGGTTCCACATAGATCTATTCTTAGTCCTGTGCTATTCAATATCTTTATCAATGAGATGGAAGAAAATAGAAACTTTTTGTTGGTAAAGGCTGCAGATGCCATATTCATATATAAGAAGTTAGTACGTGACCTGATTTTTAGAGGCACTAAGCATATTTAGGCAATCAAAAAGGAGGATTTTGGCTCAGAAACTAAAACCACAGATATGCAGCTCTTGCAATGCCAAGCTTTTAAGCACCTTTTGGGCTAAACTCATCTCAAAATGGGCTTCGTAGCAGATGGTAAGAGAGAGATGCCCAAGCTAGCTGGTATGAAGTGCCCTTGTTCTTCAAAGTCTAGGCACCTATTTCTGATCTGTTAGAGATCAAAAGGAATCTGCTTGTATCTCAAAACCCTCAAGCTGAATTAAACATGTAATTTCTGCTGCACAAAACAAAGCTGTCTAACAGTGACTGCTCACTGGGCTATGTGGGATACCAGGGCTTAACATCCCCCTTTTGTGTGAGCTAGCTGACATGCATGTATCTTGCATTCTAGGAAGGTGTCTTCACCTGCAAGTTAATTTTGATGGTGGCAATTCTCATCCCTCTTGTTTAGGGTGGGATGCTATGTAGAAATGATGGAAAAACACCATACGTAATCAGACAAACATTATATAATATAGTAGTTAGAGCATCTTCTGCCCTAACCAACTGATAGTGAGAAACAGATGACTACTACCATAAAATAAAATCAGTGCTATCACACTTAGGGCAAGAGAGAAAATGTGAATGGGTGAGTAGATGCTACATCCCGTAGCTGGAGCAGAAGATGGACAGGTTTTGCCAGGTGTTGCAGAGGGAACAGAAAATCTTCTTCAGTCTTCTCTCCCACTCACTATCTGACATACTCCAATCCAACCTGTTTATTAATTTCCCTTCTCAGGTAATTATTCACAGCCTTTTCCATTTTTTTTTTTCCATAAAACTTTTTCTAGGCCTAAGAGTAAAGCAATGGTCTGGCATAGGCGTTACTCCAGATAGCAGATATTAGCATACCAGGAGGAGAGACTAAGGAAAAAATCCTAAAGCAATGTATTAACAATGATCATGAAGTTAGGATAATAGAAAAGGGTAGAAACTCCTTTATTTGTCCAAAATCTGGATTCCTAGGGACAGAAGTTATGTTGCTGGTTGTGACACAGCTGGTAAAGCCACTCACTGGGACCTGCTGCTGTGTAGGTAGCACTCCCTCTTCACTCTCAGTGAACCAGCAGTAACTGTAGCTTGTGTTATCTCCAGACGGCTTATGAAGAAACTCTGGGGGTATCTACCATGATTTAGCTATTGTTTTCAGGGCCATTTTACAGATCTGTTGTACTGCAAGAGCAAAAAGACCCCACCTGACTATGCTCCTTTATCTGTATGTGTCCTTATTCTTCTAACACTTAAATGAAAGTGTCTTAATGTTCTTTTGTAAGAACAAAATGGCACAGTAACAACTTTGTTACAATGAGTCTTTCTTGTGCAGGGAGAGCTTTAAACATGTCTGGGCTAAAGAGCAAGGTGAAGAATCTGGGCTGGCTTTAAATGTGGTAGATGCAGTCCAGCCCTTCCAGAACCTTCCAGGAAAAAAAGGCTGCTATGAGTAGGAACTCTTGTGATCTATCCTGGTCCCCGCTAATGCTGCAGCAAGGATCTAAACCTATTTATATTCCTCAGTAAACAGCAGGAAAAGAGTTCTCCTGAACTGGGAACTGGTGTATACCCCAGTCCTGTTATAACTAATGGCAGAGGGAGTTGTACTCTGGAGAGAGAGAAGAAGAAGAAGAAGAAAAGCCCATCATCTGGATGGCTAGTATTCAGGGATGTGGCAAACAGCCAGTGACCTGCATCAGCCCCAGCAGAAGCCAGGTCTTTTATTAGAAGCAGTGGAATTTATTTCAATTTTACCTGACATAATTTGGTGCCACTTTATGTGTTTAAATACTTCTTCAGCACAGAATGTAGTTCTCCTCAGCAGAGGCAATTAGTAGCTATCAGTGTGCAGTATGGAAATGTTTTTCTCATTTTGATCCTACAACGAGAGCACACTGTGTATCACATTAACACAGTCTGATAGCAACAGATGACAGCTATAAAAATCCAACAGGAAAATTAACAATAATGCTTCAAAAATCATCGCTAAGGACCTGATCGTGCTAATTGATGTTTAGGATGAGTCATTCAATTGGTTCTTTAAAATAGGACCGGCTGCTGTTCTTGCATTATTGAGATTGCTATGTTGTAGACCTTTGACAGTATCAAGCAGTCAATGAATGCAAATTAATGACCATTGACCCACAGTAGCAGAAACAATTACAGCTATGTTATCTTGCTTCAGCATCCCAGGGGATGTCCTGGATGCACTGCTTAGCCGCTGACAGTCCACAGGGACTTGGAGCTCTTCAGCTGATAGCAAGCAGGGAATCTCAGTGCACCCAGTCTTCAGGGTACTATGGACATCTGGATGGGCTACGCAACCCCAAGTTCAACCCACCCTGCAAAACCAGGTGCTTGGGCCGAGCCACAGTTTCCATCCTGGCTTAGATGTGCTGAGCCTCTGTGCAAAAACACAGCACAAGTGTTTAATCTTAATTATGTCAAACAGCTGAGGAAAGTACAGTGCATACTTCTCATCCCAGTATGAAACTCATATGCTTTTCTTAACAGAAATTAGATGGAAGAGGCCATATTTCTGGAGAGAGCTACAGCTATGCAGAGATCAACTCTTTGACCAAGATAACACACAGGTAAGCTGGAGAAAATGCAGATGAAGTCTTCAAACAAGGCTAAAATTTCATAGAAATAATCATCTAGACATGGACAGTTTGTAGTTACACAGAAGAAAGTAGACTTTTTTTACCCACTGAAGAAAGAGGAAGGCATCAAATATTCTAGAGAGACATACTCTCAGAAAGTCTGCAAACGATATATTCATTTCAGTGCGTGCCTCTTTACAAATGGACCCACGGAAAAATTCATTGTGAAAGGTCATGACACAGCTATGGGAAGATATCTATCCAAGGAACAGGGGTGAGACCACTGCCAACAAGGATGACATCCATGCACTTCACTTCTCTGTCACAGGACAGGAGCCTCTCCAAGCCTGAAAAAGAATAGAAGCAGGATGCTAAAGGGGGATGGGGGGGGGGGGGGGGAGGCAGTAGGACCAGTCTTGGAAGAGCATGATGGGAGTAAACAGGAAACTAAGCACAAAATGTCTTGTAAAGAGATGTTGGACGCTGGCAGTGGGAGGTTTGCTTCCTTGTACATTTTCTTTGTGGTTATGTGAAGTGAATTCATGGAATGACTGTTGCTTTAAATTCTAGTTGCTATCTTCTAAAAAAGAATTGAGAAGAAATGTGTATAATTATACACAGAATATTAATCTTCTTCCTGGTGATCTACAACTCTAGCATATTCATCATACTGGAACTGCGCTCAAAAGTATTTTCATCTGATTAAAAGTGCTGATTCATCGATGCATGTAATCCTTTGCTAATAGTATGTATATAAATGGATCTTAACAATTTGCACATCAGTTTTTCCTCCTTTATCATTGTTATTTGCCTTTTCTTAAATGCTGGATGCAACACTGAATTTTATGTTTTGACAGCAAAAGAGGGAAGGGCCTCAAATTGCGCCAGGGGAGGTTCAGGTTGGATAATAGGAAAATCTTCTCTGAAAGAGTGGTGAGTTACTGGAACAGGCTGCCCAGGGAGGTGGTGGAGTCACCGTCCCTGGAGGTGTTCAAGAACAGTGTAGATGTGGCACTAAGAGAGATAGGCTAGTGGGTGCTGAGTTAGGTGGGTGGTGATGGTTTGATGTTTGGACTAGATTATCTTAGAGGTCTTTTCCAACCGTAATGATTCTATGATCTATGATTTTTATGATCTAGACTTCTGGAGAACTGAGGTGCAGTGGTCTGGGATAGATGCTGTGGCACCAGCTTCACTGTGTGACTTTGGATAAGCCTCTAGTCATACCTACACCAATAGGAGTCAGTTTTAATTACCTTCAATCCTGGACCCACATTTTTAGGACTTGTGAATATTTAAACACAATGAATAGCCATCTAACTCAGTATTGGAAAATGTCAAAACTCACTGACATTAATACTCTGCAATGTTTTTTTCCACCAACTCAGAAGTTCACATTGGAAGATACTTGTACATTCTCTCCAGGAATGCATCAGTTTGCCATTCCTTACTTCCAACTCTTCTGTACTTCCTCCTATTTATAAAATGGAAGCTACCTTAGAAAGAAGAGACAAGGCTGCCGAATGATTCACAGCAGCATTGCACAAGGAAACTTGGGATATTTCTTCCTTCAGTGCTCATGAAAAAGAAATGCAATGCAAACAGCTTTGGTTTACATCAAATGGCATGCAAGCAGAAAATATTGTCTCGTGTGGCTCAAACTGCTTGATAGTAACTTCAAGGTGAACCCTAAATATCATTATAGACAGACACATGGCATGCATTTATGAGTTTATGCAGCCTCTTGCTCGCTTGCTGCATTGTTTTGAGCTACTAAACTCCTCCCATATCTTGATCCTGGGTAGTTGTGTGGTCACTACACACCTCTAGATTGGGTTACAGATGCATAAAAATTTGTAATGCTCAGTATCTTGGTATCTGAGATTGTTTAGGAATTTAGCTACTAGGCCAAAAGTTTCCATTCTGCATATGCAAATTTCTACAGTGCCTCTGAAAATTAGATCTTCTATCTATCTAGTCAGTGCCTAATTTCATAGTTGATATTCAGAAATGCTTTCCCAACCTCTGTTTTTTTGTTTGTAAAAATGGAACATTAATACTTAATTGCTTCTCAAAACTTTGTGGGAGTTAATGTTTCTAAAGCGTTTCAAGAATGAAAAGGACCACATAAACTGACAACTACTGTAATTAAGTATGAATTATTTAAAATGAAAAATTTGTATTGCAAATGAAGTGCTGGAGCAATATATTGAACAAACCACCAAAAACCTCACAAAAATTACTAACCAAAATAGAAGGCTTAGACATCATCATTTCTTAGCAAAGTATTAAGCATTAACTGAGTGGTAGGAATTGATCACATGTGCAGATTGCCTCATTTTCATGGAAAGCAGTTGAACAAAAAATATTTTACTTTGTATTTGGAACAGACAGGAGTATACATACAGTCAGGCAGTCAGCACTGACTTTGCAGCTCTCAGCAGCAGTGTCATAGAGGCTGTTTGTAACTGACATTTTGCTACTATCTTGTATCCTCTGGTATGCAGTTTCGAGACTTGTTTTTCCTCTTGCAGTTCTGTGTGGCAGTAGCTACTGTTTGATTATATGGACACTGATAGGACAGTTAGGCTTAAATTCCTGTTCTGGCATATCATCCGGTACGAATAAATAACAGCACTCCTAATAATAAGTTTAATGTATTTGAAAAAGCTATGACTCTTCAGGGAGTGTGTTAGTAGTTCCTGGGTTTTGGTCTAGGTAGCTAAAGCATATTGGTATTGTCATTTACAGGTGAACTGGAAGCATTTGTAATACATATATTTCTATGCAGTATTGTTATATGTCTCCTACACCTCGATTTTTCAGATTATTTTTTAAATTTAGTCTAATTTTGAAATGCTTCAAATGGAATTAATTATATATTAAGTAGCAAGGAAATTATTTCCTCTTTTAATCTGCCCTGTGAAGGCTGTCTTTAAATTTATAAGGCAATGTATTAAACAAAGCAATATAGCTCTTTTCCTGTTTGTAAAACAGCACTTCTTTTTAAGGACAATTACTATAAATGACTACATGCAACCAGACACAACATGCAAATATGCTTTTTTAACAAATACCTCAAGCGAGAATTTCTGAGATGAAACATAATGGATACTGAATGAGGAAAAAGAAATGAATAATTTATCTATAATATAGTATGACAATACAGTGATATTTAATAACAACATTCCGCTAGTAAATAGTTACCAATATTCAGTGCTTCTTCTTAAAAGTACAGGTGTTATTATTTTGCAGATAATTTGCAAAATCATTCTATTCAGAGTAAGACCTAATGGCTGGGGAAAGGGCAACGTAATGTCACTATTGAAGATAGACTCCAGGAACACTTCAGGAAATTATAGACCATTTAGTTTGGATGCCTTTTGGGAGGAGAGAATCTCAAAAAGCATTTTGGAGATTAAATGGGTACCATTTAGAAAAGCACAGCTTGATGAAGGATAGCCAATATTACCTCAGGAATGAAAGGTCATGCTTCACTACATAGTGGATTTCTTTACAGTTATGCATAATCAGAGCAACAAATAGATAGCATACATTTGGTTTTCATATTTTAGAGTATTCAGGAAAACCTCAAATCAATGATAAATATAGAGTATTATGATTCTGGTAAAGCAATGAAAGAAATATTTCTTTTAAGAGGCAAACTTTGTTATTCTGAAACAAAGAGGAGTAGAACAACATGGGTATTAATGATAGGGCTTTGTATTTGCATTTTACATGTATTAGTGAGAATAGTAATACTAAGATCAGGCTATCCAAAACCACATTATTTAAGTTCCCAGAGATTACTTAAGTATATATACAAATCTATGCAGATACTGAAACCTTATTGTTAAAGTAAGTGGAATTACACGGGTGCTGAAATGATTTATAGAGAATAGAACGCTCAGCTCCTTCAAACATAAATTCACTGAATTCTGATGAAAAGAAACACCATTCACATGGGAAAAAAAAAGAAACATTTTTTGTAACTTACTCACCAGAAGGTGATATGATAATTACAGGACACAGTTTTTTAAATTCAACCCTCTCATCACTTCCATAATGCTGTGTTTTGACTTAGGCAACTCAGATCCATTCAACTTTCTCACTCTACTATTTACAATTTCTTGTGTTCCTGGCCCAGAAAATTGAGTGCTTCAAACAAAGGAAAATGTGATACACTCAAGAATTTCAAGAACAGTTGAAGATTTTGAGTATCTTTATGCTTGGATACTGGAGCAAAAACTCTTGGAAACCCTTGCCCTACAGGCAACAGGTCAGTACTTGTACCTTTGAAGATCAGTCCGATTTTTAAAAAGTCCCAAATTTAGTGCAAACAAATGAAGACACCCAAGACTGCGAGAGGCCACCGTTCTTGATATTTTTTATCTAAGATACACTGTAATTGGGGTATCAAAGAATCATTGTGCAGCATATTCAACAGAAATATATTTTTACAATGCAGAATTATCCAATTCAGATAAAGATAAATGAATATCAACCTAATTCAGAGTACTATAAAATCTATTCAGTAAAGTTACTTACTGTACCAGTTTACATTAAGCATATCAATACCACAAGACCAAAGAACAAATTTACATAGTGCACATTTAAAAACAATATATTTAGTTAAAATTTCTAATTTTCTCCAATGCTTTTCTTTCTTCTCCAATATCAGTAGCAGTTTGAGATTTCAGCTCAAACTTCATTCTGAAAGTTGCTATTATAGAAAATATCCTTCAATTGCAGTTGACTGCAATTTTAGAGATCTTATGACAAAATAGTGAATTAGTTTGCACAGCAAAAGTATTTTGCTTTTCATTTCTCCCAGGTTCTATGGGCATACACATTTGAGACATAAATGATATAGTTAATATCAACATCTTACTTTTTTGAGTGTTTGATAAAAGAAATCCTAACCGGGAAAAAACATGAGGGAGGGTAAAAGTATTAAAGTAATGAAAATACGTAGGAAGATTTTTAACAACTATCCTTGACATAGGCTTTATCTAGGAATTTGAACGCTTTCCAGATCACTTACTAGAGACAGTGCTCTAAAAGTGAAGCACAAGAAGAATACGATGTAGACCTTTTTCTTCAAGAGATCTTAGAAATCCTAAATGGTTTCAGACTACAAGAAGAGAGGTTTAGATTGGATATGAGAAAAAAGTTTTCTATGATGAGGGTGGGGAGGCACTGGAGCAGGTTTCCCAGTGAGCTAGTGGATGCCCCATCCGTGGAGATATTCAAGGTCAGGCTGGATGGGCCTTGAGCTCCTGATGTAGCTGTAGGTGTATCTATTCATTGCAGAGGAGTTGGGTCAGATGGCCTTTAAAGGTCCCTGAAATAATTCTATGATGATGATTTGGGCAAATTGATTTAGCAGGAGGTATCCCTGATTATGAGGCAGTGGGGGTGGAATTAGATTCAAGCATCATATTTAGAGTTTTGGTAGATTTTTCATGTCTGGAAATTTTATAATCAAGAATAACAGCACACTTTCTGAAATGGGCTCTAATTTCAGATGGAAAGAATTTCAGGAAATTCTTAGACGTATATCATGTGGGAGGTCCAACTAGATAATTGCAATGGTTTCTACAGCCTTTATACTATACAAACAACCTAAGAACCTGTGACTGAATAGTTGTTGCTGTACCACTCCTTCCTGGGGAATAAGCATTATGGTCACAATGTTCTTTCAGTGGTAAAGCTCATTTTAACTACCAGCTAAAGTATCAGACCTTAAAATGAGACTGATGTTTTGTCAGTATCACCCATTTTGTGTGGCTCTATGTATGTTTTTAATAATTTCACATTTATTTCTGGTTTTATAGAATTGCTGTCACTGAATAAAATATAAATAATTGTCAATATTTTACTAAATGTGCTCATTTTAGAAAAAAAAGTATTATGATAGATCACAGGTATGTCATTTATAAATTGACTATTAAAGTTTAGTAATCCAGTGATTAATGCATAACTTATGTGTATATGTCTGTTCAAGTAATACAATCATAAAAATAAGCATTCAGAAATATGGTTTCTTATGCAGTATTACAGTTTAAACAATATTCATAAAAGACCATACATGTGAAGAAGACTAAATGTCACCAAGGGCATAAATGACAACTTTTGATTAAGAAAGAAGTGAGATTTTTCTGAAAGGAAAGTTTCAGAAGTTAAAAATTGGAAAATTAGCCTATTAGAACATTTTCTGGTTGCAATATATAAGAGATTGCTGAGCAAATCACTATTTAAAGATCCAGCTCCTATTTTCTATACCAAGACTGGTATAATTTCACTTTGGACACAGTTTTAGGTTAGGGTTTATACATGGAATCAGCTTCTCTAGTTTTGAAAAGCACAAGTATGTCAGAATCTGTCACCGCTTTATCTTTGTGTAGCATGCTGCACTAAACTGAATTTTATTCTCGGGCAAATGTAAAGACTGGTGAGGATGCAGGGGATCCCAACCTTTGTAAACACTGGTATAATTTGCAGAGAGACAAAGAGAGAGAGAAAGAGAGTGAGAAACATTGGCAAAAGAATCCACAGTGCTTAGGAGCCCCAATTATGGACTGAGATCCCATTTCCATTATTCAATGACAAAAGATGGTTCTTGCCCCAAAGCACTTACAATAAATGTGAATTTAAAATTCATTTTCAAGGAATGCTAGGGTACTTGTGTGTGCATGGTATTTAATACATAGGCAGTGCACTTTTGGAAATGGCTTATGTTAGTGGAATAAAGCCAGCCTGAGCCTGTTAAACTCTGTTCACAAGATAAAAAAAAAATTATTGTGTGGTATTGGGCAAAGACATAAAATCTTCATTAACAAATTTCAATTTTTAAATGTCTTTCTACATTAGGTATAGAATTTATGCACCTGATGGTATCTGAGAAAGAAAAATAAGATTTTGCATTCTGTTACTAAATGACCTTGATAACCATAATAGAAATTAGAAAATATGTTCTATATTATGAAAAATGTATTCTCCAAAGTATTACAAATGTATTCTCCAAACTATTACAGTAATTAATTTTAAGATCATAATAATTTAACAGTCTCTCAGTTCTTCAAGTACTCTGGCCTTGGATGATTGTTTGAACCTTCACACTCATATTTCTTGCAAAATGTTTGTATACATTTTTTATATCCCAAGTTCCTGACTTTCCTTGAAACATATTTAAAGATAACATGATTTAATGAAAGGATAGATGAAGATCTTTCATGGTCTTTCATGCCACAGCTGAAATAAAATGAAGCTACATTCACAGACATATTTTCAAATGTTTTACTCTTAATTTATGCAAAAATCTTTTAATTTTCTGCTTTAATGAAAGGAATGAGCTTCCATGGAAGACACATCTTTCACACAGAGCAAGAAGCATCATTGCTTCACTCTCACTGGCCTGGACTGATGGATAAAATTCTCCCATACTCCATAGGTCACTTCTTAGCAGTATTATATAAGCTAAGTCCCGTGTCTCAAAAAAAAATCATTAGGGATGGCATATATCGCTACCAACATTACTGGGATCTTGCCATGCTCTTATGCACAAGCCATCTCCCCGATAGCTGTGATGACCTATAGAACTCTGGAAAGTTTCAGTTCTTTCCCTTGTGCTCCTTTTTTTCACACTTTCCACCACCTGCTCCTTTCTGTAAGCTGATCTCATGAAGCTACTCAAGAGAACAACTCCCCCAAACTCCCCAGTCTGTTTGGATCTACAGCATTGTAATCAGCAATGTTTCAGACAGACAATAAATAATGCTGCATATAAAACTATTGGAGAACAACAATGACTTATCAGACATGAGGCATTTTCTTCATTTCTGCTCCCCTAATTTTATCATTCAAAATAGACACTGTCCCCAGAGCTTCCTCTCATGTTTCCTACCTATAGTTGTTCCCTAACCAAACTGAAGTTCTTAGATCTATAAGTTGCAATATTTTCCCAAACTCTTTCTTTCATGATCCGCCACTTGGTCCTTTTCGTCATCAGATTTCTTTCCCTCTTCAAACAAAATTCCTATTTTCCCATCTTTCGCATATGTTTGCACAGCAGGATCAGTCTGGAAGAGCCTTCATGTGCACTGTCTACTGGCATACACCTGCACTATCTACAGAAAAGGATATCTACCTGTGTTACTGTCAGGAGACAGTAAATATGTTTCATTACACCACTTCTCTAGCCACTACATTTGATTTGTCAACCTCAACAGTCAGGAAGGAGCTGCTGAATGTACCTGAACCTCATTGAGTGAAAGCAACTCCTGAGCCCAGAATGACATCAATTGGTGCTGCACTGCAAGAACCAGTTCTCTTCTCCTAGTTGTCATAGTGCCACATAACCTCCTCCTTGGCTGTAAAGAGTAGTCTTCCTCTCTTTCTACAGCCTTTCAGCAAACCTGAGCAGATCTTCTGTAAACTTTATTTGAGCATAGGTGATTATTTCTATGTTGAGAACTAAACTTTCTCATGTGCTACCTCACTAAGTCCATTCTTTGTATCCAACAATAGGAAATGCAGAAAGTATTTCAGCCTTACAAGCCTTTAAAATGAATTTAAAGGAAGACTTCTACCTGCCAAAGTACTGTGTACTTGACCCTAAAATTTGCCAGAGGTATGTCCAAAGGTTATGCAAGGCCCTGATTCAGAGAAAAGGTGATGTGCATTTATGTCAGAAACTGAGCTATGCTCAGCTGCATATACTGAGTCAGCTGTTGTGCAGACACCTGTTAGATACAGACCTTCAGCTGCTGTCTGTGCTGCCTGTATTGTGCAGTCACATCCCCATAATCTTAGAGTAAGAATGGAGAAGTAGGAGCAATAACTGTGGAGAAAGGAGAATATAGTAAATTTCATATAATTTCTAATATCAAGAACTGTAGGTCACAGAGTAGTTGATTTTGATTTTGTAGTCACAGAGTAGTTGATTTTACCACCAGAGCAATTTTCACAGTAGGTGATATACAGAATTAACCTGGACTCATTCACCTTTTTAGAATAATTGAGATTTACACACACCTAAAACTCATGTTATGTATAGGACAGTAATCATCATTTACAGTAGGAACTGTCTGTCAGATGCCTGCTTCCAAAGAATCTTCTCGAACATTACATGGAGAAGATATTACGAATTTGTAACCTGTGGAGAATTATAGATTCTGTGTGACACTGTTGGGAGTAACTTCTTACAACAGCATCTCTACTTGCTAATAACTACCTCTTACTGTCTCTACATAGAATAAAAAAAAAATCTACTGGCAGAAAGAGGCTTTATTTTTTAGTACACACTTCTGTATTAAACAAATAGGAACACATATCAACAACAGAGATTTAAGACAGGGAAAAGAAATAGTGCAAAGCAATGTATTACATTGGTGATCTTGTTATGCTAAAAGAGAGATACCCAGAGTATGATTGCGTTGAAAATTCCTGCAGTTAACTCTACTTCTTGCTTACTTTCCCTACATATCATAGAACTTGTCAAAGTTTTCCAAGTTGAGCTGGGCTGCCCTCAATACGAGTAGGTTTCAGAGACAGGAGATGTGGGATAAATGAAGTAAATTAGTTAATTTTCTTGTATAATGGCAATCATGCCTTGAGCTTTTACAATTGGGTTTTTGTTCTCAGCCCTTTTAATATGTCTTAGAGATGAACTTATTTGTGAGAGCTAAAGCAGGTCTCTCATAGCCCTCTGCTCCCAAAATATGATCCAAAGATTAGAAGATTAGCCAAGGATTTATTTCTCCCATCATTTTCTTTTCTATAGCTCTGTATTTGGTTTCTGTATCTCAGTTGTTGTTCTTTGTTGGTTTTGGCCAGGTTTAGAGGCTATATTGGTTATATATATAAATTTTCTAATTACATTTAGAAAGATTTTGAACAAAATATGTATGAAATTCTAGAAATGCATGTCTTCTTAAATGGGTAACTTCATTTTATTTTACTTCCATTTGTTTTTTATAAAGTACTCACTGCACCTAGTATTTGGGAGAAAAGCAGGCTTATCCTACATGTTTAGTTTATTTGCTATGCAATGATGTAATATTACCGTTTAAACTATTCTGTAGTACTTAAAAATACTAAATCATATTTCATAATCAGTGACAGTTTTTCATTATGAAATTGCTACGATAAGTCACTGGAAGTTGTGGCTTCATTTTGTTCAGTTGACAGTTTATTACATCTTAAAAATAAAAAATGTATTTCATTCTGTTCATTATTTCTAAAACCTCTGCATTTCTCATACATGAACAGCTGGGAATTTGGCATTAACCTGTATGGGCTGGAGAGCTGGATGGAGAGGAACCTTAGGAGGTTCAACAAGGGCAAGTGCAAAGTCCTTCACCTGGGGAGGAATAACTGCATACATCAGAACAGGTTAGAAGCTGACCTGCTGGAGAGGAGCTCTGCAGAGAGACCTGAGTGTTCTGGTGGACAACAGGTTGGCCATGAGCCAGCAGTGTGCCCTTGTGGCCAAGAAAGCCAATGGTATGCTGGGGTGCATTAAGAAGAATGTGGCTAGCATGTTGAAGGAGGTGATCCTCCCCTTCTGCTCTGCTACTGGTGAGGCTACATTTAAAATACTGCGTCCAGTTCTGGGCTCCTCAGTTCAAAAAAGACAGGGATCTCCTAGAAGGAATCCAGTGGAGAGCCTCAAAGATGATTTAGGGTCCTGGAGTATCTCCCTTATGAGCAAGGGCTAACTGACCTTGGACTGTTCAGACTAGAGAAAAGAAAAGTGAATGGGGATCTTAACAGTGTTCATAAATATCTAATGGGCAGGAGTCAAGTGGAGGGGCCAGGCTCTTTTCAGTGTTCCCAAAAACAGAACAACAGGCAATAGCCATAAAATGGAACAGAAGAAATTTCTTATGAACATGAGGAAAAACTACTATGAGGATTAAAGAGCACTCAAACAAACTGCCCAGAGAGGCTGCAGAACCTCCTTTTCCAGAGGCATTCAAAAGTCACCTGAATACTTTTCTGTGTAACCTACTCTAAAGAACCTGCTTTATCAGGGGATTGGACTAGATGATCCCTGCCAACCCTTGTGATTCTGTTATTATTATTTGCTGAAGCCCTTCTCCTAGTCCGTTACTGAACCAGGGACATCCTGCCCCCCTTCAGAAGTAGTAAGTCTCTTACAACCCAACCCTGCAGTTCTGTTCTGAGACTTCTCCAACCTGACTGTTTCTTTGGGCATCAGGCAAGACCTCTTTTGCATGTTAGGCCAAGCATAATCAGCTGGACAAGCTTTGCCATGTGTGCTTTTCACCACACCTATTGTGCCTGCAATTCCACATCAGTGCCATCACAATTCCTAGTACTCAAGGGCTTCTGTGCAAGCTACCCACTTTATTACCCCCTTATATGCCCACTCAGTATTTACTCTAGTGATTCGTGAATATTTTAAAACACATTGCCCTTGAAATCACTGAATCAGATCTTTTAATTAAAACGTTAGGTGACCATCAAATGCCTATAGATTGTAGTTCCTTCACATTCAAGTTGTTCTGAAGATAAAACCCTAGTGAATCTCAGTTGCAAGACTTAGGGAAGACCTTTCTCACCCATCACTTCAGGAACTCAAACTTGCTGTTTACAATGAATTAGGAAATTGGTACGAAATCATGAAGCACTTATAAACTTTAATGCTCTTGTTCACCTAGTTTACCACCTTCTTATCTGCCCTTGTGGATTACTTAAGATAGAAACTGAAGAAAAAGCAGTTATCCTGCTGTTGTCTATTTAGCTTTTACTAAATCAGCTGATGTGTAGATCATACTCATTCTCAAAACCAGCCCATCATCTAGAAGTATTTACATGAGATTTTTTTTTGCATTATACACCAACCTCTGCAACACTAGTATTAACTACTGACATCTGCCAAGGCTGACTAGCAAGTGCTTCACAGTATCAATTCAACCTAAGAAAAAAGCATGTGTGAGTGCTGCAGTGCTCTTGTTAATGCCAATAAGAAGTATCAGAGCTCATATGACACCTAGCAGAAATTAGTACCCACATTCAAAGAAAAGCTTTTGTTATTTTCCAGAGTATTATGTGGACTTTATTGAGATGACTGCATCTGACACCTGCTGTAATATAAAATGCAGCTATAATTAGCCAACTGATGCTCTCTGCAGTTTAGGTCGAAACCCTTCTGTGGGAATTATGCTTTAAAATATTCAGAACTCCAAGTGGCTCTCATTACATTTAATTTTTACTTAGAATTAGGTGGTCTAGAAAAAAAAGTTTGGATTGTAATAGCCCCCCGCTGAATGCCACACAGCAACGTGAAAACCCATAGATTTTTTTCCAAATAAAAAAATGAGAACAGCAGACTACACTACAGCCTTCAATTGAAGTCTGGCTTTGCTTAATTGTACTTTTTGCACTCATCAGTCTCTCCTCTTCAGAGCAAGCTACAAAAATTGCCTGAATAGCCAAAGAAAAGTTTCCCACAGTCACTGGCCACAGAAAAACACCATTGTCCTTCCTCACAGTTTGATGGACAACATTTCTATAAATGGGTAGCCAGTCTGTCAATGGTACCCTCACTGAAAAGGCAAAAGAAGAGAACAGATTCTGCCAATATCTGACAAAGCATGTTAACACATAATCAGGCATTCACTAGTCAGGCAGCTGCCCCTGGGACCTTCATAACACAGGTGCCTTTAAGCCATTTCCTATTCACAGATAAAGGAAACAAGCAGGAGATACCTGGGAAAGGAGCAGTCTATTGTGGCCTGTCAAACGTCCATCTTCTAGGCTGCTTGCATAAAAACAGAAAGAACATAAAGGAAACTTCAGCACGAACTGCTAAATTATAAAACAGCAAAATACTCTCCAAATCCGTATATTTTTTCTTTGTTTAATTAAAAAGAATAATTAAAGAGTTGCAAAGGAGCACTGCACCTTATAGAGGTATCTTCTTCAATCTCTTTATCGCATGAAAGTGAGCAAAAGTCTGTCATGTCCCCAAGTCCAATAGCTAGAACAAAACCAGCAGTGGTGGTCCCAGGACTATCACTTTCACCTACGGCATCATTGGGATGAATTTTCCTTGCCTAATCTGCTCACTTCTTCACCCAATTGAGATTACTAAATTCATCCTGTAACTGAGAAAACAGGAAATTTTTGATGGGCCGGTCCAGTCTGACAAATAGTTGATTAAGCTGCAAAACAAAGGCTCTTTCCCTGTTTTTTGCCAACTTCATCTTAACATCATCATCTTCCTAATAAGCTAGAATCAGTGAGTGTAACGAACAGTTGACATTTCACAGCTGGTGTTACCTAAAGGCTACCTATCAGAGTGACAGTTTTAGCAGGGAATAGATCAGGATCAGACAACAACCACAGTTAGCTTTATGCAAAAGGAAACGTTTCTCTTTTCTGACAGCACATAAACATCTCTGTTTTATACACTCAGCATATTAAATGACAAAATCTATAGCACTGGACAGGAATTTAGCTTATATTTATTCAATCTCCTTGATTTCTCACACCGAGTTAAAAACATGAAGCAGTGATTTTAGGAGTGTTGTTTGCACATTTAATGTCAAATACATGAAAAACGTTATCAAACTCGATCAAAGTTCCCAGTGTAAGCAACTCACAGAACTAATATTATTGGGTGGTTGGAAGGCTCCCGCAGGTGAATTACTGCCTCTGAGAACGTAAAATGCTGCAGTACAACACAGAGCAGTTGCAGGAGAAGCTAGAATATGGCATGGTGAGAACTACCAAACATGGAAAGCTCTTTTCATATGAAACAGTGTTGATCTGTCTTTTCCTCAGCAAAAGAGTTTGAAAGAGCACAGGTACGTCTTCTCACAATTATAATTCTCCGACTAGATCTGCTCTTTAAAACAGGCTGTATAAATACACACACATTTATACATATACATATATACATGCACAAATATGTAATATATACATATCTTTATATGAATTTTAAATATAGAAGCTCTTGAGCTCTTGCAGTACAGTGATTCAAATGGAATTCATTGCCATAATGTAATTAAGATGAAAGCAAGAGTTAAAAAGATTTAGAGAAGATACAGTATTGTAAAATGTAAACAACAAAAGAGATGAGATGTCTATTGTCATTTTTTCTCGCTCAGCTTAGAGAATTCCACGTGTACGAGGTTTATTAGAATCACCCATACCTGTGCAGCTGAACTGGAGTTATACTTCTCAACATTTAAAAAGGACTACTTGTTCTCTGTTCAATCAGCCTCAGGTCATTATCAAACTTACAACCTAGGCCCAGTCTTGCAAAGGCTTTTACACACAGGCTTAGCTTTATGCACATGAATAGTCCTTTAGAATTCATTAGAATGATTTGTGCACAAAGTAAGCAGGTGCATGACTAGCTTCACTGAAGGATTGGGACCCAAAATGTCAAAGACTCCATATTCCCTACTAACAAATGCCTCTTCTGCATTAGAAAAAATAAATACAGTGTAAAAACGAGTGTGATCTTTTGTTTTGTCTGATTACTATAATAAAATGGAGAATCACTGAATATTGAACTATTGAATACATTCAAAAAACTTTATAGTTACTTGATATTGGAAAAGAGCACTATGTAATTTTCCTGCATAGATGTAGAACCTGAAGAATACTGCAGGTGGTATAGACACAGGACGGTATTTCCAGAGGAGCTTAAAGGATTTAGGTGCCGATCTTATGTTGTAATATCTTAAGGCTATCATGAGAAGCTCAACTTATCTGTGTCATATAGGTTCCTAATTTCAACTATCCCTTCACAAATCTTGCATCAAACTTCACGTCTTGGTTTGGTTCCTCAGTGGATACTGAATAATTGATCAGACCAGTAAAGTTAGATGTGGTCTATTAGATGATAAACGTCTAACCACTGTAGTACAGCAATCTATAGACTAAACCGCTGAAGCAGGAGGCCAACTTAAATTTGAGCAGCTTCACAGTTCTGCAGAAAAGCCAAAGAAGAGTGTAGGTTTAGTAAAGGATTTGGCTCCAGTCAAGCAGAACCGTGAAAAGCATGTACGTAGCACAGCCAAAGAGCCCTATTTTAAATATTCCTAAGCACCTATCACTATTATTTCTTTTAAAATAATAGTCCAATTACACTAATAAAGATGCAAACTACAGCTTTTAAAATCAAGCACTCAGCAATCAAGGAATCCCAAAAGTTAAAGTTCCTCTGAAGTAAATGTGCTGCATTCCTGTTTTTCTGTTAAATATAGATTTTCAAGTATCCCATTAAACCTGAGGTAAATATATAATATGTGCAGCATGTACATATTAATGCAGTAGAAAAGTATTAATTTCTAGAATATCTTCAGGTATGAGTGCTTAATTTCACAATGCTTGTGTCATTTTACTGACAGTTCACAGACACGGGAAACATGGTGAGCACAGATACCTGCTTTGCAAGATACCTTCTACATTTGCATGTTAGAATCTCAAAAGGAAATTATAGGAAGGAGGTTTATAATCAAACCTTTCAAAGTAACTATAGAAGTCTAAATTTGTGCACACTAAATGATTATAATAATGGTTCACAGACTTCTAAGAAGAGCTGTTGAGCTGGGCCTTGCGAAGGTCAGTACTTGATCCCAAATTACATAAGATTCAAATTAATGAACGGAAGAATTTTGCTGATTATGCAAATTTAATTTGCCTGTGGAGAAAGAAAGAGGGGACAGGTAAGGAATAAAACTTAAACATGTCATTAAAATGAGTAAATGAAACATTAACAATAAAGACCAAAGTAAAGCAAGGCATAGA
This sequence comes from Gallus gallus, assembly GCF_016699485.2. NCBI lineage: Eukaryota > Metazoa > Chordata > Aves > Galliformes > Phasianidae > Gallus > Gallus gallus. Next base: position 36,045,127 of record NC_052536.1, on the reverse strand, counting down.
GCATCATATAAAAAAAAAGGTAAAACAAAAGCAGGATTCTGACAGGAAGATTTATGTGACTGTGTGTGTAAGGGTAAGGAGATTAAATATAAAGCATGTGACATCTAAATGAAGACTTTGTATTTTGTTAGGAATTATAACTTTACTACGAGTCATAAACAGAAGATATTTATATACTTTTGTTGTTGTTGGTTGTTGTTGTTATTTCCTTTGAATGCAAATACATCACCGCATATCTTCACACAAATCCCACTCCAACCATGATGGAACAGGGCTTTTTAATTTTGACAGCGTGAGGTCTGCAAAGTGCTGACTTTTGGAGGAAGACAATTCCTATTTGACAATCAATGAAGTGGTTTGATGTTTGATGAAGTGATTAAGTGCATGGCTACATTTTAGGGAAGTATGCTATGTTTTTGGGCTGCTGTATAAAATTAGGCACCAGCTTAAGCATCTTGTTGAATCAGAACCCAGAATGTTGAGTTGGGGTGATGTTTCCTCCTGGATACCTAGGCAGCTACAGAACAATGACTCTTCTTCTGAAATTAATGCTTGGAAATATCAATATACTTTTATACTGGAAGGATCTTTGTTACATCCCTTCCTATTTTAATCCAGTGAGTAGGTTACTATCAGTTGTCTACTTGTAGACTGAAATGATGTAGAACATCACTAATAATGTGGATATTAACAAAACCACCACCTTTACAGCAGTGAATGTTGAGCTGCACCACTCTCCTGGGGCTTTGGGCAGAATTCAGGGTATTGTTTTATTTATCAAGTTCCAAATAATTTCAGTTTAATTTTTCTGAAGTGCCTCTTTTGCCTTTCCGTGGTGCTACAGCTGACATAAGCAAAAGTACACCAAATGAGCTTTTCAATTCAAGAGAAAAATCTGCTTATACGTTTCACAGGCTCCTTAGATCAGCACTTCACTCTTCAGCACAACAAATCTCAACCACTGGTTCATTCTGCACGGCACCCACCTTTCTTTTGGTGCTAGTTGGGGACAAAATTAAAGTGTGAGTTCAGAAATTATGTCAGTGTAATGCTCAGCAGAAGAAATAGTGCTAGTAATTATGACAGTGCTGATTAGCAAATTTAAGTTGTGTAAACTTATTAAACTTTACCAGGATTTTAGGGCATTTAGAGGCATCTAGAAAGAGATGTATTATTTCACAAACTAAATAAAAATAAGCAATAGCTTAGGAAAAAAGAGAAAAACCTTTTCCATTTTAATAATCATTTTCCCTTTTTAATTTTTTTGTTTGTTATTGAACAACACTGCTGTTGAGTTTACATTTTTCAAGGTGTGGGGCTTTTTATATGCCTCAGAGATCCATTTCACGGATCAAAGCTGTGGAAGAGTTAATCTTACCACAACAACTCTATCTCTGAATGTTCAAAAAGATTTCTAGATTATTGCCTTCCTTGGCAGTCACATCATTAAAATTGCCGAAAATAACCATTAGTGCCAAGTTACACATATTTAAATCTTCCGATCCTTCTTTGTAAACTAGTATCTCTATCGCTGGCAATCCACTATTTGCCCATTTTCTGTAGATTCCTGCAAATTAACAGTATCTTCCAAGCAATGAGAGCTTCCAATATTTTATTGTGTCATCAACTTTAGAGAGCATGCCATGTAATTTCCTCTGTTTTTATGTGAGGCCTGGATTTACTGTGGCCAGTTATACTGCCAGAGGTGATTGCAAGTGTATTTTCTCTGCACACTATATTCAGTGAACATATAATCATCTTTTGGAAGTGTTCCGCTCTAATCTCTCTCCCCATTAGATATGAATGTTTAGCATAGTTTGTTCTTAGCTGTATTTGTGCGTTTTTTCCTATGCTCATTTCCACACATGGTCTCATCTTTCTAATCTCTTAAACCACTTTGGATTATTGCTGTTTCTGTTCATGTTTGCATAATGTATTATATAACATAATCTATGAAATTTCAGCTGATAACAAATTTATTCAGCTAGCAGCTGCAACATGGATTGAAGCTTTTTGAGAGACTAAAAGTAGGAAGAAATTCTGTGGCCTCTTTACCAGAAGGAATCAGCACTGTTTCTCTGAGAGAATACATAACGGTTCACATGATCTGAATCCAGCCAAGTATGACCTGGCTCAGTTCAAGTAAGATATTCTTGTAAAGCGCATCTCTCCACGAAATATATTTTTAAATCATTAGCTCTGAAGTCAATAATTTGCCTCTGGAATTGAGCAAACTTTCTCTTTTGGTTGAAGGTCCAGAACTTGCTCATGATCCCATAGCAGTTCAGACATATTACCATTTTACAAGGGTTTAAGTCAATCATGGCAGCTAGAAACCTGCTACTGTGCTGCTGGAATTGCAGCATCACCTAGGTAAATAAATAAATAAATAAATAAAAGTGTAATGGGACAGAAAATGAAAGAAAACCAAAGATTTCAGTGCTTTCCCAGCATCTCAGAAGGCTTAATACCTTATGAAAAGGAAAACATATGTCTGGTTGATAAGTGGGCACCCTCCGCCCATCTTGTCTGTTTGGATTTTCTTCTACCCTTAATATTCTGTTGCTGTTTACTAATGATCTCTCTTTGGGCATGAAAAATGCATGATGAGGAAGAAAGCCAATATGTAAAGACTGGTCTATCCTGCACAGCTATGTGGTCTCCCTTTATACTAGAGAAGGAGAATTGGCTCATAAGCCTAGAAATATCCTTTTCAAGAGGCAGGAAGTATAAAAAGAATCAAGAGAAACAATTGATTGTAAAGGAAATCTGGGGGAGGGAACAGGAAAGCGCATGAAGGCTAAAAGATAGCTAAGTGATAAATGGAAACACCGGGTAGAAAAACTTTGTCAGCACTGCTGCTGTCCTAAGAAAGAAGTTGAGCAGACTGCATTTGAGGAAGTAGTTTTGCCCTACAGAGTGTGACAAACTTGTTCCTCACTGTCCAGTAGCCCTTCCAGTAACCTGAGGAGTCAAGGCTTTGAAGAGAAACTCATGAGTGTGCAATAGTTAAGTAATAACCAGAAAAGTAAGGCTGGGAAAGAAGTGCAATAATCTGGTATGCTTAGTATGCTTAGAATTAACACATGCCCTTCCCTCCACTAATGCACTTAGTCAAGGCACTGCTACTGAGGATGCAGCTGAAGGATAGGATGGGACAGGAGGCAAAGAGAAGGGCAAGGGGATGGGGTGTCCTTGAAGGGAGAGGGTGTGCCACAGAAGCAGCTGCAGCCCAGGTACAAAGCCTGGTTAAACCACACGTGCCAAAGCAGCACACTGGGCAAGCTACACTGCCAGCCCAACATGTTGTGCCTTTGCAGCCGTTGAGATGGTCCTTTACCAGAGAACTGCAATGGACTTGAGCTGAGGAAAGCTCCCAGAGAGACTTAATAAAGGTGCAAAAGCTAAGAGGTTCCCGCAGTTTTGGTAAAGCCACGTGTTTGACACCTTGTGGAGCGGCACACAGCATGCCACACCAAGCGTGGACAGGCACGTGTCTTTCCCGGCGGGACAGGGGACCAGAGGAGGACGGGCTGAGCCTGACCAGGACAGCCAGCCCTGCCACAGCTTCCCCACCGGAGCCCTGCTGCGCTGGGCACAGACGCTCCCCGTGAAGAGCACCGAGAACCGCCATCACGGCCGCAACATCAGCCTCCGCAACACGGCCCGCGATTGGCTGCTGCTCCTGTCCATCATCGCGCGGGGGCGGCCCGCGGTCACCGCCTCCCGAGCGGTTCGTCATCGCCGAGCGACGCGTGGCATGTCGCTGGCGGCTGCGGCCCGGGCTGGTGTCATGGCGGCGGCGCCTGGCCTGCCGGAGATCGGTGAGCGTTCTCCGGAGGCCGGAGCCGGGCTGGCGGCCTCGGAGGTGGCGAGTAGCGCCCTGCGCTCCCTGGCTGTGCTGGCGGGGCAGGTGAGTGCGGGGCGGGCGGAGGGGGGGCCCGGAGCCGGCTCAGCCGTGGGCTCGCTCCTGCCGTGCTCGCCCCTTTGGTCCAGCATCTCTGCTTTTCCCTCTCCGCGGGACTCTTCGGGGGTGGCTTAAAGTATAGGGAGAAAAGGAGTCCGCAGTAAGTAAGGGAAGCTGTCACGCCTGCAGGTGACAGCGAGAACGGTGGGGTTGTGTGCGCGGTGCTTAGAAGTGGCGTTGCTCTGTGGTACTTTAGGCTGAAACACCTGCTTGGGGTTTTGGTGGTGATGAATTATGTAGCAGATAGCGCGGCAGTGGTGGGAGGCCCTTATCAAGAGAAGCTTCCAGTAACAACTTAATCATTGCCATAAATAATGTACAAGTTAACTCATCTTCCTCTGTGGAAGCATAGATGTCTTTCTGTGGAGGCAATAGAAGTGCAGTGGTGCTTCTGCAGTTAGGCAGCAGTCTGGGGTCAGGTGGTGAGCTTGTGTCCTGAAGAGCTAATACAGTTATATTAGAGTTGCTGCATGCCCTCAGGTGGGTTGCAGTAGTTATGGAGCAGAATAAAGGTCTTTGGAAACACTGGTGTTTGGAGTGTGTTCTTTCCATGACAGCTTAAAGCCATTTCACTGTGTGCTGTGCTGAACCACGGGTAGGTAGGGCTTTGGTTACCCTGTCTTAGCTGATGAGACTCTTCTAACTGCTCAGTCAAGATCATTTCCAGCCTGTCCAGTTACGTTTTTACCTGCCAGCACTTGAGTTCTGGTAGACTGGTTGTGTTTTAGCAGCTTATCCACTTCAGATATTAATTTTGCACTTTTTACTGATGCTTCTGGTCTCCTTCTCCCTTGTATTGAGATGGCTGAATATTTGCCAGGTCTTCATCTATCACAGTTTGTGATCTGTCATAGCAACTTAAGCTAGATTTGTGCTACCAAGTTGCACTGGAAACAGGAAAATATGCATGCATATATGTGTGTGTGTATATATATATGTGTGTGTGTGTATACATACATATATTAACTAGAACAATGACTTGCAGCACAGTGATTAGGAGGACATCTGGAGATAACAACTCTTGAAACCAATATGGCAGATCCTGGAAAGCTCTTTGAGTCTCAATTTGTGTCGTTCATAAAAAGTATTTCAAAGAGCTGGAATAACTTTTGTTTCTAGAAGTTGCTGTTGAATAGACTCAAGACCTCTAAATCCATGTAGGTTTTGAAGTTATGAAGTTATAGAATTTATAACCCTTCTTTTTACAATTCTTACAGGATGTAAAATAGTGAGAAAAATAAGCATGCAGTGTTTGAAACGTGTTTGGTTGCAGGAGGAGTTTATCCTTTACTTAACAGTGTGTGTGAGTTTATCCCTTGCCTCTTGATTCTAAGTCAGAAGGTATTGTTTTTGCACATTGCACCATACCACTGTGTGATACAAATGTGCACATCAACTGATTCGTTTCAGAAAAGGGGGCTTACTAGGCCATTACAGTAGGACACGTACTTTGTCTCTTATGATAGTGTACCTCTGTACCTGTTTATCCTATCAGCACTCTGTAGTGTAGCATGTATTACTCTCAAAACTTCGGGAAGAAATACTTGCTTCAGATAGTGCCCCTTAGACAATCACCCAGGCACAGACATTTTACTTGTAAGGTGAAGTTTTATTCTACTAAATTCTTAATACGTTCTTATGTTTCTGAGGTTTCATAACAATTATCTACTAAAACATTATTTTCCTTGCCTCTTATGTAGATTAAGTACTAACTAAGAGTAATGTTTGTGAAAATTACCTAAAATACATTACATAGCTAACTAGATAAAAACCATGATTCAGTTGTTATTTTGTCGTGCACTGGAAAACAATGCAAATCTATTAGCTGTTCCCCTAGGTGTTTATTTTTTTTTGTCTCTAAAGGTCAGTAGATCTTCCATCTCTTTTACTATGTAACTGACTTGTAATCTAACACTGAATTTAACAAGGCTGTTCTTTGACTAAAGAATGAGGGTTCAGGCTTGTCCTTCTTTATGTATGATGCTACAGTATTGTTTGGTTCAAAAACTGACATACAGCAACCTCAGGTTCCACTGCTTTGCCTTCAGTGTAATGGAAGCATTCTTGATTTTATTTCTGTTTCATAACATGCTGTGCTATGAAGCAAGTACATATGCATTCTGTGTTCATAATATTTGATGCCGTTGGGAGATAGTGTTGGACCATGTGTTCAAGGTCAATCTTATCATCGATGTGATACTTCTATTTATTTATTTAATTTAATATGGTAGGAATGAGATGTAGATGTACAGATTTGTTCATGACTTGGGATTCTGCATCTGAAACAGAGCACCTGCAGGTTCTGTTGATTTAAACCATTGTTTTATCCGTATTTATAATTTGGGAGATTGCTTAGGGGATGTTTGGTTGGAATTCAATCTAGTCGGCTTGTGAAAATGAAAGTGTTTGTCCCTTCAAGATCTTGTCAGAAAAGCTTTAGTGTAACAAATATGACATAGAGCTGTGTGGAAGTACATAATTAGTGATTATTAACAATCAGTTTTGTATTAAAAAGTTAAACCGATTTTTTTTTAGTTTATAGAAGATATATCATTCCTATAAATATAACTTCTTATAAATATACCTGTGTGTGTTTCTGTTTCTCTTTGTTGTTTTGGGAGTTAAGTGCTGCCATTTCTCATCAAAGTCAATAGGATATGGCAATTGCTATTTGTTTTGAACGCTCATGAAGGAAAACAAGGATTTTGAAGTGGGTTTGACAGTGATGCTGTGTGGTTCAGAGTTTGTTTAACTGGAAGATTTTGTAAAGACTTTAACAGTATTATTTTTGATACAAAGCCTCCTTTGGACTAACAAGTACAGATGGCACAATATCAAGACTGGTCATACAGGCTGATACAGCCTTGCACATTTAATTCACACACATGTATGTAAAGGATAATGCCATTCTGGGTGGGTGTTTCTTCCTGCTGCTGGTTCTATTATCTGTTAAAGAAAATATTTGAGTGATTAGCATGAGCAGTATGCTCAAGTACAGTGGTTAATTGAGTAGAGAATTTACCAAAGTTAAAGGTCTAATTAATACAGTGAAAGCGTGTTTAGATAGTTAGAATTTTCTAATTTTTGAACATATTCTACTAATACTAGCTTACTTTGAAAGTGATGGCTACTTGAATTATAATGTCAAACCTATCCTATATCGCCACGTAAAGGTGGGGTCTGCATGACATTGAGCATAATTGTTGTCCTGTAGGTCTCCTGTATGCTTTTCTGACATTAATATGGCATAATGTACTGTTTTTTTTGCGGTGTTTGTTCTTCCCCGTGGAAGCTTAACCTTGGAGATGATGTCGTGAAAGTTGTGATCGATTGGAGCAAGCTTCAGAGCACATCAGCACTTCAGCCAACACTGCTCTTTAGTGCACTTCAGCAGCATATTCTATGTTTGCAGGTAAATATTTCATTGGACACCTTCAACTTGACTGAAGTGGTCAACAACTGAATGTAGCCACACTACCTAAACTGAAAAATTTTAGTTGTTTTGATCTTACTGCTATGTTCAACAAAAAAGGGTTCACAAGTATTACACTTGAAATCCTGGTATGCTTCATAGGTACCTGCACTTACAGATTTTTCGTATTAATGGTGGGAATAGCCACTGTAGGTGAGCAGGCTGAATAAATGCAGCCTCATTGATTTCTAGACTTGCATTGTAAATGTGATACATTTCCATCTATGGTGGGTTATAATTAAGCAATAAGACACGGCAGGTGTGTGTCATGCTATGATAATGATTCCATGCGTTGGGTGAGTTTTGAGGCTCATGGAGTGCTTTCAGTGGTTCAAGAAGTGGCATTATCCCAGCATGACACATCCTGGAGTGTCTTACTGCAATTAAATATATTTTCAGCGTAGGTTTTTTTGTTTTTTTTAAAGGTAATTTCTTTGACATTAATGTCTCATCCTGCCAAGTAGCCAGTCACTATTACTGTCATTTCTTTTAGCTATGCGAAACTTTCCAATCCAGTCAAAAGTAGCTATAATTTAGTTGCACGGTGGTATCAGCTGGTATCTGAACAGTGTTTTGACTTTGATAGCTGATGTGTAAAAGATGGGAATTTGAATTTCCATTTTCCCTTCGGCTAGTCAACAAATTATTTCAAGAGTGCAGTTCTGCGGCAGTGAAAAACAAAGTTTGTGTATTTGCTTGTCTACAGGTATAGGAAAATCCCTTTGTGTTTCCCAGATAAGCAAAATCTTTCTTGGGATAAACACACAGAGAAAACGAGCCAGATACAAGCAAGTAGAAATTACTAGTAGTGTTCCTTCAGTTCAGTAGAGGAATTTCTTGAAAAGGCTTGCAAAAATCAGGTGGTATTTATAAACAATAAATCTGAATTTCTGGAGGGAAAGCAGAGGCGTAAATTTAGATGAAACTGGTAAAAACAAAAATGAGAGTATGTGACTTCTGTACATACAGATGTATATACAGCACGGTTTTGTTTTTACATCTTGTGGAAGAGTTACTACAGTAGAACAATAAGCTTTTATTTTGCTGCTACAAATGTTAGTGCGCATTCTCATTTAATTTCATGACCTAAGTAGATAATCAGCCATGTCAAGAAAAGCATGTGTTCTGGATAATACTTATATATTTCATGTCTGTGTTCTCTCATTCACTTGGGCAACTGCAGTTTCAAGTGGAGAATGTAGTGCTCCGGTGATAAAGTAAAGGCTTTACAGCGTGAAAGCATTGGCTTTCGTGTCAAGAAGGAAGAATACTAAGCCTTACAGTTCTGAGTAGGCATTTGAATGACGTGGTAGTTAAGTGGCACTGGTGCCAATGATTGAAGCTTTTGATTTAGCTACTAACACATGAGTACCTGATAGATTTTTCTCAGAAATTTGGGAGTTTTCCTGTACAAATCTCTAAAAGACCAAGGTCAAAAAGACCAAAGTCATAGTGTACGCAGTGTTTGGAATGATAGATTCTTATTTTTTTTTTAATTACCTTCCTCTGTCAGAAGCAAATGTTGCATTTCCTAAAATTATTTCAGTAGGTCTGTTTTGGAACTTATAGTAGTACTTGGCCTTTTCTGTTCATCCCCTCCCCCCCCCCCTCCCTTTTAACCCTAACGTACTGTTTTCTTTGTTCAGCCTCTTTTAGAAAAACTCCAGCCACTGATTAAAGAGGAAAGTGTAGGTCACGTTGAACCTGCAGGTAAAACAGAAGACCAAAGTTGTGAAACAAGTTTAAATGTTTATGATAGTAACTCTCAGACTGAAGAAAAATATGCAAATTATGACTTGGGAGATCTGAAGGATGCGCATACTAATTTTGATCCAGAGGTGGTCCAAATAAAAGCTGGAAAAGCAGAAGTAAGTGATTTCCCTAAATTAGAAAAAAGAAAGGTCTTTTTCTTTCTAAGTTTTAAATTTAAAGAATGAAATAGATATATGCCATCATGTTTGTTACCTACAGATTGACAGGCGGATATCAGCCTTCATCAAGAGGAAACAAGCTGAGATCAATGAAAATAATGTCAGGGAATTTTGCAATGTTATTGATTGTAATCAAGGTAACTGGCTAGCCAGACTTTAATCTTCATAGCAATTTAAGTTTGTTTTATTTTAATTTTAAAAGAAGTATTTTTCAAGGGCACTATTTGATATTTAAAATGCAACTTTATTTTAAGAGTAACTTTAAAAAAAAATGTTAAGAATATGCACATGCTCTGCAGATGTTGCCAGACAGACCAAGGTGGGAAAACAACCAGGAAATGCATAATGGATTCTGTACGGAAAGCTTACAGCTCTTACTGCGACCAGATTACTTTTGTAGCTGTTGTTCTCAGTGTTTTAGTTAGATTTTTCCTTCCAAAGTTAACAGAATTGAGATTCATATATGTCTTGGGAATTGCATATATTTCAAACTGAAGTTACTTTAATGCTAGCTGCATTACAAATAAATATATCTGTAATCAATTTTAATTATGAGCTACTTAGAATAACTATTTTATTTCGACACAACTCACACTATTGCTATTTTTAATATATCACCTGGCATAAATGACTATATCCGTAACCAGTCTTAAATCCATCTGGTAGACAGGATCCCATTAGCACAATTAGTGCCTGTGTAGCCAGCAAAGACACTTCTATGTACATAAGTAGTAAAGAGACATAGATTTTTCTATGTAACTGTGAACCCCCGTGTGCGCTGTCTCTGTGAAGTCCTTCATACTGTTAGAGATCAAAGCTTATTTTTCCATAAGTTTCACAGAGAATTTATGCAGAAGACACTAGCTGGTAAAATATTGCTTCTTAAAACTTTTAATTAGGTTACTGAAGAAATGACTAGTCTTTCTTTTGTATGTTCAGCCATAATAAAATACTTACAGAGCTTTGGTGTATTTATATTTAAATAGAAATGTTAGAATAAACTGAGATGGCCTGTACTGACAGGTTTTATGTCTAAGCAAATTAAAGAAGCCACAGGCATCAGAGTAAATGCAGGAAGGTGCAGAAAGGATGCTGATCAGTAAGCCAGACCAGTCTAAAAATAGGAAGAAAGCAGTTGTAAGAAAGGACATAAAAGTAAAACAGCACTGGTGTGCAAGAGAGAAACTTCTGTGCAGGAAGAAACAAATGACAGAACAACACAATGAAAACTAAAAAAAGAAATAGATTAGAAGAAATTTGATCCTGATCCGATAACCTTGTGTATATTTGTGCCCATATTTATGGAGGTGACTTAGCCAGGTAAAACTGATAGGTCCATGCAAGTGTGTGAAATTATGTATGAGCATGTTTTTATAGGATGAATGATTTCTGACGCTTTTGTTGTATGAAAAATGTTAATTAAATTAGATTGGCTTCGAAACTATGATTGTTAGAATATTTTAAATTGTAAATACATAATTAGGGCCTTACTCTTCTTTTTTAAATGTTTTTTCTTGTTATCATTACTATTTGTTTAGAAAATAGTTGTGCCAGAACGGATGCTATTTTCACACCCTATCCTGGATTTAAAAGCCATATAAAGGGTAAGCAACTCTTTTAATATCCATTTATTAAGAAAGTTAAGATAGAGCAGTACTCATAAATTTTGGCTTACAGTCTTTTTACAGAGTTCTTATAAATGGAAAGTTAACAAATTGATTTATGACTCTAACGAATACTTTAAATCTTCCCTTACCTCTTCAAGTTTTTTTTTATCCCATAATTATGTCAGTAGGCTATTGGTTATGCACTGAATACCAAATCCTTTGATGAGTAGCCTGTTGTCATTGCCTGAAAGCAAAGATGAAAAACATAAAGCAGGACAGAGAAGCTCTTCTGAGCAATTCTTAGTTTTTCTGCTAAGGTAAGGCCATCAGTCCAGTTAAGGAATTGATTAATTTAAAATAGAAGATAATTTTATTTAATCTTAATGTAGTTACATCAAATTAGAAAACAATCCAGAGGCAGAGTGGAAGTTCCAAGTCAGACAGAGGAATTTTAGGAACAAAGTTACCACTGCACTATTTTTTTGCAAAGGAGTGAATGGTGTAGAAGTTATTGTACAGCAGATATCGTGTGTAAAAGGTTGCTTTTACACAGGTTACTCTGATTAAAACAGTCAAAATCCAAGAATGGAAGTAACCTTCTCTTCCTTTTTTTAAGAAACTGCCCTGAAGCACAATGCTGGTTATAAGCATTAAGGGGTCTGGTGAGTTGAGGTAGAGGGAGAAGTAAAGCCAGCACTAATTTTTTACTTGAATTGTAGCTTTGTGTGGGGAGAAAAAGGTTACACTTCAAGTAACTGAAACCTGAACAGTATCTGAAAGTTTAATGACACAGAGAAAGGAACTGGGAAGCAAGAATGTAACTTGGCCATTCCAACCTACAGTGTGAGGTGTGTCAATGTGCTGCAGTGTTTGGAGTCACCAGTGTAGTCTTGAACTCTGCAGTACCCTGCAGTAATCCTATTTGAAAGGACTTGAGAAATTACCCCGATTAAAGAGAAGTAACCAAAGTCTTTTGATGAAGACACAGTTCAACAGGGGTAGAAGGTGAAGCAGGTGAAAATCCAATGTCTGCTACCTGAATAACAAAAATTGGAGAGAACTCCCTGAGATTTATAGTCGTTCTTATAATTGTATCTCTTCCCTCAACTACAGGTATTAATGGTTCTCCCTATAATATTTGGTCTCCCTCTTCTTTGCATTCACAACAGTTCGCACATGCAGCTTGTGACATATCTATTTTTCTGCTGTTTATCTGCAGCTGATGACATGAATGTGATTTTTTTTCTTCCTTTGCAAATGCAGAGTCCTAGGTTTTTATTTAGTTACTGATATATTTAAAAACAAGGACTTAGACTGAACTTTTGATCTCTGTGTTTATGAGACCCTTCAAATACAAGATTAGTGAAAAAGATTTAGCACACAGCTTTTCAGGTTTTAGTAATGTTAATTATTTAATAATATGTTTTGTTTTAATTACACATATGTTGATATGTTTCATGTGCACGTGTGTTAAATTTGTGTTCTCCTTACTTAGTTTCTAGGGTAGTAAATACATATGGACCTCAGACTAGATCTGAAGGAACACATAGTTCCAATCATAAAGCCAGTGTACCTGTTCATGACTGTGGAAACCAAGCTGTTGAGGAGAGATTGCAGAACATTGAGGCGCACTTACGGTTACAAACAGGTTTGTACCATGCTTAAGTTTTGATATGGATGTACCAGTTTGTGCTACAGTTATCATTCCTGTAGTAAAACTGGGCAAGTCAGTAAGTTCTGTGACAGTAAAAACAGTAGGCTAGATGCGTTAAAGAGTTTTGTCACCTAAGTACTATAGTCTTGATATTTGGGACCATATGCCCAAAACGAAATGCAGATTTATGCCCAAATTAGGATGCTGAGTTGATAAATATACATCCTGGTCAGGACTACGTTGTCATTCTAATCGGAATACCCAGTAGTCATGATAAACTGTGATTTTGTAGAATGCTACGTAGCATACATTAGGTGCTTTGTAAGGGTGATTTTTTGCTCACTTCCAGTCTTATGTGGGGAGGCAAGCCCAAGCTGCTTTAGTACAGCTGCCAACAAGTGGCAGGTTGAAGGAGTTTGTTTGTTTGTTTAAATGGTCTATTATTTCATTCACCACGCACATTTCCCGTCCCTTTTTCTACCATTTATGGCCAGGTAAATGATGTTCTTTGTCAAGCACAACTCATGCCTATCCTCCAGGCTTGATACTCTGTAGATAGGCTCCCTTAAAGACAGTCTGGCATAGCAGTGCTGAATCTGTGCATTATTTGCCATCCTGTGTGCTCCCTCCTGCTGTCAGTGGTAATGTTTGGTGTATGTTTGTATTTTAAGAGTGATTATTTTTTGTTCCAGGGACTTTTTCAGACATACACTCAACTTTGTCCATGAAGTTGTTGTTGCCTTTGCAGATTGTAGTAGCTTATCAACCAGATTTTACTGTGATTTGTATTAATTGCCCTTCCCTTTCATTTTCCCACCAGCTTGCTAACTTTCAGGTTGCTAGCTGGACTCAAAGAATGAAAAACTTGCTATCTTTAGTTTAAAATGTTATTTAAGTGCTTTTCCTGATTTTTCTCTATTTGTACTGGTGTACTTAGGTGGTCCTGTACCAAGAGACATTTATCAGAGAATTAAGAAGCTTGAAGATAAAATTCTTGAGCTGGAAGGACTGTCTCCTGAATACTTTCAATCTGTAGTAAGAATTTTTTCTCAACTTATGGATACTTAAGTAATTGTTGTTTGATGTACAAAAGTGGAATAGGTTGGAGTGCAGCTACTATTGATAGACAACTCTGGCTTGGTGTAACGGTTGCATTTCATGTGTGGGCCGTCTGTGCCCATACATAAATTCATAGTTCTACCTAACAATGCAGCTACCTGAGCTTAACTAATTTTTAAGAGACTTACTATAAGCAACAGCAGATTTTTTTTTTTATCCCTAAAATACAGAGTGCATATAATGACGTGAAAATTAACTGAAGTTTTGATCTTTGTACAAGTCATTAATGGCTTAAAAATCAGCTGCAGTTCTTTGCTTCTCTGTACATGATATGATTTCTAAGGATCAGAGTAACCATTCAGAAGTTGTCTATTTCACGTAATTCAGTGACTTTGGTTTGTTTGTTACCAGTCTACAGGCAAAATTCGGTCTCTTTATAAATAGTAGACTGTATCCTTTATTTACCTGTGGAGATTTGGGCAATGAGTACACTAAATCTTTACTACAGTAAAAACTGCAGAAATTTCTCATCTAGTATTTTGTTCTTCCTTCTTTCCCTATGTAATAATTAGTCAAAATGTTTGTTACTCTTGATCATATTGTGATTTGTATGTTTTCTCTGGCAACCTACTAAAGAGGAATCAAGATTTAAAGACCAATAGCCATAATAGAATTCTTTGTTTTGTTTTTTCTATGCTGGAGGCCAATGAAGTTGATTTTCTTTGAAGCTATTCCTTCAAGTTGTTGGGATTTAGAAGTTAAAAACATGTACTTCCATATGCTGAAATTTCCTTTGAAAGTACTTTAGGATCTTCTCTGATAATGTGGATATGAGTGATGGTGGCAAGATTAGTATTGTGGACTAATTGCCTTTTTTTTTCCTCCCTGAGATTTGCATAAATATTTGTGTGGATACAGGAAAATCTTAAAAATATTGAGAGTTTCAAGAGCTGGATATTGATCTTTGTTTTCACTGAAGGAAGCTCCAGTTAAATTGCTGGTGAACATGTTAGCTGCCGAGCACAGAGAAGCTTTGACAGCTTCTGACTGCTCTCCAGTGATATTTTTCATGATCTAAAGTACACTTAGTATAAAAAGATTTCCTTAATCTTTGGAATGGCAGTTAGTGTTCTTTCTGTACTTTAAGACACTTGTCAATATTGTTACAGACTCTGTGGATTTCAGGATTACCTGCAGTCACATCCTCTGTCAGTGTAACATTAAGTCTGTTTTGATTGTCTTTTCTTTAGAGCTGTTCTGGCAAGAGGAGAAAGGTTCAACCTCCTCATGTAAGTGTTATTAATTTTTACTTACTTTCAGTTTAGAATGTTTTGAGAAAGAGAAGTAAACAGAAGTTCTACCAAGCAAATATCTGACTTTTGAAAAACAGCTGTGTGAGTATTGGGTAGCTTGCTGCCAAAGGAAGGGAAGAAAAAAAGGAGAAAGTTAAGAGGTGTCACAGTGAAATAAGTCTTCTATAAGTCTGTACTAGGTTGGGTGTGTTAGTGTTTTCACTGATTTAAAAAAATATAATAAACTAACTCTACGAGAGATACTAACTGTGCTAAAAGTAACGAGCAGATTGTAAATTCTTTTCAGCTTCTTTGTAACATCATCTGATTCTTTTGATTGGTTTTTAATTACTTTATTAGTTTATGAAGAGGTGATATAAGTGGAAGTGGCTGGCTCAGCAAGAGTTCTGGAGAAAGATCTGACATTATAGAGGATATAGGCTTAAGTCAGTGAGAATTGCTGTTCTTGCAACACTCACATCAGCGATTACATTAATACATGATCACATTTATCCTTAATGTATGGGAGGACGATAGCTGACATGCAGTCTATCACTCTCCATCACTCTTGATGACAGGTGACTGGGAGAGCACTTAGAATGGCATGTGGGCCACATAAACCTTGAGGAATTGAGCTTATTTACAAAAAAAAAAAAAAAAACAAGAAAACTTCTTTAGTGCGGGTGGTAATGGTTTAAACTGGTCTAGGAATCACAGGCAAATTGTTTGCACTTTTGCTTCCCATGTGACCAGAAGGGGTGGACTCAAGATGGAGCCACCCTGGGCTCCTACATGGGCCAGCCACTGAAGGGAGAGCTTCTCTTGGACCTAGGGCTGCTTCCTGACCACCTCTTCACCAGTTGGATGACTTCAACTCTTCTTTCTGTACATGACTATTGGACTACCTGCATATGCTTTGCCTGGTATTGCTGAGAACCTGTTAGAAGCGATTTTGCTTGTTTGTAAGCAGAACAGTGTGAAATATCCTTATAAAATGAGAAATGGCTAGTTGTTTTTATTTAAGAAGAGGTAAAAAAAAACCCCAAAACTATCAGGTTACATCAGCACAGAGGAGGTTGATGTTGGACAATAAGACTAAAAACCCTTCAGTTGTAAAGCTGAGTTCTGTGAGCGTGGAGGTAGTTTTGTCCAGTTTTACCACCAAAGGATTTTTGTGTTGCTTTCATCATCAGATTAAACAAGCATCTAATGAAAGTAGCATAGATATATTGATACATAATTGGTACTGTGTTTTCTAACTAACTTTACATTCTTCCCTTTCAAATTTAAATAGTCACAGATGAGTCAGACAACTCTGCAGAAGTTCTTTTGTCATCAGGTGCAATATGAAATGACCACCAGTATTGAGTAGTAGGCCACTCTTTAAGCAGTTAGAAGATGTAAATGCTTATGGTTTTTATTTTGATCTTCTAGCAGAACTATTCATTGGTGGAACTTGATGAAAAGATCAATGCTATAAAACAAGCATTACTGAGGAAGACAAAGGAAAGCAAGTCCAGGGAGGCCGAGCATCTTCTTCGATAATTAAAGAGTCTCCAGAATCTCATTGTGTTTCATACTTAGCCAAGCAGTAGACCAAGTGGTGTTCATCGAAAATGACTTCAGCAGTGAAAATAAAGCATGCGTGTATAAGCTCTTTTTGGATGTTTTTGAAAGCTTGCTTTCTGAAGAACTCATTTAAAAACAATCTTATGAATGAAATAGTTACTTTAAAATGAAGAATGTTTTAGAAATAGCATTCTAATAATCCATTCCCTTCTGTTATAAAGGAGGATTGTAGTATTGTTCTTATGTGGAAGGTCTCATCTGTCATACGAAAGCCACATCTCATATGTACTTCTTGATAATCAAGTATTCAGAAGGGCTGTCTTTTGAATGTTTTTCATGTAAGTAGCTTGTGTAGACTTGTGGAATAAATAAAATGAAATGTGTCTTCATAACTGTCTTAGTAAAAAATAAAAAGGGTATTAACAAAAGTTGCAGTATCCATAGTTATGTGCACGTTCTCTGCATTTGTCATTATTTTCACAGCCACTGTAAATTTAGCAAATTGCATTTTTGCTATATTTCAAACAAAGATGGTTACAAAAATCCTGCATTTGTAAATAGAGACATACCTGTCCTTCACTTCCTCTGTGTCCTAAAATAATGCAAGCTTCATTTTGTACTAGCAGACACGATGTGCTCTAAAAACCATTGAAGAGGAGGTGGTAGGAGGCACCAGCTTCCCTTGCTTCCCTCAGGTTGAGCCTTCCCACCAGTATTCCATTACTTTTTGTTGCCTTGGGACAGACGGCAACAGAGTGGTAATCTGACAAAATAGTGTCTGCCTTGGAAGTGCAGATAAAGCAAAGATGTGGAACTGAATTCCTCCTTGTTTAAAAAATTGCACCCATTGCTACTTATCAGCACTTGCTGAACATTTATGGATACCAAACAGTGGATACCAGCACAGTGATGTTGTGGGTGGTGCGTTTCAGCTGTGGTGATAGCAACATGAAAGACAAGCCTCAGTCCAGAGAGCCATGCACAGCTGTCATGCCATAAAATGAAGAGCATCTCTCTCACTCAGCTCACCTGTATAAGTTGGCTACTGGTTGTGCCTATGTTGAAAAATAGTAGGTAGCTGAGAATTTGCTCTATTGAAGTGTGGTACTGTGCTCTTCCTATCTGTTTTGGTTCCCATGGAAATAATAGGAGGCATTGCTTTCAGAGCAACCCACATAAAAATGATAGTTACCTGTTCAGATCCTTACTGGCAACCCACAAAGACAGACCTGTCTGCACCTAGGACCATTGCTCAGATTGTATGCTACATATCAACGGAGTTTAAGATATAGGTTACTTTTGTTACACAGTACTGCCATTGCTTTAAGTCCTAGTGACTCATATTATGAGGGATGGTGTGGTGAAGAAGCAAGTGTTACCACAAGCAGTTAAGTTTAATGTGTTCCCTACAGTACATATGTACTATATCTGAAGATGCAGAATTTCAGAAAGAGTATAATAGAGATAACTAGGCCTGACACAATGCCCTTCTCTTGGCAGTAGTTTAAATATGGCTGGGATGTGGCAGTTATAAATGGGGACATGGAGCATAATTGCAAGGATTATGAAGTGTTAAACAGGTTGAATTATGCTGCAGATAAATGAAGATACTGTTTTCCTTCATCTCCAACTAGAACTAGCAAGGAAATAAAGTAGGGAGGACCCTTTCATACGAGGTTTTCCACTCATGCTGCTCCTAGCATCCAGAAAGGCTACCCATTTCCCAGCTCTGATGTCTCTCATTTCCTCTCAGTGCAGATAAACACAACACATTCTTTATAAGCTCACAAACGAGTATGCTGTTATTAATAAGTCCATCTATCCTTCAATCTGAGACAAGGTCCTAACACCATTCCCATCTCACCACAGCCAGTAGTGTCAGTGCTGACATCAGCCAGCCAGGAGTGCCAAAAGTGGCTGCTGAGTTCTGTTACTGGAGTGAAGCAAGAATAAGAACAGATTCTCTGGTAGGACAAAGTCAACACCTAGCTTGGCAGAAGCCAAAACACACTGGGATTTGGGTTACAAAGCTGTGATCTTGTGTAGATTTCCCCAGTGGGGAGTTCCAGTGTGTAGCACAACATGTATCATCCAGCAATAGATAGATCACGAAGTTCAGATTAAATTGTGTGAACGTTCCCCACAGATGACCAATCCATAGACTTTAAAATTTCATGTCTCTATAAGGAATAGCATTGCTTAATTGACTTACACAGGAAGGATTTACCAGGATTCTAGCACAGTTGTTTTGATTTATCAATACCAAGAAGCTTATCCTGCTGTAAATTGGCTAAAATAGAATGACCACAGTGAGTCCTGCTACAGAGAGACTGCAAAGCATTTCAGTCTGCCAGGACTCTTAGCTGAGCTGGGTATTTTCTGTCATGATCATGTTTTCAAGGTGCATACTTTGAAGGGAATGCTTATAAATCTGTCACCTAACAAGATTTGAAAGGATAGCTTGGCTTTCACTACAAGAAGTCAAGGAAGCCTTGCATCCCAGCTGCATTACAGAAGAACTCAAGTAGAATGTGTTCTAATGTTTGGTTACCTGGAAGCTGATCTAGGGCTCTTTCCAGGTTTTTTTCCCCCTCCCCTCAACACTGCACAGAGCCTGTGCTGCACACTTCACCTCAGTGAGGACGTGCAGTTAAAAGGGGTATGAAAATAATAATATTCCGGTAGCACTGTAAAATAGGCATTATTTGAGGACAGCGTCAAAGCATCACTTTTAAGCATTCCTAAGGGAGACCATTTTTCTTGGCTTAACATTTCTGTTTAGCACCTTGCGCAAGGGATATAGTGAAACACTGGGTCTTGTGTTACTGTGCAGTTCTGCTATGTGTGCATGATTGATTTCTTGGCTGCAAACTCCCCTGAGCAGGGAGTGATTCACCTCTAGGAGGCTAATTTCTTAGAGTTAAGTGCAAGATTTTAATAAATAAACCCAAAAGTGAAGTGCCCTTTTGAACAGCCCTCATGTCAGCAGGTAATATCAGTAATTTAGGAAACTCAAACCATTCACCATTCCAGTACCGATCACAACAATACATTGGATGGAGTTCTGCTTTTTAAAATACATAAGCTATCTCTTGTTTTAGTTAAGGCTTTGCAGCATTGCTGAGTAATTTTAACCCCAGAATACCAAAGACGCGTTATTTAAAGGAGAAGCAGTCAAATACACTTTTGATTGATTATGAGTCATTTGCAGCAATGAGAACAAACAAAAACATTATCTACTGTAACACCATCCTCTCCTGAACGAATATATGGAGAGAGGACTTCAAAGAGGGGAAAAGTCCCCAGAAAAGTCCCCTCACAGGTATTTTTCCCTTCCCCTTGAAAATAAACATTTCTCCTCACCCTTCCTGTTAAGATTTGCTTCAGGCTTCTGTAGCTTTGTCAGTCTCTGTCCTCTGATTTCAGCTGTGCGTGAGCCCATATAATCCTCTCACAATTGTTTGCTATCTCAGGGCATGCCAGAAAGTAGCTGAAAAAAAAAAAAATCTATATCCAGTCAATCTATCCAAAAATACTATCCATACATTGTCTTTGCTTCCAGCATTGCTTTAGCCCAGACAGCTGATTCTTACAGCTGGGAATAGGATTTGCTGTCCTGCTGGAGAATCTATGCCACCCAAGAGCAGTGAGAGCAACTCAAGTGGTCTCCAAGAGACGACTTTTCTTGCCATTACTTGCTAGGATAAGTGGATTTGATTTCTCCTGACTATAAGGGAGAGCTTAATAGGGGTTAGATGAGAGTATATATTATAGAAAGTCTGATGATGGAAAGAGAATTTAAAAAAAAAAAAGAAAAAAAACAACATTTAAACAAAAAACACATGCTTAAACAACTGCCTCTATAGTATCTTCTAATGAAACTATGCCTTGTCATGGACAAAACACTTAGAAGTAACAAAGAAAAGAATAGGCATTGTTTAAAGCTATTATTTAGAAATCATCTAAATTTTTAAAGGTTAATTAGTGTAATTTACCCATCTTAGTTATTAAAAAGAGTTATACACAAACAATAAATGCAAGAGTTCAATCTATTTTATTTCCACAGTTGATTCATCCACATCTGTTTAGCTTTTTATGACCACCTAATTGATTTGTAGAATTCTGTCCAGTACAGATGGGCTACTGCTCATGACTACTTTCATACCATTTATATTATTGTTGTTCTGATTTTTATTCAAGGCCAAACAGAGGAGAACATGAGTGCAATGTTCACCTAAACATAACAATGACACTAAATTTCTATTTGGCTCTGAGACAAGAATAGATTTGCAGAGACAATCCACTATGAATACAAATAAGTTGTTTATACATAAATATAATAAGAGTTCTTACTTAATTATGACCTATTTTACCGGTTCCACAATATGCTCTCTTATTACTAAGTTTTGTAGCAACAGCCAGGCTAAATCAATTGTCACAGATTCATGTGACTGAAAAGCAGGATTACACTCCTACCAGTGAGAGAATAAGACCACTGTCTCTGTAGCCCTCTCTGTACCTGCAGTAAGCCTGCACATAAACCTACTAGAATGCCTCATGTAGCTGTACATGCAGAGACCACCATAATACTACAATGTAATGGAAAGTACAGCAGAGCAGCACAATCCTAGGCTACAGCAAATGAGAACAAGCCCAAACACAGAAGCCATGGATGCAGAAACAAAGGAAGAAAAACTGCTTACCTTAGGAATGCCTCTCGTAGACAAGGATCTCTAGTGAGATGCCCTCATCTCCAGTGCCAACCCTTAAATGAGGTCTGGGAAGGGCTGTACCCTGGCTCCACCCCTTCTGGTCACTCAGGTGCATTGGGAGGGAGCTCATTGCATACACCTGAGCTCCTCTGGGTTGGCCCTCCCTTCCCATCAGGTGCTCAATCACTGTTTCAGGCCGTGACTTAGCATTCCCACTGCAGCTATTTTATATACAGTTTCTATGTATACGTTTTTGTATATGACTGATACCCTCCCCCTTCCTTTGGAGCCGTCAGAATGATCGGGATCTGCCTAGGTGTTCTCCACTGTACATTTCCCTTTCTTGTGGAAGCACATGAGATGAGCAAGGATTCTACAAGCCAAGCCCTGCCCTGCAAAACTAGCTCTTGCTGTGGTTTGCATCTGGGGGTCTTCTGGATGTATAGAGAGAAGCTTGAATAAGCTGCATTTTAAGTGTCTTTAGACATAAGGGATTGTTTTAACCATAGACCAACTCATTCAAAGAATGAAAAAAAGCATCCTTATTTACTCAATAATCCCAATCCTGTCATTGGTAGTCAATAGTTCATGCATGTCAACAGCCACTACTAGTTAATCTGAAGAAAGCTGACGTGGACTTTTAAGGGCTGCAGACTTCTGTGGTCAAGAGGGTACACTGAAGCAAGCTCAAATCCTGAGCCCTTTCTTCACACAGAACTGATGAAAGTAAAAAAGTTACGTGGATAATTGGTTGTGTACATGCTAATTTTTCAGATTTTGTCGTCACCAAAGAACAGCATCATGAAGTGGTGGCAAGAGCCTGGTGTTACGTTGCAGGCAGCCTGTCCAGATGGCACAGCTAAGCAGATCCTGCTGTGTGCAACTTCAGTTACAGCTGCAACAAGAAGCAGCCTCATGCTTGCTTGAGTTGTATACTACAACATAAGGCAGCTAAATAAAGGAGCTCCTCACCACAGCAGGAAAGCTCAGCTGGCATGGTGCAGCCACATATGACAGAAGTATTTCTTACATTGTTGAATCAGAGGTTCTTCTTTAGAGTGGTCACTGTCAAAACTACTCATTTTGTATGCCTCAAATAACAAAGGAGGAAAAACACTGCAAAGCTGAGGTGTTTTGGAACACTGAATCAACCAGAATGCTAAAAGGTCCTGAGACAAATTGCTTCTTACCTACAGACAGCCGGTGCTGATCCACCCTCCTGCACATGCTGGGTGAAGAATCTGTTCAAAACCTACACTTAGAGGAAGTGCTTCACTTCTGCTTTGATTTTACAGCAATAACACACAATGACCAAATCATCCTGACCTGTGAATTCTGCTTTAATACAGATCTGTATGTGCAAATGTTATTGTACTGTCTTTTATCTATGTTAAAACGTGCTCTGCATACATCATAGCAGGGGGGTTGAAACTCCATGATCATTGTGGTCCTTTTCAACCCAGGCCATTCTGTGATTCTGTGATCTAAGCTAATTAATAGGTAAGCAAGCAGCAGAGAATGAGAAAAATTGGTACAGCAAGGGTGAAAAGGTATTTCAAATGCAATTTGAGAAAAGACGGAGTCAACAGGAGGCAAAATAAGCTCGTTCCAGATGGCGGAACAGCAGAAGGGAAGACACTTAGCCTGCAGATGCAGCCATGATGATAGGGAAGAGACCAGAATGATGCAGGATAAGCCAAAGGAGAACACCACAGTCTGGCCTCACACGATGCTACAGGTAAGCAGATAAAAGCAAAGGAGGAGCAGTGTGATGAGGAAAACCAGTTCTGGTTATATGACTCAGGCAACAGCCAGGCCATTGGTCACACAGATCTGAAGACTTAAGGGTATCTTGTCACTAAATACATAGCAAGCAATTTCCATGCAGAAAAACACTATTTCTCTGTGGGAACATCTCAGTTCAAAGGTGTTTCTGATGCCCCAGGGTTCTACTTGCAGTGGCTGCAGGCCTCAGGAACAGCCTTTCTCTCAGTTAATACCAACACTGAGTCTTATCTAATCAGGGTACAGAGATTTTGAAGAAGAACCTAAGGAAGGAATCAGCTTCATAATCTAGGCTTTAAGGAGACTGTTATGGTTATTTTTGTAACCACGGTAATCTAGTCAGCTATAAAACGTTTATAAAATCCCTTCAGTTCTTCAGTCATTCAGAGGCTGCTGTGCAAGAGTGGTGAATTTTTCCTGATTGCCTACTCCTGAGTAATAAATTTGCTACAGTATTAGAAAAATAGGTTTACCAGGTATAACACCAAAAACAAGCACATACCTTTAAAACAAGAGCCTTAACAGCCTTCCAAAATCCAGCACTCCTCACCATATCCCAACATACTCTCTGTGATTGCAGCTGCTGTGACTTATTTTAGTCACTCCCATGCGTGATGATCCAGCTGTGTAGTCACTGCTACCATACCCACTCATTCTCCCTTGCTGTGATTGCTGCTCTCATCATTCCCTCTTCAGCCACGCATTTGGTGGTGTTCCCATTATTGACTGCTTTGACCATGTGAAAAAGTCTGGTGGTCTTGTATTACGGTGACATAGATGTCTCCATTTTACAGCAAGTTGCCTTGGTTTTGTGTGGGGTTCTGCAGTCAAGCAGTAGCAGCAAAGGGAGTAGAGAAAAACCCACGGAGAATTCCCTTAGATGAATATGAACTTTTAAATTCTGGAGGAAAAGATGTTCTTGTGTTTAGTGCTCTCTGTTGAGATTTAGCAGAGACTAGCCCTGTTCCCAGCACACCCACAGTTTGTCAGTGAGTCTCTGTGCAAATTGTTTGACCTTTCTGTGCTTCATCCTTCAGCTCCGTGTTGGTAAATGGAGATCATAAAGTTTTTCTGTCTCACAAGGTTGTTGTGATGATACATCAAGTTGTGTTCAAGGATGTGTTTGGGTCCTTCAGCACTTAACATTGTGCTATAACATATGGTATTATCTAGAATAAGCCAACTTTCTAGTAGAACTGTGTTTTAATGATTCTGCAGAATGAAAAATGCCTGAGACGAGAAAAAAAAAAGGATATGCTTTTTATACCTGTGTTTATTTCTCTGAGATAATGTTTCCAAATTGAAAGGAATAAAGGAATGCAGAAAATATTGAAAAGTCATGAATCAATTTCAATCAATTTTAATTCCAGTATAAGAGGAAGTAATGCCACTTGTCGAAAACAAAGCAATCATTTCTGACAGCTAAATTTGCAAGACTTACTGCTGTCTGGAGAGAGGTAAAGCTGGATGCTTCTACCTCTGCATTAATTGACTTTCAGTGCTATTTGATTTATTCTAATGAAGTTTCTTCATCTCCTGCAACTCCCACTTTTCTTCCTTTCAACAAGCATATCCCTTCGAAGAGAATTCTTTTATTTTCCCCAGAGTTTTAACTTGAAAAAAATCAAAAGTAGATATCTTGTATAATTACATATTCTTATGAAATGTATCTTGATTTAAATAAGTTGTGATGGAATTTTGGTTGACAGATGGCAGCAGAGGGGCAGTCTGACAAAATCGCTTCTGGCATGGGAGTGCACATGGAATACTCACTGAATTCCTCCAGGAGCAAAAATGGCACCCACTGTCATTCATCAATGCTTGCTGAACATTTATGAAGACCAGCCAGTGGATGTTAGCACAGTGAGGCAGTGGGTGGTGCACTTCAGCAGAGGTGACAGCAACAGTGGGTCACCTCCACTGGTGCAGATTTTTACGAGCATGGCATGCAGGCTCTGTTCATCGCGTGTGAAAATGCACAGCTAATGGTGGTGACTAAGTTGAAAAATAGTGTTTTGTAGCCGTGCTACACACTTTATCAAATAGTGTTATTGTGCTCTTTGTTATCGTTTCCATGGAAATACATAGGAGGCATTACTTTCAGAGCAACCTACATGTATCTGCAAGATTGGCTCGGTGGAGAAATAAGGACTTTGTTAAGAATGACTTGGAGCTCCCCCTCTGCTGCTGAGTGCCGCTCAGAGTGGGGTGGGCAGCCAATCTCCTTAAAAATTATTTGTGCTCCTTTAGTACAGACATGCAAGATACTGATGCATCCCTTTCCAAGACAGAAGTGCTCTGAATGCACAGCTACCCAGCCCACAAGGAGCCAGAAAATTCCTTGGTTGTCCACATTCAGCATGGGGAATATCCCAAAGATAACGGCAGTAGGAAAGCCTGAGAATTTTGAATTCAGTTGGAAATGCCAAAACAAAACAAAAAACAAAACTAAACAAAGCCAGCCAACCGCACAAACAATACCTCTTAATTCATTTAAAAATACATCATTAATAATCTATTTAATTTCATTTTAAAACTCCACACCTCTAGATTATACTCTAGATTATACATCAGCAGAAGAGGATCCCACTCAGTAAATTTAAAGTTTTTACAATAAATTCTGTTACTCTATTCGAACAAGTGGATACAGATTTAGCTCTGTCTTCTGTACAAAATGCTTGTTTTACACATTTCTTCATCCATAGGCGGAAAAAAGTCTTGATCCACCAACGTGCCCACTACTTGTGTAATTCCTTGCAGTGCAATAAAGGAGGTTGTATAGGCTCCTTGCATCATTAAAGACTCATAGGAGTGGGTCCATCTTTTGTTGCGCATGTTGAGACTGAGATCACTGTAACAAGGAACTTTTACAACTTTTAAAATACTGAGACACAAGTATTTCACCTTAGATTTCACCTCCGATGTTCATAATTGCTGGTTAACTAATAGTTCCCCCCAAAGAGAGTCCACAATGCAGAAGTATATTTTCAGACATTCAAGAGCCTGTCAACGTGACACCCAGTCTTCCAGGCAAATTCATTAGGCCAGAATTAAATACTTACTTTCAGGAAAATATAGGAAGAGAAACTTCATCCTTTGTCAACGACACTTTTGTTAACCTAGACTTTGCCACATTTGCAGCATGTCAAAACTGGTGCTTTCCTTGGCCATTGAGGCACCAAGAATGCATACTCATTGTTAATAAGTAGTTTCCGCTTGCATGTGACAAAACAGCTAGCTGGCTAGTCAGCCTCAGTCAGTGTCTATTTATGGCAAAATGTCAAAAAAGAATGTCCTGCATTTGTGGCTCAACAATAATGAACATGGCTAAATCTGAAAATTAACAAAGGAAAGTGAACAGCTTTTTAAATTCTGAAGAACATTAGATTCTGGTGTCCTTTTTGTTCCAATTGTTTTGGCTTAACCCTGTGAAAAGACCACCTGTTGGGCTGCCATTTTGGGATTGTATTAAATGCAGTGATTGCATGAAAGAACACTTTCCAAAATAACCTAGTATTATTATTCACTTATTTTATAGTAAATCTGCGTTGAAAACCTGCAGGAAAGTATAAGGCTTTTTTTCCTAAGTGAAATTTAAAGCTGTAAGTTCTCTATAAATGTGCTTTTTGCAGATGCGTGATTTTATAGTGACAATCATGATACTTTAAAAGGAGCTCAATTAAACCTTTTATGCAGCAATAAGTTCCTGTATAATGGAAAACTACCCTTTTGAAGTAATAAATACAAGGGGAATGAGACTCTACGTTATACATGGCTGAGAATCTGCGATGACTAAATTACCAAGGGCTACTTGCAAACAGTGTAACTGAAATATTTATTTTGCTCCTGGATCAAACTTGAGAATTGCAGTGATACCAATTATTTTTAATGCCTATGGCAATGTTCTTAGAATTTGCCTTTGCTCGAAAGAGCACACTGAATGGCGCTAGAATTTTACTGAATATTGAAAGTTTACCGTAAACCATTATCAAACTTTTACATGAAAATTTGAAAACTACATTCATTTTCTAAAGTGTTTGTTTGTTCATTTTGTTAGTGGAAGATGTTGTATCAGTTAAGCGATGATGATTATTTACATCACAAAATCGGGACATGTTGCCTCATTTAAAAAAAAAAACAAAACTTAAACCCCAGAATGTCATTTGTCTGTTATAAACATCGAATCCTCCAACCATTCGTTTTTAAGTTCAAACAGTTGAACTCATTCGCACATTTTAATTTCCTATAGAACATAAAACCTTCCACACAATTCCATTAAATTCACCCCTTAATGTGTTAACAAAGCAAATACTTTCCACGAGTGTTAACTTCTATTGAAAACCAACACCAATAATGCTTGAATTAGAAAGGAACAAAGATGTTTTCCAAAATCTTTTCTTTTTACACGCTCCTGATGAGTTATGATTTTTTCTACATAATCTTCCATACGTTATTTTTTCTTAAAGATAGATATCCACATAAGCTTATTAGCATTATTTAACAGAACGAGCAATGAGTTTTCTCTCTGTGTCTGTGCAACAGAATATGCACTTTCACCTTACGGTATTCAACATATAATTCCAGAAACATTATATGGATTTTACCTGGGAAAGGATTTCAGAATTGGAACTGGGTTGCCCGGGCAATTTGAGTGATAGTAACAACAGAAATCTGCGTGGATAATTGGTCATATTTCCATCCGCCTTCACTACTGTCAGTCACAAAAGTTAAAGCTGAAGCTCAGGAGTTTTGCATATATTTCGTCCTCAGAAATGTCAGAAGAGTTGCACATTGGAAAATGAGTCCTATATTTATTGTCATACCTGAGAGAACTTATTTTCTAGAAAACCTCGTATATTTTATCTGAACAGAAATATAGCTTCATGTATCATTTCAAAAGTTAAGTGATTTTAAATACATCGCTGTAGGCTAAAATGACTCTTATGAAACAACAGTTTTGTTAGGCAAACAAAACTGCTAGCCAAGCAGATTTTTACATGTGGAGTGAATTGTTTCCTATTTGAGAGGAAAATGAGTTTTTATGTGACTATTGGTTCAGTGAGGGAAAAAAAAGGTGAAGTGGAAGGGTATACAATGTACAAGTATAAATTAATGTCTGGGTTTATTGTTCACTGTAACATAAAGAGAACGTACTCTACACAGCTATTGTGCCAGGGAATTATGGAAACGTAGGCTAGCAAGAAAAATGACTTATGTCTGAATAAAAATATGTATCTTTGGGAGAGATGCAATGTGTTTGGAACCCTGAGGGTTAATGAGAGGTAAGCTGGTGAAGGGGGAGATGAGATAAGGGAAATAACAGAGGCTGAATAGATGAAAGAAGTGATTCAGTGGGAAGCATTGTTGATCACAGCTAGGTGTCAGAAACAAACTAGAAAAACGGGAACTGCTTTAACATTGGCAGGAAAATAATAATAATAAAAAAGAACGTATGCCACATACTAAAAAGAAAAAGAAAATAAGAAATAATAAAAGGCTTTCAGGCTTTCTTTGGACACGTCAGTGAAAAATAATGCAAGCAAGCAGGAAAGAAAGCACTGAAATGGAATCCTCTCTAAAGGTATCTTGGGCAGAAGGGCTCATTTTCCCATCCTTTTCACATCAATAATTTAATTTTGCATTCTCTTTGTCTGTCTTGAGGTACACTTGCCATTATTCTACACTGGTTACTTCTTTCTTTTTGTCCACTTATGTAGTCTACACTGGCAGAAGAACAGTCAGAATAGAAGAAATTTAGGCGTGAATTGAATTGTCTGGGTGTCCTTTGCCAGCTCGTTTTGTTGTTGTCGTTGTTGTGGTTGTTGTTTTTTCCTGAAGTTTGAATTGTTCTCAAAGGCCGAGTGGGATTCTTATTCATGAGCCTGACAAGGAACTGCAGCTCTTACAGTCTCCTCACTTTCTGTTCCTCTTATATAATCCGTTTTTACAGAGGAATCATTTCTGAAGCACCCAGGTTTCAGTATGTCTATAATATGTGGGATGCAGGTACAATTAATTGAACTTTACTACAAATTAACAATATTTCACTTTAGGAAACTTGACTATTTGTAACCTTATATTTTTCTACTTGAGCAAGCTGCACCAGGATGCTACTAACAGAGTATTTAAAAACCCCAAAATGGTATGTGTATCTTAGTGCCAGGGACATTCCAGTTACTACCTATGTCTTATGTTTACACCCATCCCCCATGAATTCCTAAGACAGTTTCTCTTATATTAAGCTTCCTTCTGGTGCCCATAGCAACACCATCTAGAACTGAAATGTTCCTGCAGGATTTGCAGGAGTCCTTTCATAACAGGATGCTGATTCTGCAGATATTGCACACCTGGCTACTTGTATCAGAAACACAGTCTGAGTGAGTCCTTGGTCCTCAGTGAAAGGCAGCTCAGCTGCCCACTGACTGTCCTCACCATCGTCACTGATAACACATACCACGTACATTCCTGTTGCTGTTTTTCTGTCCTACAATAGCAATAGCTTATTTACTTTTTTCAGATGACTTAATTGTGAAAAAATATCACACACAGTAGTGGGATTTTGATTTCAACATGATTCTGCTGTGTGTGGTTTTTTTGTGGGTTTTTTTTTTTCCTATTTCTCCTTCTGCAAGTGCATTGATGTGTATAAATGGTTTTCTGCCCTCTGTCGCATGGCTCAGGGGCCAGTTTCTGTTCTTGAGAGCACTGGTGTGAAGGGGTTAAAAACTATGCCTGTTTATCAATCAGATTGCGATATGTTTGGGCTTTTCTCCAGGAACCAATATGATATGAGTTTGTGCAGCAGGGTCCTGAGAGCCTGGTAGGCCTCAGAACCTTCATGGGAAGGACACAAACTGTTGCTGCTCTCCTCTCTCTGTGTGCATTGGGATAGAGTAGGTTCAACACCAAATAGCTACATTCCTAGAAGCACAGTGTCTCAGGCCCATGAGAGGTTGCCACCCTGGTTCCTGTGCTGTGCCACTGGAAGTGAGAGAGAGCTTCAAACAGCCACCCCTCCAGGCCCTCCCCAGCAGCCTTGCCTCCAGCAGGATGCTCTCTCCTTGGCGGTGGAAGCTGAGCTTTCCCCAGGGCTCTTGCAGTGCAAGCGCTGGTGAGGAAGGTTTGGGGCTTCCCCAAAGCATACTGTGAGCCTCTCAGCCACCGTTCCACATTCTTGGGCTGGAGAGGGAAAAGGCTGCTCCCAAGCACCTGAGCCCTGCTGGCTGTTAGGACCAGTAGCTGATGTGATTTGAGCCAGAAAAAAAAAGACCTGTTTGACGGTACTTTGTTCATTTTGAACACGACATATCATTTAAATTCTGTGTTGTGCCATGCTGCATGCTAGGAAATGTACTCTAGGATATTTTTACAGCTATAAAAGTTCAGTAAATGGAGACTTCCCTGCAGGACTCAGCTATTAAATCTTTGCTGGGAAGTGGGAGCCACGTCCATTATAAAAATTATATTCTGGTGAGACTAATCACATCTTTGCACTGCTAAAGTATGATTGAATTCAGATGTTAATGGCATAAATATTTGGCAGACATACGTTGTATAGGACAAATGCTGCAATTTGACAGAGTTAAGTAACCCCTTATCTCTGACGTTATCTCAAGGACGTGAAAATATCTGGGACATGGGTGAAGAGAGAAACCAGAAAGAACATTTGGCAGGTTAAGGCAAAAAGAAACCCTTCCCTTACTTTTACTGAGCAAGAGAATAATTCACCTGACCGCAGCAGGCTGAGGTGTGCTCCCTACCCAGAGAGATGAATGTAAAACAAACAAAAGTTTGAGGCCTTTGCACAGAAAACATACAAAGAATGGTAAGAGTTCACACAGCCCTGTTGCCCTGAGAAATGCTGGGGTCTGGGAAAGGAGTCAGGGGCAGATGCTGGGGCAGCAAGCAAGCGCTGAGAAGGAAAACAAACACTGAGAAGGAAAATAAGCCCTGAGAAAATGTGTGAAACTCATCATGGAGATGGGTGATGAAGCAGTCTCCTGCAGGTGGACATTGACACAGTCCTTCCAGAGCCATCCCACCAGTGTAGGAGAGAAGACATACAACCAGTGTGAAGGGGCAGTGCTGACCCATTTGTTCCTTGAAGCGTTCACGCAAGCAATGAAAAAAGTATAATTCTTAATAGCTCTAATTAAGTGTTTGACTTTACAGCTTTCTTAAAGAAAAAGTTCTTTATGCATCTTCACCTTTCGAGGAGCTGAGAGTGAAAATCTATTGGACAATCTTATTTTATCTAATTTTTATCTAGTGCCATTCTTCATTTCCAGTGTTTCCTCCATGATTACCAATGATTAACCCTTTATTTAGCCACCGCTATTCCTGCTCAGGCAAAACTAAGGTCTCAGAAAAATGCTTTTGTTTCAGGGATGGCACACTGCTTATTGCATGTAGCCCACAGGACAGTTTTATCCACCCTTCTGGGAGCACTGCTTACTCAGAGAAAAGCAAAACTTGGGGTACTTGCATGCGTGTTGCGGGAAAGGAGGGCTGCAAGGGGAAGGAAAGAGGAATTTGCTACCCAGCTTGAATCTAGCAGGAATTCTTGGATCATCTGTGGCGCTGCATTATTATTTGTGCATGGGAGGGGCTCACAACACCACTTCTGGGATAGAAGTGGCACCCAAACACACTAAATACTGTGGCCTCTCCTGGCACGGACAGGACTAGGGACAGGGGCTTAAAGTGAGAGAGATCAACAAATCTGGGCCAGAGTTTGGTTAAGAGCACAAGGGCTAAGAAAAAAAAAGTATTGTTACAATTGATCTATAATAACTGAATCTTAGGTTTTCATCCTGCTTTGTTTCTGTATTAGAGTTTGGTACTCTCCTTTATATCTTATTATTAGGGAGAAATTATTTAATGCAAAGGAACTCTGATGTTACACAAATCTTCAAGGAGAAAACAAATGACAATTTTTTTTTGTTGTGGGTCTGAAGTAGAAACTTCGGTCTGAAAGAATTGTTTACCCTCCATTTCTTAAGAAAGCATCTCTTGAGAAGATGCATTAATCCCGTAAAGTCAATAAATAATATTCTGTGCTGAAAGTTCTGCAGTTTGTCAAAGATGTGTGGCACAGTTCGTCGCTGTTAATTTTGTTTTAAACTTGTGCAAAGCTTTTGGTTCAGAGGTGATTTGAATTAGTGTAAAAACTTTTCAAGACACATCCTGTTGCTTCCTGAAGTTTTAGAAATTCTCTGCAAAGGAATACAATGGATTTTTTTCTCAAGGTAGTCGCAATTATAATAATAAATTGCATCCAGAGCTGTTTGTGTGCATGTGAGTGAAATGCCTCACTTATTAAAGAAAACCACCAAGGGAAAGAACGATCTACTTAAAGAGCAAAACTTCATAACTCAGGGCTTTCAAGATTGCTCTCTATGTTAAATTTTGTCGAGGTTCTTAACCCACCTTAGCAGTCAGTGTTTCTTCAGTGGAGATCCCAGTATGCCTTTTGAAAAGCTTTGCTACCTCTAGGTGTTACTGGGGGAAAGCCTGGGATTTTGTTCAGCTACTGTTTTTAGCCCTTATACAAAATCTGTTACTGCTCCATACCGATATTTACCAAGCCAAGAAACGCCATTCCTCACCAAAATACTTTGTATAGTTGGATGCTGTTATAAATTCGCTGCGCATAAAAATACCGAATATTTTCTTAAAACCATGAAAAATCACAACTGTTGATGCTGGGAGGTGCTTTTTTATTTTATATATTAGGAAAGTGGCAATCAGGCATCAGATGTACAAATGCTGAGAATGAAGCCTGGTTCATTTAATACGAGCGATGACTTTCATGTTCTGAAACTGTAAACGCTACTCAAATTAGTTGCTTGTAATCCCATTTAACTAAAGCTCCCCATTTCATCCCTCTAATCTTTCCTCATAAACGAATCCTTCCAACTTCTCGGTCATGTTTTCTATCCTCCCTGGAATTCCTCTCTATTTTTCCATATATTTTGAATATAAAGAGGGGCTCGGGGTGAATGCAGGAATCGGGAAACAACTCCGTCAGCACTGCGCTAAATCCACAATTAAAAAGGGTTAAAGTTAATGTATTTAAGCTACAATAGCGAGTCCACATGATCATGCATGACAACAGAAGTATTTATAATTACAGCGATTACCTTACCTCTCAAATGGTCAGACTTAGAGTGTATAATCTGTACAGATTTGCTTTCAATAACAAAGATAGGAAGGGCATTTCCAAGACACAGCAAATTTCTCCTCAACTGGGGAAAGAGATTTATTGCTAAAGGGTTTCAACATTCTTATGCCCTGAGGATTTGGGGCTGCACATGACAACCTCTCTCCTGTCTCTCCTCACCGTAATGAGGATCCCTCTGGATCAGTGCAGCCGGAATGGGGTGAGGTTCCTCGTGGTAGTCGCCGCTGCACGCAGGCA
Organism: Gallus gallus; assembly: GCF_016699485.2. Classification (NCBI taxonomy): domain Eukaryota; kingdom Metazoa; phylum Chordata; class Aves; order Galliformes; family Phasianidae; genus Gallus; species Gallus gallus. The sequence continues at coordinate 36,011,659 of NC_052536.1, read as the reverse complement.
TGGAGCACTCAGGGCAATGTTCAGCAGCACCAGCAGCTGCCAATAACATTTGCAAAACATTTTTGTGCACTTTTACTGAAATGATTAAATAACACAGTGGAGCTGAAAGAAACCCACGCGTTCCTTCCAGTAGGCATTTACTGACTGCAAACAGAGCTTGCCTATGAAATTTTATTACTCGAATATCTACATAACTATGACATAAAAACAGCTGCATATAGAAAATCCAAAGCTGTTAAGTGCCAAAGAGTAGCATTAGACGGAAACATCACAAATTACAACTATACAACCATAAACATGTTTTGTTACCTCCCTGACCTATAACCTGAGGTGAATATAATTTTCGTATAGGCACAGCTTAAAGGCGAGAACACAATAATTGCCACTGGTTTATCAACAGAGAGCATAACCCACATTCTGACTAAATTCTGCTTTTGACACGCCATCTGCAAAGCTGTGCAGTCTTTTGCCACTGATGGGCACAAACTTGGCTGCAGGACTCCCCTGTGCAATGGGACCTCATAGAGCACCGACAGTTCCCACCTCACAGACAGTCTCTGATCTGAAGAGCTCCCACTGGGCTCAAGTCCTCAACACCTCTGCCTGGCACACATGGGCTTCTAAAAGTATTTTTGTTTTGCTTTTTTATTGCTACTCTTACTATTTTTCTGTCAAGCCAGTGATGTTATGGAATTAATCCAAACTGGCTGCTCGTGAAAATGCATTGGTTTCTTTCCAAAGAGTACATACGAAGCACATATGCATGTGTACCTTGCCCCCCCACACACCTGCACAAGTACACGCACACACATTTACATGAGTAGATTAACTGCATCTAAAAATCAATTACTTAATTGTATGCACACGTGTTATTAAGATTTATGAAGCCTCTGCATAGATTTAACTACAGGTTCTACTTACGTTACTAAAAATTTCAATCCAAGTATGGCCCCGAGGCTCTCCACCCCAGTGCTGTTTACCTACACACCGTGAGCATGCGATACTCCTTACTATATGTTATATACAGGTGTCGGGGGAAGAACGTATACAGACACATGCAGGTATGTATCTGTATATGGCCATCATACATTATTTATAAAAGGAGTTTATTGCATATACAAACAATAATTATTATAAACATGCAATTATATATCCATATTTATGTGTATATATAGATTTTTTTTTTTTTTTTGTCCTTAATGGAAAACTTGAACTGCCAGCAGCCGTGTCAGAACTCAGATGGTTAACATTCACTTCTTGCTGTTTTATTGCATATTACTGTGCGCTCCTGAGCAGCAGGAGCAGATTCAGGCAATTACAATCAAGTCAGGGCACACGCCGTGGCTGAGCAACACGATCATGATGAGGATACTGATGAGGCACTTATCGAAAACCCCACATCATCCACACTCATCAGCCACAACATGTCACCCCAAATGAGGCATCAGCTGCCTTCAAATGGCTCATTGCACACTGTTTACAGCTTTCTTTGGACCCACTTTTGATTTTGCGGTCAGGACTTAGTTCAAACAGCAGCTGACTGGCACTGGCAAGCCTTGGGATGCGGCTCCACCGCCTTCCTGGGAGTCAGATGTGTTTTGACACAGGGCCTGACCGGCGGGAGGGAGAGGCCCTGGCTTGACCCTCCCTCTCCCCCCCGATACTGGCCCCTTGGGGGTGTAAGTTGCTGCACAAGCTGCTGCAGCTTGGAAATCAGGTGAAGGCAGTGGATAAGGGGGTGCAAACAAGAAAAAAGTCCCGCAGCACTTGGTGCTATTTTTCACTTCCTGCCTCTGAGGGCAACCTTAAGAAATTGCTGGCAATAGGAATTTGGACAGGAACATTTCCAGCCAGATCCCTCTCCTGCCTGGGGCCTTTCAAGCCACTGTGTGCAGAAGGGGCCTTACAGTGGGGTGAAAATCACTGATCCTGGATTTGTCTTTGCATGAGAATTGCACTAAGCTGGGCAGAAAACTTTTCCTGGGCTGGAAACCTTTCCCCCTAACTTGCTGGGGTCCAGGAGGACCTTTATTTCTTTTTTGGTTTTGTAGTTATGCAAAAAGCAAGCAAACAATTTAAAGAGAAATAATCAGCAAGTCAGAGTGATGGGTGTCAGCCTCTGCTAGAATACATCCAGAGAGCCTCAAAAACATAATCCCAAGTGGGAGGAGTGAGTGAGCGGACCCCCTGAGAGCTGATGGGCACCATGAAGAGGGGTTCAGGGACTTGATGAAGGGACAAGACAACAACCAGACCTTCAACCAAAGCCAAGTGCAGGAGGCTCTGCGGTGGTGCTGGGTTCCCAGAACAGGAGATTGATCAGGGCTGAGTGAGCATAGAGAGTTCTTCCCCTGCACCACCGCCCGGGAATAGGTACTGCCACCACACGGATTGAAATTGATTTGCTGTGACAAATAAAGGTTTTCTAATGAGAAAGTACTATGTCGTGGAGCCCCTGATGCTGCCAAACTGAGTGGAAGGACCTCAGGCTCCACAGCACTCTGGCGTGAAAATGAACACCAAGCAGTTATGTCAGTTTTGTGCCAGCAAACAAACAAACAAACAAACAAAAAAAACCACCTTTAATTTGCTTTGCTACTCTTCCTTCTTTGTCTGGTACTATCTTGTGAAATTAATGTAACAATTTGTGATGATACGAAACACCAAAATTCCCAGGTGACAGGCTTGTACAATAGTTAGTATTCTTATTTTACACGTGGACAAGCTTCTGAACTGAAGGCTGAAGTTTGTCACCCAGCCTTACACGGCCATCTCAGGCCCAGGAAGGTCCTTCCTGCTCTGTCCTCTCACTAAGATCCTATTTCATGTTAAATGGAGGAAACATATTAAAAATAAATAGATAAAATAAAAAGCCCAAATACACGGCCCCAAGAGAGAGATAAATTAATTTGTGTAAGTCGTTCACTGGTTGTAATTACTAAACACTTTATTTCTTCCCCAGGGCTAGCAAACATTGTATACAATTCCTAAACCTTTTAATTCCTTCCCAATCGCTTTAACTTGTTGTTAGGGCTCCTATCACACCGTCCTCTGTGCGGTAGGGGAAGTAGGCGACGAGCGTGCACGCATTAGGATGGAAAGGCGGAGAGATCCCCGAGAACTCCTCGGCCAAAATAAAACCGAGCACCTCGTGCACAGCGCTGCAGAAGAAGACACTGAGCTCTGTGTGAATGATGCTAGATGGAAGTGAAGCACCAGTGGTAAAACATCCTAATTACAGACCTGCGGCGCGAACGGAATAACGGACAGAGCCGCAGCTCTGGGAGCTGCATCAAAAGGAGGGGAAGTTTGTGCATTTTTCTTTCTGTATCCTGGATTGAAGTGTGTACGTGCATGCGTGTGTGCGTGCGTGTGTGGGTAAAGAACTGTTTTTCGGTCATCATCTTACGCTCTTTGTGATGCACATTCTAATTTAGGCAAAAGGGATGCATCTTTCAAATGCAGATCATGTTTGCATTAGAAGAGCAATGAGAACACTTGTCACTTTCAGAACATTTATGTGCTAGAAGTACTGTTAGCAGAAGAGCAGTTTAGATAAATTCAAGACTTTTTTTTTTTGCTGATCACAAACATTAAGCTTCACACCTGAAACCCTCAACCCCCTGCTGTGCTCTAATCCTAGCACCATTCACCCTTAGAGACTCAGAGTGCTGTGCCACTGCTCTCAAACATTTGATTGCCCTTACTTTGAATGCCACCACCTGCAAAAATGCCTTTTTATTCCCTTTGAGCCTCTTGAGAAGGAAGTAAAAATGATAATTCATGACAAACATTAATTAATTGTTTACAAGATGATCTTTTCTTTTTCTAACTTCTGTTCAGCAGACATGTTGAGCTGCAAGACTCCACGCTTGATGCCAGAGCTTGTCAAGAGGTCTGCATTGTTGTTTATCACTCAGGCATAGGATAGACTGCAGGTCATTGTTTCTCCAGTTCAAGTAGCACTGTCTAGCTCTTGTTTGAAGAATGGAAGCGACATGCATGAGTTCCCGCATATAAAAGAACTACCGGTTCTAAGAAGGAACAGGGATTTAGCTTCTAATGCAGAGTAAATAAACATTTTTCACCATCTCTTGCTCCATGTGATTTCTGAAAGGTCAAGAGGTGCCATTACAGTATTTTAAAAGCTTCAAATTATGTTTAAATAACGTATCGCTCAACTCGGAGGAATCTTATCAGAATTTAAGAACCTATTGTCGTTGTTTTAGTTCTTGAATTCATCACCAGAGGAAGACGTGTTTTGAAAGGAATGTGCTGCTGTTAGGAAGGCTGAGCTTCCTTGAAGCTGGGACACAGCGTCTCCCGCGAATTAAAGGGAAAAACGCCCTGGCAGCTCAGATTTGATTCAGTCGAGTCTTTCAATTCGAAAATTAATTCCAATGGGGATGTTGTGCCATGCTTGTGCCTGAGCTGAGTATCCCGACGGCGGACTAAACGAGCGCAAGACACCCCATTTAAAGCAACACAACAGAAGCGCTGCAACTTGGGCGGCAGCATTTATCCCCCGAATTACACTTAGGCAGCTAAAGACCAGCAAACAGGTTTGCAGAGAAACCAAGCTGCCACAACCCGGAGGAAACAACCAGAAACGGCGGCGAACGGCACCCCTGCAAATCAGACCGTGTTTTATCTGCATATGCATGTATGCAGGCTGGCATGTTTGCTCACAGTGCCCCATCCCTCCTGCAATAAACTGCTCCAAGAACTTTAAATGACATCAGAAGTCTAGCATAAACGTAAAGAGAGCGAAAGATCTTACTTGCAGGAAGCACACAGTGATACAGCTTCACGGAGAACTCAGGCTTCCACATTCCAAATTAGGAGCCCTTAGATCACGGCTGCAAGGCTAAAAATCAATGCTATATTTTCTGAGTTAATACTAAGGGTTGCACTTAACAGACATGGAGACTAATAAGGTATGCAGAAGGAGTAAAAGCAGTGCACAAAAAATTCAGGCCTTCATCTTGGCGACAATCCAGCACAATGATGTTTCAACCAGATTTTGAAAAAAAAAAAAAAATCAATAACATCTGTGGTATAATGGTTAATTAAAGAAGCTCTTCAGCAGAGCTCAAGATGAGAGGCTCGGCCTGAAATTCAGACAGCTGAAGCTTGATTATCAGGAAAGAATGCTTTTTTAGCTACGAGTGGATAGGCCAAAAGCTGCAATGTGTGGAAATGGGGGGAAAATTGCTTTTATTTTAACTTTCTTTAAGTAATCAATACACGGTTTTCACCTGCATTAGGAGCTGTTTATAGCAAAATCCCGTTTCTATATATGTATAGAAACACAATCCGCTGCTTTTGGAATCTATAGATTTAAAAACAACAGTAAAGGTAGGCATGTTGGCTGCTTACCCCTAATTCACAAATTCTCCACCTTCCCCCTTGTCAGCCCCTCCGGCTGCATCTTACCTACAAAACCCACTACATGGCAGACCCCTCAGGCTACGTTCTGCTCTCATTCAGTTTAATTTTTAAGATCTAAACCTTTCATGATTTGGTGCAGAAACAACCAAATAAAAGGTTGAATATAAAAGTATAATACCTCCAGTAACCGCATAGTTCTGCCAATCTCAATCTATTTACCCTGTTCATTCTACTCGCTTGTTTATCGCTGTCCAAAACTGAGAATGCACAGACCGGTATGCAGAATGTATTCTCTAATCACTTTCATGACACAGGGCAGGGGTTTGTTTGCAGCTGGTAATTTCTGTGAGCTTTCCATACCTCAGGGATGGGCAGGAAGACACGCAGTTAAATATATAGCATAATGTCTCCAACCTGATTTCAAGATTTCACATGACAGAAAATCTACTCCATCCCTGGGCAAGTTGTTCTGAAACTTAATTAATATCACCATAAGACTGCCTTATTTTCAGTCTGAATTTTTTCTGCCTACTCGTGTCTTGGTCTGCAGAGTTCAAGAGCCCTGGGCTATCAGAAATCAGCTCTCTGTAGGAATTACAAACCATAGTCAAGTCTCCTCTCCATCTTCTGGATAAACTGAAAGAGATGGTATCTCCGTACTTTCTCACAGTAGACACACTTTCTTACTGCAGACAGAATTCCCAGGCTTTTTCTTGTAACTCTTCTCTGAACCTATTTAACCATGTCAGGATCCTTTCAAAGGGCAGAGAGACAGACACAATCTGTTCTTCCAGTAGCAATCTCATTGATGTTTGTATTAAGGATCTGGCTTCTATTTAGTTTTTTTTTTCAGTTGTTTTTTTTCCCCCCCATTGATTCATCCAAAACCTTCTCAAGTCCCACACCAAGAGCTCAATCATTTTATCCCCAAGTATTCCAACCTTTCTTTCTGAAACTACTTTCCAAAATGCTTGCACCATCTTTAAAGATAAGAGCCATATTCCTTCTACCAGAAGATTAAAATACCCTGTATTTGTCTGCAGTATAACAAATCTTGTGAGAAAGAGCACATCTCTGCAGAAATAACCATTATTTCGTTCTGCAGTGTGAAGTGAAATGTCTCCCACACAGCACAACTGTCAGGAAATGCATTTTCCATTTTCCAAAATGGAAACCAAAAAGATCGTAAATATTTTTTTAAGTTATCCATCGAATGAATTTTCAGCCGGAGCAAAGAATTTCACTGGGTAAAAAAAAAATATTAAGTAGTTTTGTTTTTTTAAAAGTAATTTTAATATTTCATTCATTATTTTATTTCAAAAGTAATACTGCTTCATCTTATGTATCACTTCTCAAAATGCAAATAAGCACAAATTATGAAACACGTTTCCCAAAATGTGGAAACAATTTGTGTCAACACTACTGCAGTGTTTTCCTTATTTTCCCTACATTCAGTTTCCTTAAACTATTAGGTTTATTTGCGGACTTCACAGAAATTTAAGCAAAACAGTGTTGCTCATGGGAAAATACAATAAACGAGTTTAACTGATATGAAATCAATCAGCTTAATGAAAACCTAAGTAGGCAACTCTTTCTTTTTAAACTGTAGTACACACAGTAACAGTGGAATTAAAAGCTGAAGTTTTATGAGCTCAGAATTTTCAGGGCAGGTCTTCCAGAAGCAATCAGGATTGTTTTATTTATGTTTCCATTTAAATCAATGTTAGCTTTATGTCTGTCTTCAAAGGCAGCAGACTTCAGTCAAGAGAGTGTGAAGTAAAATTCTCCCCTCTCAAACTTTCTTTCAAAATTCTTCAGATTGCTCCGGAGTTCAAGTGGAATTTTCCTAGGCAAGCCACGTACCCAGTGCAAAGATCTTTTATGTCATCAGTGCTGAAGAAATTAAAAAATCAGCAAGTACTTATTTGGAAATATAACTGCATTCACAGACAAAACCAAAGAAGACAGATATTGTTAAGAAATATCTGCACCTGATGTGTGCTACGTCAGAATATGTACATCATGATAAAAGTGCCAAACGTATCTTAGCATGTGTTTATTTCCCTCTGAGTTATGTTGCTCAATAGCTTTATATTTATTTTATATATTATATAAAATATATTAAACACATCATATAAATACATGGCAACTAAGAAACACTGGCAAAGCCTCATCGCTCTTCCATAATATCCAGAAGAGCCAAACTTCCTATTAATGAAATATTACTGCCTGTAAACCTCCTTACGTGGATTGACAGCTCTCCACACTGCAGAAGCCCCCAGTGAGATCCCCTACAAGGGTCCTCAGAATAGGCAGTCTGCCAAGAGATGAGACTGAAATGGCATGACTTCTAAACCCAGTTTTAATAATGATCTGGCAATCCACTAGGTCCATCATACACTACCACCCATTTTCTCATTTATGTAATCAAGTAGTTCATTACTGTTTGGCAACTGTCGTGCATACTCATTGTTCAAGAGAGGATTCCTCACAAACAGGACCAGTGCCTTCAGGCAGTGGAATGGTGGTTGTACTGGGCTGAGGCTTTGGGGCAGTCACAGGCTGGTCATGCAGATAATACTACTGGGAACATCTGGAAGGTCCAGGAGCCAGAACATCAAGGTGATAAGTTGGAATGCCATGAAGACTATATGTCATCCATGCAGATTGACCTGTTTCAAGAGAGAACTTTGAATGTCCTTGATCTCTGCAGACTCTCTAACAGGGCCTCAGTACTAGTTGGGCTTTCCTCCTCTTTCTCTCCCTAGATATCAGTGGACTCTTGCATGGCATCGCTTTCATATGCGTATGCAGGCAGCCCCATCAGACTGGCACCTTGTTCAGAGCCTCCAGGAACCCTTCAGTCCTGTGAACTTGTTTCTTGCAGTTTCTTCCATCCCATGTCTATGTCTGTCCCATAATTTAATCACAGGTAATGTTTGCAAATCTTTGCCTCCATCATCATCAGCTTTTCTCCTTTTCCCTATAACTTGTTCTTTTGGAAGCCGCAGATTTCTAAAATCCCTTGGACGTACTGGGCATGTGATGTGCAGAACTTAAATTAACAGGTCTGCACTGCTGCACTGTTGTTTTAATCAAAGAACTGATGTGATTTGGCCACAGCATCAGGTTAAGCACGTGCAGACCTTTCACAGCATGCTTGAAAATCCATCTTGAGCAACCATCTTATAACCATGTTTTAAAATCTGCTACTTTGTAATATCCAGGAAAACAGGAAATTTTAGCTGCAACTGAACTCTGACTCCTTTAATACCTTTGGGCAACTGAGACCCACTAGTAGTTAGCAGCATGCTCTCGATCCCTATGAACCTTAACCAAGATCAATGGTCTTAACTTTAAGTTACTTAAGGGCCAGCTTTAATGCATCTCATCATAAAGGAACACTTTACTTTCTACAGTTTGTTTCAACCCTGACAAAGATAGTCTTAAATGTTCTCCATTTTTAGGCTGAGGCCATGATAGATTGTTTGAGTCAAAAGATGAAACAGCTGGCATGGGATGATCATAAAATTCCACTGTGTTAAAATTTTTGATGTTTTTCTTCTGTATACTTAGGACAGGTGTGCAAAGGTAACATTTCTGACTTGAGTTAATGGCTGAGGCACATTTCAGAACTACAGTTTGCAGTTCAGCCTTTGAACCCTAGCTGGCAAAGCAAGATTCAGTTGGATCCTTCCACAGTCCTTCAAACATAGATATGTACACACTTCTGAAAAGTCTGAAGCAACACAACAGTTAGCAAAATCAAGAATTAACAGCCAAACCACATTCCAAAGGAGGTCTTGCTCAACGGCCTCTCCTAAAGTACTAAGAGCCACATACTTCATTGCTGCCTGTTTTTTCTGTACCTCTGCTTTGAATTCTTCAAGTTTTCATGCTTCAGTGTTCTGTAGACCATAATATGAACTGGAGTGAAAAAATGTTAGGTAAAGTATTAAACAGAAGCATGGCTATAGAAAGATCATAGAGGTTAAGTAGGATATACCTGGTTCCGAAGAGCAATGAATAATGGATCTCTTTATAGAGAAGAATCCAAAGAGCAGTGGTTTTAGTTAAGGGAATGAGCTGCTTTCAATTCTGCCTGCATTGATTCATCTGTGCCCTGATTCACACACCCAGGCTGCTGATGTCACCAACACCGTAGGAGAAACATGGAGCAAGAGGCAGACCTCCGTTACATTTGCAGAAATCTGGAGCAAATCCACTGACTTTTGACAGTTACTCTGGGTTTACAGTGAAATAAATGAGAGCAGAATCTAACCCATGAAACCATAAACTCAGCTGTTATCAGGCAGAGTCTTAGAATTCACTATTAATATCTGCACTGAGAGCTATTCTGATTACAATTGCAAAATAATATTTCATATCCACTTTTACTATCTTATTCAAACACAGGAAATGAGTCAATCTTCAGAGAACAGAAAGACCAGTCAAAAGAATTGGAGAGTCATGTAGCTCAGCATCCAACTTTGAAGTGAAGGGAAGGAAAACTGATTCCTGCAAACAGTTTGCGAGTGGGACTGTTAACATATTGCTAAAGGTCATATGGACAGACTCTCTTAGTGTGATGGTTTCAGCCACTCGCATAGCCATGCACACATGTGGATGTACCACTTAACGCAGAATGAGTGCAAGCACTGCTGGACAAATTCTGCCACAAAGTTCTTCCTGCAATTCCAGCAATTCTCCGTAAAGCAAATTGGGATTCTCTGGATGAAGAGAAGTGCAGTTCGTATCACTAAAGCATTTCCATTTGATACTGTTATATATGTTCTTAAATTTGGGAGTTTTCAGTGTATGTTTTGTACAGTTCACACATAAAGATACACGTTCTGTAAAATATAGTTAGACCCAACTTATTTGGGTCTCACTACAAACAAAGAGTTAAAAGTAGAAACCACACTGCTTGGACTTCCCTGCTGTGAGAACTCAAGCTGGCTCTACTTTTAGAGCTCAGATTCTATTTTCCTTTAGGGGAATATCACAAATGTGTCACAAAGCAGAGTCAGCAGCTACTTCCACTTTTGTCCCTTGTTTTTCATTCAAAAGCCCATGCCTATGAATGCTTCTAATGCAACCACACCAGGACAGCCATAGCATTAGGAAGAAGGTATCCAAGAACCAGGAAAGTCTGAGGAAACATCTGGAAATAATCTTCTACCTCCTAGTCAAAGGGCTGTGAGAAGGAGCTCCTGCTTTGTTTCTGCATTTAGAGACTACCACAGCAAGGAACATGGCAGGTTGGCTTATCTGGTCACTTACAATTTTGTTTACCTCCAATTACAGCCCTGGAGGTGACTTGGGAAGTCTAGCACCAGGCCCATCTTCTAAAAGAGCAGAGCTCACGCTCAGTGGATACACTGCGTTCTCGTCCTGGTCAGGTGCTGGCACAGCAGGGCGCGGGGTGCAGATCTGAGCTTCCCATCTGAAAGGAAGGGCAAGTCCTGAAGATTTGTCACTAAGAGAGAGCATTTTAAGTTAAAGGTCTTTCATATTGGATAAGAATGAAAATACTTCAGAAGTCTTTTGAAGAATAAAATCTGAAAATTACATACTTGGCTAACTCTTCCTAAATAGCAAGTGCAGTTATTGCATATAGGTACTTATGTCATTTCTTCTGTGGCTCCCTTAAACATTTTACATTTAACAAGAAAAGGACATAAAGATAGCAGACAAATAAAATGGGCAGGAATGATCCAGCAATGCATGTAGAGCACCCCCAGTAGGTAACCCATAAAAACAGTATCTTAAATTTTCTAGGTGATCACAAACTCCACTTCAACTATTGAAACCTGCTTTTTCTCAATGAACCCAGATGGCCAAGGTCGTGTTAGCTATGGGGCTACTGAAGCCTGAGGTCATTTTATGGTGAATGAGACATCAATCTTCTTTTCTCTCTTTTTCCTCTACATCTTTTTGCTCAGTTTGGGGTATTTTTAATCTCACAGACGATAAATGCAGACTGTGCTTTCCAGCTTCATGGGCAGAGAGAAGGCCCAGAAGCTGCCTGATTCAGGAACAGAGGGCTTGAGAACTTCAATTGTCCAGCAGAATTAAGATCAAGATTCACCAGGAAGAGGGAGAAGGGATACAGTGCATAGCACCGAGCACACCAGAGAACATGTGCATTGCCTTCGCCATCTGGTACCAAGGAGCACTAGACTAAGTGGTGGGGAAAATCTGTTTCAAAGGAGTGGCACTGCAAAAGGGCTCAGCCTCAGCTGGAGCTAGGAAGGAGGTGAGGACTTCAAGCATATCACAGCAAGTGTGTTACCACAGTCTTCAGAAGACCAAGGTTTCATTTACAAAGAGGAGCTCGTGAAAGTTTACTTGAATTGACTAACTAAGGCAGCTTAAAGTGAATGCACTAAGCTACATTAAACTTCCCTCTGCTATCATGTGTTTCAGTTTTAAAGATGCACTGTCTGTTTTTTCCTCCCATTTAAATTAGATTGTCTAATTGCTTCTTCCTAAAAATCTTCCCTGCTCTGTTCACTTCAGCCCTTTGTTTATTAATTAATTTATTCTTGTGTACCCAAATCAAGGCAACGGCACAAGAACTCACTCTAGAACAATACAGGAATATAATTACCTTCACAGATAAGTACTTTGAACTGTATATCTGGTTGGCTAAATTAATCGTTAGTTTGTAGCAGAATTTAATAGCACATTGACGAACTATTGCATAAAGCTGAACCCACAAACCCTCAGCATTACAGATGAATTAGTATAAATACCCACACGAGTCTGACCTGATGGCACAATGCTGTGTAAGTGGCAGTGCTATCTGGTCCTTGGGGAGGGGGCTGCATTCACACAACAGCTCACCCCTCAGTGTGTGAGTGATCTTCGGTGCACCACGTACTCACCCATGCAGCTGGAGGGGTTCAGCTTGTTTGCAGCAAACAACAAGATTAATTGTTCACATGTGCTCTCAGGATTGCTCAGCTCCCTGAATCTCCTACTCTTCATCAGTTTATACCACAGCCTTATTGTCAATGACTTCTTGTTTGTTTGTTTCCTAGTGGGGTCAGCGGAAGGGTAAAAGAATTGGATCTCTGGTTGAATAAAATCTGTGAGTTTTTGTTTAAGAATGTCCAATATAGTTCTTTCTTCCCTTTGAATATGAATTATATCTCTTCCAATTTTAATTAACAGTTCACAAGTGGATAAGCTAAATAGCCATTTAGTACTATGGAAATGTAATTGCTCCACCATCTGGTCAGCTGTAATATTTTATGATGACTATATGAAGAAACAATGTTGTTTTTCTTAACCACCACTGTAAACCACTATGATGCCTTCTAAGTGCCATTGTGTAGGTTTGGATTCTACCCCAGTGTCACACTTGAACCTGAAGACTGGCTTCTTGGGCATCACGGTTGATGGACAAGTAAAGGATCTTTTATATTTCCTTTAATTTGTTTTGAAGTTAACGCTTTGAGTTAACTTTGGCCATTGTTGAGCTAGCAGGATCAGTGAACGTGGAGCTCTAATGCACTTTAATTCCTTCTTGTGCAATTGTGATTACTGCACAGTACACAGAGTTGAGGTATCATTCCAAGACCAATGTGATATCCTTTGTATTTACACTGCTACTTCAAAGGGAAGGAAAAAAAGAAATCATTACCATAACAATGTGCAGTTCATGTATCACAACTATAATAGAACTCTAGTAACTTGCTGGCTACTGAGATTTGGAAATTTAAATGTAATAACACAGTTTTGCTGCAAATGTCTGGTGGCAGAGGCTATTTCTTAGGTACTATTGTAGAAAGGCTCTTGATGCATTGCAAATGTATTTATTCTTTTTGAAAGGAAGGACAATGATGAGAAAAATCAGAAAAATACAGCTTTGGATACAGCTTTGGCAGATTTAAAACTTTAATGAGGTCTTAAATAAAGTCAGTGAAGAGACAGCATATACTCAAATCTCTGTGGGCAAAAATCCTGTGAAAGTCAGTAGGAATTTTACCACTGACTTGAAAGAAATCCAGACTTCATTCCATACTGGAAAGGTCTTATGAGGTTTGAACAATGTAACTCAGCTTGTTATAGGGAAGTACAGCATGGAGCAAAGAATGGACAGCTTACTCCTAGAAATTGGAATTAAGACTAAAGCAATCAAGAAAAGGCAGCTTAATTAAAACAATGGTGACTGTTACTTTGCAATTAGAGTAGACGATAACAAATAAATCTATGTATTAGGTTTTTCTTTTTTTTGGGGGGGCGGGGGGGGTTGTGTGCTTGTTTGCTTGGCTGGCTTTTGGGGGGGGGGGGGGGGGGGGATGGTTTGGAATTATCCCTCTAGTATTTTCCTTTTGTTCCTTCCAGTTCTACTGAGGGATGATGCAGAGGACGTGGATGTGTGACAAAACAGGGTAGAGGCACTGCTTTAAGGATGGTGCAAATGCAACTTTGGCAGAAGCTCCAGCTGCGGAGAATGGCTCTGCCTATTTCTATATGGTTGAAACTAGCCAGTGAGCTCAGAAGTTGTGAGGTTGGAAGAGTGGGGGTTGGAACCAACATGGGGGTTGGAAGAGTGACTGGATCAAACTAAAACACAGAAAACATTGAATTAAGGTCCTTACATTATTTTATTCCTACCTCACACGCAGCAGCTTATCATAGCAATCAAGGAACAGAAATACTGCCAACAGTCAGTTCCTTATAAGCCATAGGATAGCTGTCAGGCAACAATGAACAAGGTAGAGAGACGGTAGATAACTGTGCATAGCCTGCAGTAACTAGAACACCCACACAACCCCGGTACCAACAGAGAACTACAAAAGTTGCCAAATAATTTCTTCACATGAAGAGACAAGGTATCATAATGATTTCCTTAGAAATGATCTTTCCTTACTGGAAAATCCTTACATGTTACATAGTGTGAAATAACTGAAAGGAAATACCTACCTTGGAAGGCGGAGCTATGGACTTACTTCCCAACCACTTTTCTTGAGTGTTTGTCCAGCAGTAATGAGGGGATTTTGCCTGTGGAATACAAGGTTGATTCCTTTGAGCATATGAGGAAAAAACTGTCACTTTCACAGAAAGAGTTTTGTTGTTGTTGTTGTTGTTGTTTTGTTTTTTGTCAGCCCTGAGAAAATTACCACATTTTACTAGAAGGCTATGGAACTCCACCTCGACCCTCCCATGAAACACAACCCTATGCAAACAATTGGAAGTGATGCAGAACAGACCCACGGTTATCTAGGCTCCTAATGTTTGCGGCTGTGTTAGTATTTGGGTTTGGGAGAGTATTGAAGTTTTGCAGCAAATCCCCCAGACAACTGCACTTACACCACATTGGTTCAGACCCCATGGCAATCTTGGCAGACACTAAGTGGATTCCCCCCGTTATCGCATCTATGGCTCCTCAGAGCCTCCTGACGCCAGCGGAGCTTTGCTTCAGCTCTTACTGGCAGAATCCTTTTTCCTTCTGGAGCAGCATGGTTCTGCAGCACAGCTGGGATCAGTTCCAAGGCTGTGCACTAGAGGGCAATTACTCTCATTCACGCGCGCTGGCTCATTATAATAATACCCTTACAGTAGTGCAGAATATGCCGATGCAGATTTCCTCAATTACCTGCAGGATTCTGATGACTACAAATCATTCACTGCAGGCTAGCAAATGGTACTTTGTAGCCATCTCCATTGTATAAGATAGCTTTGCATTTTGAAAATTACCTGAATATCTTATTTTTATCCACCTAGGAAATGAGTCTCCTTAAATAATCCTATTTTCCAGCGATATCCATTTAGACATTATTTCTTTACCCATCTTTTTTAACTTCAATTTTAGAATGCAGCACCAGTGATTATATGTCTCTATAGTCTAGTCTGATATTGGAAAACAATTCAGAGTTCAAATTGATGTTTTGTTGCATTAGATTTTATTTAAGGTTGTATTTCTTTTGGAGAGAAATATTGTCAGTTTTGCTCCAAATAAAAGGACATCTGTGAGCCTGATTTAAAACCACTGAGCTCAGTGCATTTAGCTGTTTTGTTTGATAAAAACAGGGTAAGCATTTTCCCCCCCCAATACATAAATTAATTATTTTCTACAAAAACAAGTTTGTTTAAGACAACGACTTTCTACTACCGTAGAAGGAGTTTGTGTGTCACCAGTTTCCAGTGACAGTGTGTCTCACTCTTTCATGGTATCTCTTATCTCTGTCAGCTTGTGGGTAGGAGTGACAAGAGTATTTCTAATGTCTGCCTCCTCTAGAAACTTATGTGAAAAGAGAAGCAAAGAGGGATAACAAAAAGCTTGGTGAGACCTGAGAAAGAAAAGCTGTCTGAGAGCAATTTTTCTGATGAATTACTGCAGATTTGGAAAGTAAACGACAGCTGTTGGAGCTGAAGGAGGAAACAATTGCTAATGGCAGTAAAAGGGCAGTGATACAGTCTCCCAAGGCTTGGCCAAGCAGAAGTCACAAGAGTTTTTAGTGAGGTAGTGAGGGCTGAAGATAGACTATAAGGATGTTGGATGAAATAAGAGGGTAGAAAGAGATATCTGCCAGTTATTATTCAAGTATGATATATAAACATCCAAAACCGACAAAGATTTGTACCAGAATCACTGGAATTATCATTCTTTCCAAAAAGAAGAGGAAGACTTAAAACCTGAAGTCACCACACATAAACACTGTGTGGGAATTAGATCTAGAAGACAGAAATAGTATTTTCTGTACAAAGTCCCCACTTAACATAACCATTTTAGCCTGAAGATATGAGCTAGACTTTCCCTTATTCAAGGCCCAACGTACTTGCTGAGCCTTTCTTCTTAGCAATTGGCCAAGCTTGCAGACCCACACCAGGGCCCCAGGGACCACAGCATGATCCCTAGTACTTGAGCCAATTCTGCCTGTGGTGCAATACTGACTTGACACTGCTGAGAGAAATCTCCAAACAATCTCTGTTATCCTTTTTACGAGTACAAGCTTGTAGGTAAGATCAGCTTAGGTTTTACCTCAGCTGTAAGGAGCTGTAAGAGGCATAACACATTATTCATAATTGGTACATTTAGTTCAGAGATACATAATGGAAAGAAAATTGAGGGGCATCGGACTCGGAAGAGAAGATGGGTGAGCAGGACAGGACAGGTAGAATACGTAAGTGGAAAATAAATGAAAACAAAATCCTGAGAAGTCCAACCAGCTATCAGTGGATGGAAGGAAACTCCAATCGTGCTCTTTGAATATCTGGAAGTTTGACATTTCTGCAGTTTGGTGAGTTGTCCTTGCAACTCACACTCATTGAGTGTGACAGGATCAGGGAAAAGAGGAAAAGATGCCTCTTGTTTCCTCATATTGTCAGTAGGGGATGGGAATTGAAGGGGCAGAACAGGGAGAAGAAAGATCTTTGCTGCACTGTGTAGGTCTGAGTGCAGAGCATTCCTTGTTGAAAGCGTGCTAGCCCATAAAAATAGCCTCAAGCACTCCTTGGTGAAGAGTAGTACTTTAGGTCATTCCTAAGGTTTATTAGAGTAATACCAATTATGGATGAGAAATTCAAACATCAGAAGCCCAAAAATGCAAACTCAGATCAGAATATGGCTACCCTGGGTAAAGACCAGCACAAGAAGCAGTAAAGACAAATTCAACTAAAAGAACATACTGCATAAATATTTCCACTTGGTTCTACTAACCTACTAAGCAACCTTCTATTCATAACTTAAAATGCAGGTTTCTTCTTGAGTTCATATTGCTCTTTAAGATCTGTTGACATGACATTTAAATACTGGGAAAAATAAGTGAAAAAGAAATGAAATGATTGAAATCCATAAGCTGCCGCAGCAATTTGAAAATTATACTAAGACCTACATTCCTTTCTTTTAAAAAGGATAGCAATGATAAACAAGAGGAAAATAGTGATATATTTTTAATAGAAACAGTATTTTGCATGGAAACCTGGCCATATAACTTTTCCATTAATTGGAACAGAATGCCATTTGGAGTTTTGTTTTCATATTCATTAAGGCCAATATTGCAAACAATAATGTATTTCTTTATCTTTTGTATTCATTACACTTCTTTCCTCATTGTTATCAAAACATATAAATATCCACAAAAGAGTATGTGCTGATAACATCTGTACTAGTAATACTTTAATTTATGCTATCAACACTTTTGCTAAGTGTAATAAAGTATGACTGTTTTTCTACAAATTTCTTTTATTTGCCATTCTTACTTTCATGCAGAGAGAACTAAACGCTCAGTAAAATAAGGCAAAATCAAGTGCCATATTCTGAACATCTTGTATTTACTGTATACTGAAGAGCAAGCAAATCTTTTTACCACACTGTAGCAATGGGAAGACCAGGTCAGGGTTTTATCCAAAATATTTTTCCAAAGAAAGTGAAAGCCAGCAGTCAGAATGTTCCCTGCTCTCTGCAATAAAGACAGAAGGAACAAAGAAAAGAGGATGAGATTAAAAATGCCCTCCAAATTATTATTATTATTTTTTTTTTATGTCTCAGTTAAGATAATAAAGTAGAAGATGGGAACAAAAGCAACTTGGCTAATGGGAAAAGTATATAGGAACTGTTAAAAAAGAATTTTCCATCTTAGGTGTAAGAAGAACTCAAAGAACTCAGTGTGTTCCGGAAACTAGAAAGCCTTCATCCCAGACCACTGAAAGGACATGAAATTGTGAGCCCTATAGAAAGGAGCAAAAATAATTATCTGTCAACTCAGGATGGTATTACCTGACAGAAAAAGAGCAAACAGAGCACCTATATTTAAAAGAGCAAAGAAGTGCCCTGGACTGGTACAAACCACTAGTATCCTGACATCAGTAGCATATAAAGCTTCCTGCCACGCTTTAAAGGAAACAAATGCCATATTTCAGTACATATAGATGAAACACAAAATTCCTGTTCTATGGAATATCCCTGTCTGTTATGTACACATGCAAGAATGTTTTTTTTTTTTTGAAATAAGGAGACAGCTCAGATCCAGAAGAGAGGGTTCTGGGGTAAATATCCTCTCTAGAATATTTACTTTTTACTATATCCCCCCTCTGAGGATACTCTTTCCTCATTTTTTTTATTCCTGTCTCTCTGCTATGCTCTGACTCCACCTTGCTGTATCAATGACTTCTACCTAGGACCTTATTCTGGTTCCTTCTCTCCTCTTTGCTTAGAAATCCAGCTGGTTACTACATCATAATCCATTGTGATATTTTCATGTAAACCACATGTTACCTGCTGGGATTGAGTTACATGGCACTTACCTTTTGAATACAATAGTTTTACAGGTTATCTCATATATGGGTTCTACTCATGGAAAAAAAAAAAGATTAAATATATAAGGGTGAAAAACATTTGAAGATGGAAAACTGGTTTTACTTTATCAAGAATAGGATATGATTTTTATTATTATTAATTTAATTAATAATTTTCATCTGTATAAACTAGAAATTTTACATCTATGGTTTACAAAAATCTTTGGTATTACTGTGTATAAGAAATTGTTAATTTACCTGGATAAATGAAAGAATATTCCAAGATCTGAAAAATTAATAAAGAACTGGATGAGGAAAAAGGAAACTGTTATTCAAAAATTTTTAGGGTTGTATTCAAGTTAATACTAGAATTCAGTCAAAGCCAGCCTTCCAAATGATTGTATTAAGTTCTTCTCTTAGTCATTTTAGTACGACAAGTAGAAGTGTGCTCCTGGTAATGGTGGGAAGCTGAGAGTCACAGTCAGGACAGAGGTGTACTGAAATGTCACACAGGAGCTACTGCTTTACACAACAGAAAGTACTGAAACGTGTTAAATACAAAGTACAAATCGTGCCCTGCAGAGCTAATAAAGACAGTTTCAGGCTGGGGTGGCATGCCACAGTCTGCGCAGCCTACATGCACAGTACATCTTCTCCCTGCTCTGCTCTTCATGAGGACAGCTAGAGAAGGAGAGGGCACCTCCAATCTTGCACTGTGCCAAGGTGAGACCAGCAAGGGAGGGCTGGCTGCAGCAGTGCTAACTCCACATGCTCAGATCCAGGATGCATAAGAGCAGCAGAGTAGCCAGAACTCATAGCTCCAACATCTAAAACTCCCAGATGATTGTGATAGGGGTTAGCACTTTTCTATCAAGAGATAAGGTCATTGCTAGCTTGGGAATTTTACTTTCAATTAGTCTAAGCTCAGTGAGGCATTTAGCATTATTGTTGAGGTGGTGGTTGTTAGATGGCTGCACAAAGAGATGGCCAGCGTCAGTGTCTGAGTGAAATGCATACCTTTCAGTGGGCAAGAGAGAAACTGTTTAGTACATGTGCAAGAAAGTGAAAGAAAGCAGTTAAGGATCTTTGTGCATCCGTGTCTAGCTGACTAGAATTGAGATGTGAAAACGGTGCTAAGAATCCAATGGGCAATTGGGAGCACAGAATTTAGGGGGAGAGTGGTGAACCAAAAATCAGCAGCCTAAAATCTCTTATACTGCAGACATACAAAGACATGGTACCAGTGTATTAGAATCACCTCATATTAGGCACTGCTTGGGATCACTATTAGCTTGGCTATCCTCAGTTTGTTGAGTAGGGCATGCTCTATTCTTGGCATCCAGCAGTCTTCCCATCCTACGTGTTTGCAACTCAGCAAGGAGTGCCGGTGGCTGTGCCAGGCCAAGACTTACTCTTGATATGAGCATCTCCAGCTTTCTCATTGCGATGGCTGAAGACTGCTTTGCACAGCCAGTTAAGTTTTTAAGGAAGCGTTTTGATTATGCAATCAAACAATTAATAATCACCCAGGATATCTGTATTCTGGGGAATTATTAATACTATACTAGCTATAGTGTATGCCTAGGTGCCAGTGAGGGCATGAAAGAGGGCTGGAAGAGCAAAGAGGCAGTTTTGGATAAGGCAGGGAGCTGTGTGGAACTGGCAGAGCAACTGTAACATGTCATTCTTAGATTAACACAGAGAAACGGCTGAGGTTTGTGCCCACTGCTGCTTCCAAATCTCTAATACATCTCCTGTCTATCCTCAAATACCTCACAGTTTTTAAACAGTAGCTTTCTTCCTTCCTTTCCTAAAATATATGTTATCCTCAACAGTAAAAATCACAGACGTGTTTTCCTGTAACAGCAGCAAAATTTCCCTTCCCCCTTTCCTATAAAGAAAATACCAGAACTTCTAACATACAATTGGGAGCTTATAATAGGAGGCTATTAGTCAAAGCTAAATTTGGGATCTTTCAGAGAAGTACACTGCTCTGTCTGCAGCTTGATTTGTGGCACACGTACAGTTGCAGTTCAAGTTTGCCTTGAGCTGGAAGAGAGGTCTGTACAGAAGGCTGTGACAAATTTTACAGTGGACACAAATACGCACAAAAGGTTGGCTTAAAAACAACAAGCCATCACTTCTCATCAATGCTTGACACATGTCCAGTTTCCCGAGGCTGAACTGAAAGGCGCGGTCAGATATTCACCGCACAACCTGGCCATGTTTATTTGCATCCGCATGTTTGAAAATCCAAGTTTACATTTTTTAAAGCTAAATAAAGTTGCCTTGTGACTCTCATATTGTATCTATTACATATTTCACTTCAAAACCTCATCTCTCCTAAAGCCTCTTCAGTGTGCTTGAAGTAGCACAGCTAAAGAAAAGGAATTTTCAATTTAACTAGAGCACTGACATTCTGTTACACAATTCGATCTTGTCTATTTACCTGCTCTTAAAAAACACAAGACACTAAACAAAAATGCTGAATGCATCTAGTCTGCAGTGCCATAGGTGTCTGAATGCATCTGTAGCTTCCCTCTCACTCATCAGTGTAATTGTTGTCATGTTATTCCATTTTTTGATTAGTCTGGTCCGCCAAGCTCAAAGCTTTTTCTGGCCAAACGTTCTTCTGCTGGTTGTCATGGTGACTGCATTGTTAGCGGGGAGAAAGGCTCTGTTGTCTGGCATTGTTCTGTTGTGCTTTAGGTAATGCACGAGGCATCACAAGTGAAGTGGATGGACCTTTTTTGCTCTGCATCATTGCAGAGTATTGAAAATCTCACATAAAAAAGGAGCAAATAGGCCCTGACCAAAGAAATAACCAAGTTCTTTTAAAAAGAAAGTGCGCATTATTGTAAAGAGGTAAAACAGCACTAACGATTAACTGAATAATCTAAGAAAATGCTGTAGAAATTATATTTATTAAAAGAACAATTGCCAGGATTTAAATGTTACAATACAATACTAACCATTTCGCAATTTAGCTTGAATATAGTTTTTAATGATACAGCTTTAGCATTGCTTATTTCTCTCCATTTTACTATGTCATTTGACCCCGATTCTATTTAGCTTACAACACTGTGCTTCAAGAGGTTAATGCAATAATTCCCTCTTAGAATTTTAATCTGTGAATTTCTGCCTTTTCAAGTAAACTATCATAATTAGTTCCTTACTTTTTCCTATCACCATCAGAATGTGTGTGCTTTATTACCCCAATAAATGAGGTTTTACTCCACTGTTAGTCTGAAAAAAGTCGTATTAAAACATCACTCTGTACTCACAGTTTTGACTTTGACATTCAGCCCATTACTTTAAGAGAAACTTCAAATGGGAAGAAACCCCAAGAAAGTTCTTCAGAGGCCTTGGCTTATTTAAATGGTTTGACTGGCAAAATATTTGCTTTAAATTGTGATTAATTAACATGTTTCAACAGCAATTTAAAGTCTGATGGTGGAAGGTAATCCTAAGGTAGATCACACTGGCCTATAAAAATCAATAACTCAGGGTTTCTGGGCCTCTGACTTTCAGCCTGTATTCAAATTCACCTGCTCACAGCATTAGGGGAAAGCAGCAGGACACCAACATTGCTCTCCTGTCATTCCAGGGAGAAAATACCTTTCAGCAGAACCTGTCACTGGATGTCACCAAAGTTCCATGAATTTGCAGGCAAAACAGCACTAATTTATCAATAAAACTCAAGAATCTTCAAACAAGCAAGCAGAAAGGCCTGTTACAGGTAGCCTAGCATAAAAATGATCTGGGTACACTCACTGTCTCCTGTGCAGCCACTGGGATTTACCTCAGCTAATGATGCAGTTCAGTGCTGTGGCTCTGAGCAGGTTTGTGTCCCACAGGCATGGAATTAGGCAAGATTTCATCTGCTGGAACAGTCCTTGGCTATTCTGAAAAACTGCACAGAGCAGCTGAAGTTGAGAAGTAGTATTTGTTAACATAAATTTTTCCTATTCACTTCTCTAAAATGAAATTAACACTTGCCTTTGTCCTCCTCTTCCCCCCCGCCCCCCCCCCCCCCCCCCCCCCCAGAACTCTGCCTGCACTGTTTCTGTGACCAGCAGGGCTGAGACTGTCCTGTACACATGGGGTAAAGTTGGTGACACAAATGAACACCTGAAACACCTTTGCCTCTCAGACGTTTTGGACCAATGTGTGTCAGATGGGGAGTCTAAAAGGAAAAACGATGCAATAAGAATAGGAGGTGGTGATTTCCTTGCAGGGGAATCAATGCAAGCACATTAGCTACAGAGAAACTTCTGACTAATGAAAAAAAAAAAAAAAAGTAGGTAAAGGTAGAAAAAGATCTGTTTGCCATGAATAGGAAACTTTTAAATGCCTATTATGTGCAACCTCAAAGTGATTTAACCTTTGAGGAAAAAAATAAAGAAAATTGCCTCATCTTGGAGTGATGAGAGGCCTAAGAGTTGGTATTTCAAAAATAAGCAGGTGACTTGGGCATCAGTGCCACAGTGACTTCCCACCTCCTGCAGCAGGAGCAGGCCTTACTGCAGCAGAACCCCCACCTTCCTGCATGCTGCAGCCCTGGGCTGCCCCACAGGTCTGCCCTGCACAGCCCAGCACACAGAGACCTCTGAGGCTGGGGTACCTCAGGACCCAGTGTGCTCACATGTATGCATGAGGGTTATTTACTCGCACAGCAGAGGCAGGTGTGCATGCAGCCCATGGCAGCCTCATCTATGGCAGAGGTATAATATATTCCTATTGAATTCCTAATTCTCTTTTAATTCTATGGTATTACTATATAGCCCTGTTCGGTTTACTCTTATTAAATTCTGGAGGGTTTTTCCATAAGGGATATCTTCAGAAATGCTAAAATAGGACAATTGCTGTTTTTTGGAGAGCTCTATTGCCTTCTCAGCTGGAAAGGATGATTACGATGTCTGAAAAAGGTACTTACAGCTTAGTACACAGTAAACACGTATTCTGTTTTTCTTTTCCTCCGTTAAACAATATAATACATAGCAAAAAAATCTACAGAAATAGCAATCAAAGCAGACACACTTTAAGAAGATTCCCAAAGCTGCTTAATTTGTACTTCATTCCTCCCAGCAGCATTCCCACTGGCATTCATCGCTGAATATTCATTCCTGCTTTCTGCTCTGGGCTGTGCAGCAGCAGCCATCAGTGACACGCAGGTATTCCCGTGACGGGGTGAGATCCGCCCGCCCCCCCCCCCGGCCCCTCTCTGGTTTGGGAGAGCCGCGATCCCCTCCAGCCCCCTTTCCCTGCCTGATGCGCTGAGAGCTCCCCCTCCTGTCGCAGCACACGTTCACCGCAATCAACAGATTAATATTATTACCTCATTTTAATTAATTCTTCTCCTCGACTCAAAAAAAAAAAAAAAAAAAAAGAAAGAAAGAAAAAAAAATCTGGTGCCTTTCAGAGCCAGACAAAGCCTCTTTCCTCCCACTCTCTCCCAAACATCGGTTATAATCTGACAAACAAAAATGCAAACAAGAGTACAAGAGTTTGTTCCACATACCAAGAGGTTGGAAGTGACAGAGGGAGAAAAGGGACTTGCTCTGCACGGGGATCAAGGAAAATGATAACCATGAAAACTTTTGTGTTTCTATACCTGAGCAGAGCTTATTATGTCAAGGCAGAGCAGCACAGTGACTGTGGTTGTGTGGTTTCCAGACCAGGATTGTCTCACACCTGTTTAACTTGAAGAGAAGTGATGCTTCCCTAAACACAGCTACACAGGTGGGTGGCTTCCATGCAACTGCTCAGGCCCAAAAGGTGATTACAAATCTTACCACCATTTCCTCTCTCAAACCCACACTTCAATGTGATCCAACCCAACAACTCCCCAAATTTCTAAAGGTTAATATAACAAGAAAAATAAAACACAGAAAAACACGTTGCTTCTTGAGCTTACAGTCCTGCAGTTGCCCTGTAACACTGTAACTAGTGGAGGTGAAGTTAAAGAGGACAAAGACTACTCACCAACTCCCAAGAACGTGTTTGTGCCTAGGGGGCAGCGAGCCTGAACACATAGTGGCAGTGTAGCCCAGGAGCTGCCTCTGGGGCTGGCAGACGGCTTGGCCACCACAGGCTTTGTACTGAGGAGGCTGCTGGATGGCAGGGGTTGCTCACTGGCAGGCCAACCCAAGCACGTACCCCAAACAGGATGAGTGGAAACACTGTCAGCGAATCCTTGAGTATTTGCTCCTGCTTTTCAGGAAGCAGGCAGTAGAAATCAGCCCAGCCTGACTGTGACTCTTTAAAGGCCCGTTTTGACTACAGACATCACATCGATACTAGAAAACATGCACTTACCAACTTTGAAAAACCCTTCGCTCACTTACACTGATCTTTGTTTGAAATGAAAAATCATATATTGTTTTTCAGACTTCTTGCACCCTTAGGACTACAGAACAGGACTGTGCCTTCCTAGGTGCCATACTAAGCAAGGAGTGATGACCCTGACAGCTGTTGAATTAAAAAAAAAAGAGGAGGGGGTGGATGGTGGGGGAGAAAAGACTTAAAGAAATAACTGATTTCCAGAAAAGGAACAGGTGCTGATATTACTGTCCAAACTGCCTTTCTTCTTTTAAACTTGACTTTATGGCAAACTCAGAAATTCAAGTTTGCGAGTTGCTTGGCAGCTTGACTTTCTCTTTGTCTAAGCACTGGAACAGTTACTTTCTTTCCCTCTCCATTTTATCTTCATCAACTTTCTTCTTTTTCTTTACATTTCTTTTTTCTTTTGTTTATTTTTATATTGAAATTACATAAAAGTGACCCACTCACCGTACTGTGGTAATTTATTATTGCTACTATTATTATTCTGACCTACAATCCAAAATAAAACTCTTCCAAAGAACTCAACATTTTAATGCCCAAATACCTTCTGGTATTTGGTACATAAACAATTTTATACTTTAAAAATAAAAATAAAAAAATATTAGAATGAGATGAAAAAAATCCCTTTGTGCATATTTTATATGAAAACACAAATGCGTATTTTACATTAGTGAGAAAAATTTCTTCACAGAGGATGGATTTTAATAGATAGGATTTGAATTTAATTGTAACTAAGCCAGATCTAGAAAAAAAAGGGAAAATAACCAAGTTAGCTTCTGATGAATGTAAATTAAAAGTATTGCAACAATTAGCTCAGCTGTACCTAAACATGAGATACAGCAAGCTAGAAGTATGTCCACTCTTACAACTTGCTTTAAAACTGTTACTCTATTTTTATTATAGACCTGAATGTCACAGAACAATGTAGGGACGGGAGCTGTGTTAGCTAATCTGCCATAATCCTTTCAACTCTTTGAAAGAACAACAAGCAGTTGATAAGCAGGGTCAGGCTGGGTCAGGATTTTGATGGGAGACATCTAAGGAATGCCTAGGTGCTTCAGGAAGGGGATGTGAGTGAATTAGAGAGCCGGTCACATCAGCCAGCTTGCTCTCCCCTCCACTTCAGTAATGAGCAAATGGAGCAGACCATGTGCTGTTCAAGGGGAAACCTTCTGGGAGATGAATAAAAAGCAGAAATCCCAATCAAACCGTTATCTTTCACCTGGCAGTGGCTTTAACTAACACCAGCTCAGGTACATATATTTTGCCTGGCTGACTAATTGAACAGTCCTCCTAAAATTTATGGGGTATTATCAGGTGCTCATAGACCATGCTATAAACTATGTTTACAACCTGTTGTCTCAATTTTCTTCACTGCCACGCACTTTGGATGTCCAAAAAACATAGTTCTGCAAAACGCTTATGAGCTGCAGGAATTCCAATTATCACCTGCATCAGATCTTGTGTTGGTTTTAACTACTGCCAGTACCATTACACACAGAAAAAGTTCTATGAAATGCCAGTAAATATTTCTAATTCATGCACCAAAAAGTTCTCATTTGAAACAGAAAAGTGAATGAAGTACAATTATTTCAGAA
Organism: Gallus gallus; assembly: GCF_016699485.2. Lineage (NCBI taxonomy): Eukaryota > Metazoa > Chordata > Aves > Galliformes > Phasianidae > Gallus > Gallus gallus. The sequence goes on along the minus strand of NC_052536.1, from coordinate 35,985,074 downwards.
GTATGTGTCTTGTACTACCCTTCCAATGTTTATGATTCTGATTCTGTGATTCTGTGAAATATTATGCATGCTGTGCTGGTGAAAACAATCACCCTCCCAGAAAATATTTCATTGAAAAATCAGTATCTGTGGGTAACTGAAAGGAACATAGCAATTTCAGTGAAAAGAGTAAAAGCCTCTCTCTCAGCCCTCATTTTGTGCTTTTTTGTTTCCACTGAGCATATTTTGAGAACTAATCAGCCTTATAAAAGGTACCACTGTTAATCTACTGTTTGTCTTCGTCTTCACTGCAGCTGCTTAGTAGATTGAGAGCAAACAAAACCAGAATTAAGGTCATTCCATTTAAATCCTTCAGAGTGGAAGACAAGGACTGAATTATTGCTGAGAATTACATGAAGGAAAACCCAGGATAAGATAACTATTATTTATTATTTGCCAGCCCCATAGTGGCACTGCATTTACATATTTGCGAAGGGATTACATGAACATTTTATGAGATTAATTGATAGCATGGGGAGATTCTCTGATATACTGCCCTCACAACTTTGAAGTATGCTCCGCTGCTCTCAAAGACAAAATGCAGCACATATGTCTACTAAGAAAAGAATGAAACCTACCAGATACTCATCAGTGCTCATACATGGAGAGTAATGACATTTTGTCACATAAATAAAATACAAATGACATTGTACCAACATTACAGCTCATCATACAGCACAGGCCTGAATCACACAGGATCACTGTAAAAACCCTAACAGGTGATTTTGCTTTCTTTCACCAGATACCTCAAACCTGTATATTCTCATCTTTAAGGCAGAAGGAGCAATAGCACAAAACATCTCTTTTATGCTAATAACAAGAAATCATTTCACAGTAGTAAAATCTGAGTAGAAAATGAGTGGTCAAATAAGTAGAAAATCTTTTGGCCATCAAGAATCCACAAGCTTTTCCTTCAAATTAGAAAACATTCCCCGGGAGCTACTCTATAAATAATACATGGTGGGTTTTAGTGTAATCTTGAGTGTGAGAACATGCTTGCTTTAGAGCCAACAGTAATACCACTTCAAGGAGGAAATGCTGTGTGAAGAGAGGATCTTGCAGCTCTCTCCCACTTTAAAATCAAGTGCAATGGCTCAGCGGTGCCTCCAGCCCCAGGAGCCTGATGGCTGCAGGCCCTGTGTCAGCGCTGAGGCCTGGTTCTGGTGTGCAGGGCCTGTCCCAGGGGCTGTCAGGCCTGGTGCCTTACGTGTTGGCGCATGTATGGGCCACGCGCAGTGTCCCTCCAGCTCTGAAGGGACTGCAATGGCTGTGGAAGGGAGGTTTGCATCAGCCTCTCAGATAGCTTGAAGCACGCCGAGTCATCATCAGGCACATTCTTTCTTCTAAAAATTGACCAATTGACCTGCTTTCTTTTGTATGGTTCTCCTAGACTTGTCAGGAAGCAGGTGAATTGCAACAGAAGACAAAATACAGTGGGATCACAATTTTTTTAGGTGAATCACTGGTACCTGTGGAATTCCTTGGATTATACGCAAATAGAAGATTCAGTGTGGAGCAAGGAAAAACCTTGTTTCTCCCTTTTCCATGAATAAAACAGAAAATATTGCTTTATGCTCTACTTTTCTCTGTGAAATAGTCTTGTCTATGTTGGGAGACCTAAATTATATCTGTCCCCATGCAAAACACTACTTGGTTATCTTTATTTAGGGCATAAACAGTTTTAATATCAGCCTGGAGTGGTCTTTCACAAAAGAAATGATGGCTGCATACAAAAAACATTTAGGTGTAACAGTATTGAAGATAACAGTTATTACTGGAGCCCATGAAGAAATACATAAAATTCTAAAACTGCCACAGGAAACATCTGCAAATAATAACAATTGCCTTCTTACAGCTCTGAAATACATTTTGAAAAACAGAAAAATTCTGCTAACATCATCCACCAGAGAAATGTTACAGGGGTGGTAGGACCATACATATAACAGCTAGAAAAACATAGTAGCTGGAAAATATTTATGTGCATATGCAAGTACTTAAAACAAAAAGCTACATACAGACATATTTATATAAAACAACTAACAGATGAACATCTACAACAGAAACAAAACACCAAAAAAAGCTACCAATAAATTATTTTTTAGGATATTGGAAATCTAACTTTAGGATTTAGCACCCTCTCTATCTGAAAAGGCATGGACGGATATGCTTACAGCTTGTATTTTCTTGCACATACGTAAGGCTGGGAATAATTTTCCCCTCATTCCCATTCTTTCCAAGAGATGCTGCTACTTCTTTGTTTTTTGTTATAGACATTTCTAATCACAGCATTTATGTGCCATTTCAAATATTAAAATAAGAATAAGACGCAGAGATCCGAGCTCTTCCTCTGCTTCCAGCTGCCTTCAGGGGCCAGAAAAGAGCCAGGCCAAAGAGCAAAAAAAAAAAGTCCTAATAGACAGAGGCGCAAATGGAGAAAGGCATAGTTGATTCTAGTCTTGATTTGTTGAAAAGCATTAATGTGATCTAATGTGCTAAATGCGTGTCTGTCAGCAAGGCACACGGGCTATGCCAGCACCTGCCTGGCAGACTTGAACTTTAATTCTCAGGTGGGGGTGTGCTGAGTATGCCTATAGTACGCAGCATTTTCCATGAGACTAGAAAATATACATAAGGAGAGAGCTTGCTGCATAGTTTGATGACATTTTCAAGAAATACCATAAGGGAACAAAATCGTAGATGGCTTTATTTATCAACCATAAAATTCAGCTTATTTTTTTTCCAAAGCTGAACAAATAGTTGAAAAAGAAATCGCAGAAAAGGACTGTATGAGGTCTACGATTATAGTGAGGGAACTAGAAAGTTACTTATTTTAAGTGTTACCCTTCTGAAAAAAGTCTCATTAGAGTTGCATTAAATAATTTATCTAACATAAGGAAGGCATTATACTTGCATCATGTAAATATTGACAGACTTAGCTAATGAGTGGCTGTGTATAAACAGCCTCCTTTTTCATTTCAGCTGGAGTCTAGAGCAGGGAGCTTTGTATATTTTACAGTCTCTTGTACCTGAGCCAACAATAGATAGTGCAAGAGATCAAAGCCTTGATACAGAGATGCCAAGCAATTTGTGGATAAATGTGCTCCCTAAAAAGCGATAAGATCACAAAAGAAGTTTTAAGATACTTTGACCGTGATTTAAATGTTTAACAGCTAATTACTCTGATGAGCTGTGTTGGAGTTGTACCTGATGCTAAAAATGTGCCAACAGGATATATGTGCAAATAATGCTTTCTATTTTTATTCTACAAGATTTGTAAATGAGAAAATATTTTACTTTAAAAAGCAGCAACAATTCATTCTGTTCTCAACAAGAATGTTTCATTTCATTCATAATTTTTTCTTCAGATTTTATGTAATGATCTAAAATATAATTTTGTCTGCATAATTTTACTATGATGTTTAAAGAAATGAGTACCAAAATATTGCCTAGATGACCGTAAGATATTCAGAAGCAACATCTGTTCAATTAAGTCATTATTAATGTTTTAAAGCTGCTGTTGACATGTGAAATTATAACATTCAGTTCAAGACACCAGCCTCTTCCTGATAGCTGCATCGCCTAATTTAAGAACAGGCTGAGCATGCTACGCCTCCATAAGTCATTGTGCAAACAGAGTTCAATGAAAAGTATAAAGGCTGTAAGGCGTATTTTACAACCATCTAGCCAGGACTAGTATTGACCTGTACAGCTATGGGAAGTACAGCAACACAAAGCATTTAATAATTTGAAAATCTATGGGTTATGCCTTGATTCTTATACTTGAAGGATTTAATTGTGGGCACAAGTATTTTCTACTCCTATAACAAAGTACTTAGCTTTTTCACTTTTTATTATGCAATAAAAGACAACAAGTCAGAAGTACAAATGTAGCATTCACTGTGATTCTCAAAAACAAACGATATAACCCTCTCTCTTGACTTGTTTTCTCACACTGCATCAACAAGATTGGCTAGAACAAAAGGGAAAGGTGAATAGCAGCTGAACAACAGCTACTTGTTTACTGCTGTGTAGTACAAGCAGGCACATGGGATGGAGTGGAACAGAGAGAAAGCCATCTCTCCATGCAGAAGTATATTCTGAAAATATAGTAAGTAGTATTTTGTACTAATTCTGCTCAGCTACAAATGATGCAAAGCAAAAGACTACACCACTGGCAATGGAGTTCAAGGTGTTTGAATGAGTTCTACAATGATTTTTAATTCTTTCTTTTGTTAACAGTGCTCTCCATCTTGTGTTGCTATGTACTCCTGCATCATAAGATCAGGCTGGGTATAGGAGTCAGCCAGAGAGTAGGGGTCAGATTGTATTTACAATGCTATCTGCAAGAGCAAGAGCACTGGATGAAGGAAGGGAGGAGGGGCAGAGACTGAGGGCCAGCAAGTCCATGCTCTGTATTTGTGCCTGTGTGCCTGCAGAGTGATGTAAGGTGTTCAGTGTCTAGAAACACACCCACTCCAGCTCTAAACCAGCTAGCTCAGGCAATGAGAGCAAACTTGGAATCTACTAAACAAAGTGCGTCTCAAAACCTGATCTGAGCAGCAATCCATGCCGCAGTGTGTGCTCCTATCTCCTGCTGTCATCATGCCTTCAATCCCACTGCAGACACATCTTCTGTGGCAAGTTTCCCAAGTGCTCACAGAAAAACACAGCACTACATATGCTGCCCTTCCTTGGCGCACAGCTCTGCAGTTTCTCCATACTTTAGGGTAATCTGGGTATAACCTTTTTTTAGATTCCCTAACATATGCATGGCTTATTTCATCTGAGTGTAAAGACTCAGGCCAAGGAAACTCATTGTTACATTTTTCCCCATTTTCACTAATTCAAAATATTGCAGTAAATAGAAATAAATTCCACACAAGTGGAAATCCCCTTAAGATATATCAATAAATAGCAGTGCTCATAGCTGTAGTACTGCATAAAAAACAAACTTCATTGCTCATACAGATAAGGGTATGGAAGAACTGGACTTCTGCTGTCAGCTGAATGCTGGTGAGGAGCTCTGTGATTTCTGGACAGTAAGTGCTGTAAAAGCCAGGCGCATGTTCATGTAGAGCTACACATCTGCTTTCCATCCCTCACAAAGGAACAACAAAGCCTTGATGCAAACACGGAATGGAATCTAGACTGCATGCACCAGCACAGGTACCATATGAGAGATGCGGAATGCCTTCCGCAGCCAGAAGCTGCATGCTTAAAGGTTTACTACAGCTCCAAGCAGCGTGCAGCCACCAGTTCTGACAGAGCAAGAGCAGATCTGATGTTGACCACAGACTCAAGCAGAGGTTTTGTTCTTCCCTCACATCCCCTGCACCCCTGACTCTGTGTGGCTGTAGGAAACAAGTGGTGCTGGCTACTGCAGGAGGGATGCACACAACTCCCAAGGGCACAACCCCATGCTCAGGCACATGGATCTTCACTTGCTCCTGTGAGGTGATAATGTATTTGTTTTTCATATTGCCTATTTCTTTGTTCCCCTTGGAAGCCTTCAATTTCTTGGGGAGGGTTGGAATGTCTTTTTTCCCTCTTGAAAAGGAAGGAAGACCCAGTGGGTTTAAAGTGATGACAGTTACACAAAAAATATCAGTCTATTAATATCTCAGATTCAGGGTATGTTCAGTCCTTGGCCTCTGCAATGCCTGTGCACTCAGATGCACTTAGAAAATCCTCCAACAAAATAGTAGTGAATAATAGACACAGGACAAACATTTCTTAGTGGATTTTCTAGTCAAACTGAAGAGGAGTGGACACAAGACCTGGGGCTTCAATAAAAGATTTGCATTCACCTAACTCAAGGCTTACCTAGAGACTACATTCAAGAAGGATGCCTGGCATTAAATGGTTGGAAAACGGGTCCTAGAGCAGAAGACTATGTCCCTAAAGGGGACAGATACCAAGGAGCAACTTCACGACAGCAGATTAACAGCTGTGTAAGAATCAAAACTGCGATAATAGGCTCTGCAGCTTGACAAGGAAAGGTACAATCTCCTGCTGCTGGAATTTGAACCAAGGTAAATTCAAGGGTGAAATGTAGTGTGGCACCTCCTGATGGTGCTCATTAGTCGCTGGTACACTTTGCTGACAGTAGCAGTGGCTCCAGACACCGGTAAGAGCCAGGTCTACAGTTGAAGAAGCTGCACCTCTAAAACCCTTTTCTCTAGTACTATGCCACATCATGGATACAGTCACATGAATAATGAGCAAAAAAGTGATAAATGATTGCTGAATACTATCAGAAGAAATCTCGTATCTCCACTACATGCGTCCTTGCAGCGCACTTGGAAACATGCTGGTGCTTAGGTAGTGAATTTTGTGATATGAAGGCTGCTCCAAAAGTAATGTCTCCTGTTTTATTATGATGGCCCATGACATCAGTGGCAGATATTTGTGGTATAGCAGTAGAGGGGCAGTCTGACAAAGTGGCGTCTGACATGGAAGTATGTATGAAGAAAAGGTGTGTGTCACTGAATTCCTCCATGAAATGGAGAAAAATGGCACCCATTGACATTCACCGATGTTTACTGAAAATTTATGGAGACCAAACAGTGGATGTGAGCACAGTGAGGTAGGTGGTGGATGATGCATTTCAGCCGTGGCCACAGCTATGTGAAAGATGCCCCATTCCAGATGGTCACGCAGATATTTGCGAGAGCAGCATGCAGTCTCTTGCGAGATGGAGAAATGGATCTTGCGTGCACCTCAAAATCCACTGGAGTGGAAATGCTCATATCTCCTTTGTTATAGCCTTCTCCTATTCCTTGCCAGAACACACTAATAAATTTTTCTGTCCTTCACAATCTCAATAATTTTAATTTAAATATATGACACCTTCAGTTCCGAAATCTAATAAACACTATTACTCCAGAACCAAATAAAGGATATAAAAATGAAATTTGAAAGTACTCTTTATAATTTAAGAGTGCTAAATTAACCCTGAAGGTCTGCAGAAGATAAATTTCCATGTTATTACAGCTATCTATAAATTATCAGTAGTTGTAGCAGCTGGAATGTTTATCCAGTTTTCTAGGAAATAAATGCTTCTTTTCTAAATTTCTGGAAAATCTGAAGAAAGAAATAATCAAAAATCATTAAAAATTAAAACTAAACATTGACATTAATTTTAAAGTTCCTAATCAGAGTGAAAGATTTTCTGCTTTTACCAAGTGAAGCTCAGAAGCAAAATACAATGAATATATACGTTACAATAAATATTTTCAAAGAAAAATGCTAAAAATATCTCTTTTCTATATTTACACGTCCAATTCAAATCTAGATAACTGCTAAAACATAAATTCAGATTGCAATCCAGTTACAATGCACACCAAGCACAAAAGCCTTCTAATGATCTTTGATTAGTTCTTTATTAAATTCATCAAGGGAGCAAAGAAAATTTAATAATCTTTGCCATTTGTCATCTTTCTGATTACAGTTTTGATTAGAACTTTCAGCTTTTATTTTCTTCTTTTCTAGTCGTTGCTATCACTGTAATACTGCTCTTCTCCTCTAGTTTAAGAGATAAGGTGAATGAAACAAATTTGTAATTCCAGCTCTGTGTTTAACTAGGTGTGTTCATGCCCTGGAAGAAGCTAGCTAAGAACATTAGATTTTAAAAATGCAAAATAGCCCTTAGTGGAATGACTTGAATTCATATCATAAAGATTTTCATAGTCTCAAGAAAATACTATCTTATTTAACCACTCAGTTACTGATAATGCATATCAGAAACCACTGGCAGAGAACAGAGCCAAGTCCAGCCCCGGGCTTGTCATACCCCCATTATATTGTAAGAACTCCCACAAATGAGGGAGGGAAAAGGACTAAAGCCTTGTTCCCAGGTTGCTGCACCTGAGAGCTTCTCCAGCCCATAATGTTCTCAAGAACTGTACCCTCTGCGATCACCCCACAGTACCACTGCTGACTTGCAGCTCAGGGAAAGTGTCCTCAATTACATATTGCATAGCTTGGAGAATGTTGCTCTAGAGCTGCCTCAGGACCACAATAAAAAGGCCTACCACAACTAGACATGTAGCCTGGTCACCTTGAAATCTCTGCTAACACAAGTAAACACAATGACTTACTTATAAACTCCAAAGTAGACAATGCAATAATTTGCAACAATGAAGAGGGAGGAAGGTAGTTAGTAATGCACTTATTCCACTTTTTCTGAGATTGTATTTATACATATGTGAAATCTTGGACTTACTAAAAATATCAGTTTATCTTCTTGTTCAGGGTTCTCTTTTTTTTTTTTTTCCTGGGCTTCAAGATGGTTTTAATGCTATGTCATTATAGGAACTGTTTTATGAAGACAAAATACTCATTTTACTGCTTATAGTATGCTTTGTTGCAGTTTCCCTGAATGTTAAGCTCTGTATTTTTTAAATCTTCACATTTTCGAGAACATAAGTGAACACTTTCCATAGCTAATTGGAACATCTTTTCTTCCTCACAGGCTGTTTACAGTCCTACAGTCTGTTTCAAACAATTATGTGATGTCTCAAATGCAAGACATTATACTGGGTCTTTCTCTCACAAGCAGTGATGTATTTGTCATGTGGCAGCAACCATTTGTTTACGTTATGCTTGACTTAATAGCAAAAGTGAAAAAAAAAAGTGGGGAGAAGTAATAGAAATAATAGACATTTAACACTGATGCTCACAGTAAAATCTGAACACTTCTTCACTGTAGAAGATTCACGATGAGACACTGCCACTAGGATATCAGCGTAGTGTATGCTGCATTTTTAAAATAAAACTTGTCAGTCAGCATTAAAAAAAATCATCTTCATTACAGGGAACTTGAAGAGAGTCAGAATCTGCTGTATGGCTGGTAATGCCATTGAGACAAAGTCAAAGTTTTACACTCCTAACTGCTCTTTATTAGAAAATGATTTATTCAATACGAAATAGGTTTTCAAAATGATGATGGGATTAATCAACTTGTTAGCAGAGAAAGTATTGAAATAACTTCACGGTTGGCATAGCTAGTTGTCAGAGCAGCTCTCCCTTTCATAGGCACTTGTTATAACAGGCAGGGGGCTAACCCTCTCAGACATGGAGCTAATCAGTCCTTGAAAGTCACTTCATCCAGTGGAGTGGAATAATGTACTCTATCGTCAGCTGTCCACCTCTACCATTTGGATCAATGGTATTTAGATTGACCATTTTTTGCCTCATCAATTTCCATTTTAAAGAATTATAATTTTTTTCTATGGTATCTTTTATCAAAATATCAGGTTAAATGTATTTTATTATACTAACCACTTCATAGCTGGCATTGTTAAGACCAGTCAGTGAATACATAGTGAGATAAAGAAAAAGCAGTCTTAGGAGGGCTCTTCTTTAAGTTTGACTAAGATCTCAGAAAAAATGCCTGAACGATTACTAAGATCCCAGCTATTGACAATGAACAGTATTTCCAGCACAACATTAACACAATTAAACTTCTAAGCCAAGGGGTCCATATACAATTCCAAGGCAAATGCCAGCACCTATCTGCTTGCCAGTGTCTGCCCGTACTATGCAAACGGATGTTCTTTGCCAAGGTTTGCAGTATGTGTTTCCAACCTTAATACAACTGTCTGTTTTCCCTGTCTGCAAGAATTCACACTTTTCCTGGCTCTGGGCTGGGACTAATCGAATGTGAGTAGATGGGCCAGGGAGCCTCAAACAAGATCACTGAATTTGGAGAAGGCAAAAGCTGACAGAACAGGATGAATAATGCTCCATCCCATTGTTTCCTCACTTTCTCTCAGTAATATCAGCTAATGTAAAATTATCAGAATGAATGAGGTGTTTCTTTCTCCTAATCCAGGTTTCTTCCTACTCAGGAAATCAACCAGAATTCTACTGTTTATAGAACATATGAAATCAAACACGTGGGGTTTTGGCACAAGGTGTTACCAGGCCCTTTTAAGTGGCTTCAGAATTTAAGTAATCGGCAGTCAAAAATACTTTTTTCTTTTAATAATCCTTCAGTCTTTCTACTAATGTGTATTAACAAGTGGAAATTGTCGTTACTAAACTGAACTTTCCTGAATGTTTCATTACTCAATTAACCATGATTTAAATTAATCAGAAAATCTGGGAAATGAATAAAAGTAGGACTAGACTAAACAATGTTGACAATTTGATTATGTTATACGCAGAATTCATCTATTCACTGAAATCCTCTTAGTGTGATAACTCCACTCTTCTGATTACAATTATTTCATTTATGTAGCGAATGTGTTTTCTCCTGTTCTAATACTGAATGTTATTTTAAGCATTTTTTTTTTCTCCCATTTGGAGGAGGCTGATATCAAGAAGGGAACAGTCATCTTTAGAAATCTGTTCACCCAAATGCGGGAATAAAAGGAGCATCCAGATACGTTCCTCTTTTTAATGCAGTAACAACGTACAGGTGGCTGCCTTGAGAAAAGTTTCCCTTCCTTTGTGGCTGTGCAACTATAACGTGTCTGCTAGATGGCCAAATCCTACCGCACGGCTTCCAATGTGTCTCCCTGTTTCTTCTAATTACTTCAGTTATCTACAAAAGAGCACAAAATCAATTTTATATTGCATAAGTTGCTGGCATTTAAATGTGAATAACATAAAAAACAGTGCTTGGGCTTAAGGGAGAACATCACCTTCCACAATATGCAGAGAGTTTGGGTCTTGCAGTCAGAGGACCATTGATTCCAATGGGAATTTAACAAAGGGATGACTTTCTGCAGTGATCACACTTGCCATAATTTTAAAACAAAACAAAGAACCTTGTTGAATTAGCTTTATCTTTTGTCATGTTTTCTGATCTTGTTCTTAATCAAGGCATAAAATATACTCATTTCCTGACCAAACATTTGAAGTAGAAAGCAAGTGAATCTGAAAGTAAGAGCAATTTACCATGCAATTTTTCCTCCTTTCATTAAAAAAGTGTTTCGCCTTTACCTAGAAAAATTTGATCTTGTAAACAAAACCAGAGAACTTTCTGTAACTGAAAGTAATTCTTCCACTAAAAATTGGTTTGTATAATATTTCAGAGCAGTTCTATTCATAAAACTGATGTTCCATGATTCTATCAAGAAACTAAAATTTATCACTAAATCAGCCCTGCCAATTTTTTGTCACATGCAACAGTCAAGTGGAAGGCAGGTTTTGTTAATAACTCTCATCCCCCAACCTTGTCTTATACAAGGATCCTTATGTGCCAGGTAAGCATAATGAAAAATCATTGCAGTATAGTGAAGGAAAAAAGAGAAGTGAAGGGAAAAAACGTAGTCAACACATATCATCAGGAATAGCTCATGCTGCCATTGGTTTGAATAGAGAAATGAGTTTGTTTCTTCCTATCCTTCTCCATCTAGTTACAAATTGTGTTTCTTGAAAGGCTAGCTCAAGTCTTTTGCACTATAATGAGGGTAATAAAGAATAATGGTACTTATGTGTGCTAAATTAGACCCTTGCCAATAAACATCCTTTTTACTCAGATGCTTACTTTCTTGAATTTCATAATAAATCAGAAATGATTTGCATGGAAGAGAATGTGAAATTGACTTAAGCAAAAAGAGTAACTGTGATGTTTAACAGAAGTTAATGGGAAATAATCAGCTTAATTAAACTTTCCTTAGTAAATCAGAATTATGAATACAGAGTAAATTAATTTAAAGTCATCTTAGAGCCTTTACCTCACAAACCACCACAGTGAAAAAGACAAATAATAAAATTTGTTAATCTCAAATATGTCACGTGACTACAGTTTTTCTATACATTCATTAGTTATGTTATTTTCATTATGTTCATTAGTATATGTATTTCCTCATGAGTGTAATCTCACTAAAATCAAGGAAGTACTTCTGCATACAAGAAGTATGTACTGAATCACCAATTTTACATTTACAAAAAAGAGCAGATTGATGCTTAGTAATTTTATAGCTGGTGCTTCAAAGGAGAGCAGGAGACCTTTCTGCAACTCTACCGTAAGACTTGTTCAAAACTGTTTTAAATTTAATATCTTGAGAATTTCTTCCTGAGTATATCACATGAGGTCTTACTCTGTATAAGCCCGTGGAAGTTGTTCACTGAAATAAATCCTGAAATATCTGAAAACAAAATTGAAGGCGTAGTATTTAACTTCCACTCACAGTTAAAATGAATTTAATTTTGTTTACAGGAAATCATGGTTATCTTTTTCAAAATCTGCATAGGCATCCTAAAATGTTGCTCTTGAAAGGGGAGCATGTGCTCCCACCAACTGTTCTACCATAGCGATCTTTTGTAATGCTTTCGCTATCTCTGGCAGACATAACTCTGCCCTTGTCTGCTTTGCTTACAACTATTAAATATCTTCAGCTTCCTCTCCCATTACCCCACATCCAAAATCTGAGAGCACTGTATTTTGAATCCTAGCACAATTATAGGCACCTATGTGTCACGTTATCTGCTAAGATATGCTCTTAGTGCTGAAGTTGGTGAAATTTGGCTATTGCTATTTCTAACATTACAGTGCAATTGGAGCAATGTTTCTGAAAGGCCCGTTCAGTACATTAGCTCTCAAATATGAAAAAATACACTTTCATCACTGAAATTATTCACTTAAAGCAGCACTTCAACAAAACATTGTCCACACTGACCTTGCAATTATTACACATCTAGTGAGTACTGATTTACATGCCGTATGCTTTTCCACCTGTAATTGAGGCTATTAAACAGAATGCAGAGGCTGTGCTCCACCCTCTGTATCTAGCAGATTACAGAGAAAGTGTAAACTCAACAATACACAGTGGTGAAGTTGCTGCTGAAGTTGGGCTACGAGTACTCACCTCAGCTGAGGGCCCTACCCCTGTCCACAGGTGCAGCTCAGCTGCTTTGTTTCAGCAAATGCCAGTGCCCAGGTGGCTCATAAACATCAGCTGGTAGAAGTCCTCCTGAGATAAACTAGTCTAAAAATAATAAGGATGACACAATTCTGGTTTTTTGGCTTTTTCTTTTTTTAATTAAATTAGAATTTGAACTTCAGATTTGATTAGAATTACTTTTTTTTTTTTCCTGTAATTTAACACTACTCTTCAAAATACTCCTTAGGAAAAAAAAAAAAAGGTATTTTTCTTCCTTGACTGAATGAGGCAGTTACAAAAGCACTGTATTTTAACTAACTGATAATCATATAATCATGTTAATTTAAATAATAATTTGCCCACAGACTCATGAAACTTTTCAGTATTTGGGAATTAATGTGTCAGGTCTGTCAAGATACTGAAAATACCAACAAATCAAAACCTCCACTTTCATTCACATGAAAATATCTTTAAATCATATTTTTTTACAATACTGTAGGGTTTGTACACTGCTGTTCTTTAGCTATTGATGTAGTACGAGCTAAGAATGTTGATGACGTACTTTTGAGAACGTGGAAAACGCCTAAATTGGAAATGTTCCTAGAAGGCCAGGAGAAAGAGAAATAAAGAGGGCTGTCTTGAGATCCTAATTTGGAATAGTATTTTGTATTGTTCTTGCAATATAAAGTAATTATGGAATCAACTATTAGAAGATTCTGAATTAGAGTCTGGATGGCCCCAAAAATCACTGCCATGAAGGATGGGATAGGACATTTGCATGTGAAAAGATTGCGAATGGTATCTATAAAGAATTGTAAAATTACTACCATATTTATTATTATAATTTTGTATCATCATAGACTCATTTCAGTATGACCTGTAAGAATAGATTAAATTAATGTCATTTTCTCGTCTTGTTAACATCTTTATCACAAGAGCAAGCTGTCACAATTTTAGTGTCTAAAATAGTCTGTGAATTACAGAGGGCAAGAGATGGACTATTTCCCCATTCTGCGCATTGGTTAACTAACCTCCCCCAGTTCATTCTTTCTTCTCAACCACACAGAGTGACAATCAGCATAAAACCTCCTTATATCCCGCCAGATATATATACTGGTAGAAAAGAAGCCAGCCTTCACCATTTTAAATCTCCAGGCAAGTTAAATAAGAAGAAATCCAGAGCTGGATGAACAAAAGAGGACATGGGTAGAGAAGTTCTGAATGGATACTAGGCTCAGAAAGCACTGTACATAAAATTAAAGCATGAATATATGTACTGGTTTTAACGCACATACATGCATACATATACAAATTTTTATAATATACACTGTCTGAATAACCATTTTTATACTTCTGAGCACCTTGTCCACCCAAATGATCCAATGATAAGAGAAAACTGTGTCTCTATGACTTCACTGGCAGTTTTTTATAACAAGATATTTGGGACCCCAAAAAGACCAAGACTATTAGATGAAGATCAATTGGCCTTTGGGAAATGTCATCTTTATATGTAATTGGACTACAAAAAATAGAGGTTGGTAAGGTTTGTCTGCTTTTTCCTTGTCCACTTCCCAATCTCCTTTTTCTTAATTTCAAATACAAGGACAGGAAATATGGACTAAAACATCCCCAAGCGATTTCCCAACTGAAACTCTGAGAAATTTTCTTGAATGTTTTCAAACAAATATACCTTTCCTTAGGATATGTGCTCAGCCAAGGCTTCAGGACTTTTAAACTAGGCTGTCCGTCCTCTCTCAAAGACTGTTTTCTTGGTTTTAAGATACTACTCAGTAAAGACAGATCTTTCTGTAAGATGTTGCAGTTCCTGATTCAGTGTTGTTAATTATCATCAGAGCTTTTATGGTCCAATTTATGTGCCTCAGGTAGAAGGTATGTGAGATCTCATTGCATTCTAGAAAAGTGAGGAAGGAAATTAAGAGACTACTCTTGGACACCAAGTAGAACACAGCAGACTCACCTTGTTGAGTTATGAGTAAATATTACATCCATCTCTCAGATCATAAGCATATGACTAAGTATGTGACAAATCTGTATAGTAGCTATGCACTTTAGTCTGAATAACATCCATTCTGTTTTGTACCTACTGCTCAAATTTAATGCGCTGGACCGTACCTGTTTCTTAGGAGCTGCTAGCGTGACAATACCCAGCTACAGCACGGACTTGCAATGCAAAGGAGTACCCACGGCTTTTGCCGACTGAACAGTCAAACCCATTTTAAAGTCAGGAAGCTGACTTTTCCAAATCACACCTTATCCACGGTTTTCCAGTTAGGGGTGGACATTCTGGACACTTAAATACTAGCCTAATGAATATCATCTCCTCTCTTCCTTCCAGAGTTGAGCTCTGTCCTCTGCTGCTCTACCATACTCCTTTGTGCTCAGCAAGACATACATATGCTTCTGAGTTCCAGACAAGTAAAAGTATGTAGTATATCTTCCAGTGAAAACTATAATTTCAGCAACAGTTATAAAGTCAGCACAAAGCTTGTAATTTATAAAATCCTACATGTAAAATATTAGAGAAAACTAGTGCTCCAGAAGTACTTCAGGGTGCCTGTGTCTAAGAATACCAGTGCTAAGGTACTCATGGAACTTACACAAGAGCATCACTGATTTAGAAGGTCTAGCACCTTGTTCACACCTTGGTGTCAGTGCTTACAGTCCAGAGGTGCTGCCTGCTTGACCAATTGTTTCCCATCCTTCACCTGCTAAGCTAACTGGCTGAAAAGGAATACCTCCACCCAACACCAAGAGTAGCTGAACAGCAAAGCTGGATGAACTGGGGGTAATATGAAGGATCACTTTCTGAAAGACTGCTGTTCCAACTCAGCAATAATAAAGCAGCTTGCAGCTTTGGATACAGAACTGTAGCATTTACATGCATAATGCACAAGGGTACGTTTTAAAGGAAAGTTAATACAAACCCTTGTAGAGTTCCAATATAAGTTCTGCCATCTCTTGGATATACTGTGGATGCTGACAGTCCATTTGTCTTGTTTTTGTAGCACTTTTTGTCTGTTTGTTTGTCTAAGACTGCCTGAGGCACATTATTGCATATCAGTTTCTGGAAAGATTAGAACAATATGATAAAATTTGATGTAGGTCATGTTGTTGTCAACTGGTGGCTTTTCAGCATCATATATTTATATATTACTAATTCCAGTTTCCATTGTAAGTAAAGGTTGATTACTTATTTAATGAAGAGTCTTCACTGGAACTGAGTTTTGTCACAAGATAATGGTCTCATGCTGTTAACTAAACGGAAAGCATTTACTGCAAAATGTATACACTCTAATACATAAGATTAAGTTATATGATGGGAATATTCAGCAATGGGATGTGGGCAAGCATAAGGAAATATGCAAAAATAATATTTTCTCATCTATAATAACAAACAAGATAACACACAAAAAAAAACATCTTTGCCTTTATCCTCGCAATACATTTATGTCAGTAACAGAATATATCAGCACAAGCTGTATGCGTTAATGGAGAAAAGCACTGCCTAATAGTGATTGCTACAGGACTACAGGGTTCAGTCCTTCTGTCACTGGGGGCTGTGTGAATGACACAAAAAGGCATTTTCTACAAGATTCCACACCTCTTGGCTTAGGAAACCTCCAGCCCTAAGTACAGGTTTTGCTGTGCATTCAGCACGTGTTCAGCGTGATTCTGGCTCCTCTTTAAGTTCTTCTATTTCTATTACCAATATAAATTAATTTGCATATAGACACTTCCTAATATTCCTGAACGTGATGTTAATAGAGAGCTATAAACTCAAAGTGTTAATCAGGATGGGAGATACAAAAGATTTCCCTATGGGGAAATTGTCAGTTACATAATCAGAATACATTAAAATCTAGTAGACAGCATGTTTTTAATAAAAAAGAGCAAAATGAAGAGCTGAATCTATGGGCAGCAGACAAAGCTCCCTTAAAAATAAGCCTATTAATGCTTCCTGCAAGGTCAGATCAAGGGTGATGAAATGAGAATTGACCAAACACGAGAGCAATTCCCAGCTAAATAAAAAGCCAGATATTCTTTTCTTCGCCGACAACAGAAAATGAACATAGAGACAAGAAGGGTTGATCACCGAAGCCAAAAATGTACTTTCCAATCTCTGAGCTTTCTAAAGTCTCTTCTTTTATCCATTTTCTATTTTTCATCATATTGCCATTCTCCCTTTTTTGTCAATGACCTTTCTTCAGTCCAACTCAGCTTCTGTCTAATGACCTGAAGAGGCCTTCTTCACAGGCTGGAAAGCTTTAGATTTAAGATCCCCCTCCTTCATTAGAGTGAAAAGTGAACAGCCTCTGTGTGCTGGGTGTTAATGAATGTGAAGAAAGATTTTTTTGTATGTGTTTTACACATTATGTTCTTGACTCCTTGAGGTGCTACAATAAATTGCTGCGCTTCATTTACAAGGAGTGATAACAGAAGCAAAATGAGGATCTGGCGGCAAATTACTTCTCAGTTCACCCTGGGTCAGGCTGCTGGGGCTAATGAGAAGAGGTGCTCTAATTTTAAACTCCTCCTCGACCAAGCTATTCTTGCATTAATGTTCGCTGCTATAAATTGTAAAGTCAAATGAAGGAGCACTGCTGAAAATTAACCAGTATTTTTATCCTTTGAGTACCCAATAGAACATATTTTGGCTTCTAAGCCTGGTGGTTATCAAAGGCAGAGCAACTACACCAGGCGCTCTGTGGCAAGATGCTCCCTGCATTCACACACACACATACACATGGCTATTTCTGCATTTTCTTTAAAAGAGAGGAGGAAGCGTTGTGGGTTTCCAACAAGATTATAATTTAACCAAAAGAAGAATGTGTTTAAAGCCAGCTTTTTTGTGTGTCTTTAACAGGACACTGCGCACAGACACTAAAAGTCATGCAGAATTACTCTGTCCATTTAATGCTGCTGCATGTTTAATGAATTGTAATTGTGTATATGGAAAGACCCTGTAAATCACTGACCCATTTAGGTCTATGAGCACTCTGTTGCTATAAGCCCAAAGCAGGATTTGAGTAGTTAATGAGAAACTAATGCAGCACCTGCTTCTCTCATGAAATACCTTCCTAAGCCTTTATTTTGCCATTTTAACAAAACCAAATACAATGCAAATACAAAAAAAAAAAAAAAAAAAAAAGAGAGAGGGAGGGAGAGAGAGAGAGAAGAAAAATAGAAACAACCCCCCCCCAAAAAATCATAGCTGAAACCAACACTCAGCCCCAAAACTCAGCCCCAGGCTGCACACCGGGCTATTTATGGTTCTGTAAAGGACACAGCTCCAGATTCGTGTCGCTGGATTTTTTATTGATAACTTCACACGAACTGAAATGATGTTACTCTATTTAAAACATGTATCAATGACATGGCATTCATTTGTTGTGTGATGAGTCTGTCCTGGTACATTCTTCCATGAAATTGCTACATAACATACAAATTAACCACACTACCCTACTCTAATCATTGTAATCAGTTATGTTTTCATGTGTACATTACTAATATATAAGGTTGTTGTAGTTCTTGTGTGTGGTTTAATTGCTTGTTTTTGCATATCTTGTGTGATTGATGATGTTCTAGAAATCTTTTCCCCGAAAGGAGACTTTCTAAATTACTTTGTTTAGATGCTAATGATTGTATTTCATTAGTGGCCCTCTCATCCAGAATCATCTTTAAATGAATGAATATGCCATAATTAAAAATCTGAATTATGAATTACTTTGAAAGGAGACAACATTGTCCCGATTTCCCACTGCGACTCAGTGTTATTTCAATTATGTAAATATGTTTAATCATTCCCCTTTTGTTTTTCTAATTATTTAATATTAATGTTGCTTTACCCCTTTATTGCTACAAGAAGGGATATGGCATCTTAAATGAGAGTACTTAGACAAGTGATACACAGATGACTAGATTCAAGCAGACATTTACCAGAATGCATAACCCATTTCAAAAACAAACATGCTATTAACATTCATACTAATATAGCAACACTAGCAGTAATTGCACTTCATGCATGTTTTGTCTTTACAAACCTAATGTATTCACAATGTACAATCTCCAATCAATTTTCTTATCATCAAACTTCAAATTCATTTGTACAACTTTAAATTCACTCGCAGTGCTGATTTTAAGGAAGGAGATTTTTCTGCCTGTAGACCGCACTTTTTCAGTTGCTTAAAAAACAAATCTAAATTATAAAGCATCTGGACATAAGATCTCATTTTCTCACCGTTACAGCTGGTCTCATTTCAGAGGAAGCAAATTCTTAAGCCTGAGCATGAGGACAGAATTAACACTCCTGCAAATTCATGCAGAATATTGTATTTTTACTGAAATTCACAAAAAACAAAGGACTGCACAATTAATACCTGCAAAACTAGGAACATCATAAATCCACATAAAAAGTTACATCCGGTGTACAAATGGCACCAGAAATTATAAAATATTTCTACTTCATACAAACGTTAAGTTTCATACTCAACATAATTGATTGTGGTCTGGAATGCTGCAGTTTGTCAGTCGCATAGGAACATTCTGAAATAGAATTTGTAGAATTACATTATCTCACTCTTGAACAACAACAACGATGTCAATTTAAGACATTATTTCAAATATCTTTCTCTGTAACTTAATTGGAACCCAAGCACAGGAGACCAGAAGAAACGTTGAGTTTTATTCCCATACTTTTCAAGACCCTGCAGCCCCCTGAAAAAGTCAGAAACTGTTAGGGGAAGTGAATGGATCTGTTCCAATTCTCATCGGCAACAGCCATAACATTATAAAATGTGTTTAATAAGTAAAAAATCATATATTTAACCATAAGTTTTACAGTTTACCCTCCACCAGGGTCAGAAAGCATAATGAAATATGCACGTGTTATCAGCAAAAACATCCTGCCACTTCCAATTTGAGTTTATTACTCTCTGCCTTGCAGTCTTTGCAGAGTGAATACTTCCAATTAACACCGCTGCTCTTTCAGCCTCTGAATTGCACTCAGATGATTAAATACAAATGAAGAAAAAATTGCTAACGCTACATGTTAGTTTTGATTTGTTTAAAAAAAAAAATAATCACAGGCAAAAGAGAAGGTGGTCATTTCCCATGAACTTGTGTGTGTGTGTGTAAGCACAGTGCTGGGCTTTATTCAGTGAGTTGCTCTGCTGAATGGAGGTCCTGACTGCAAGCAGATGGGTATGTTCTGTCGAACACACTCATGCTTCTGGCCAGCTCAGCAAGATCTATCAGGGCATGTATTTCTGAGTAGAATTATTTTTTGTCAGTAACTTCTTTCATAGTGTTCTTTATTGGCATTTTCTATCTCTCTTCACTCCCCCCCCCCCCCCCAAAAAAAGAGACTTAAGGAAGCAGCTGCTATTTTAATCGTAAACTTTTTTTAAACAGTTTCAGTAAACTTATTTGTATGGACATCATATTTTTTTGAGAGAAGATACGTTCCAAAACAACTTTTAAAAAAGTCAAAGGACAAGAAAAGAGAAAAACAGCTATTTGAACTTCTGGGGGCTGGTATGTGAAAAACAAGTAAGGCAAAAAGCAAAGCAGATTAGCTTGGCAGCCTCCATTTTACACGTTAAATTTTTCACAAGGCAGTTTAATTAGAAAAATTAGGAATGGTAATTGCTACATATAAATGTAAAGTGTCTCTCTTGGCCCAGCATAGGGGGGAAAAAAACCGACCAAATCCCCAGCTATAATGCCACTCTCTATTCTCAGGATTCTTAAGTATGCAAATAGTTTTTCCACTTAAGATCTCACAGACAGATCTGGTCAAAGCAAATTACCCAAACATTTTGCACTCATCAGAGAGGAAAAGAGATGATAAGGCAGATAAAGCCAATGAATGCAGACATTTTGAACAAAAGCCTGCCATTTTACAGAGGAGATTATCTTGTACTCTAGTTCTCCAGTAATATATGTAGCAGAAACATATTTTCATACTATAAATAATGTGAGGTGAAAAGCCAAATAAAATCTTGCTTCTCTGAGGGAAACAACAAGATTTTCATTGACAAGAAAAGAGTAATTTTGTTCCATGGAATTTATGCTGTCTGCCATTATTTCAATGGTTTGGGCTTTTTTTCCCCTAAATGTTAACATTTATAACAAAGTTATTATTTAACATCCAGTATTATTTGCATACTGTATGGTCAGAATTAATCATCTCAAAAACAAACAAACAAAAAAGACTTACCAGATTATCAATTGTAATTCAATTTTCTCATATTCATTTCATAATTAAGATAGGCATAATGCATGGAAATGGTACTATACAAAATACTAAATAAGATGGATCCTCAAAATATGAATATACACAAAATTTTACTCTTGGGATAACTGCTTGTAATCTCATGACACAGATATCCTCCAAAACACCACCTGTGATTCTATTGCAGCCTTTTCAGCAGGTTTTTCATAGAAACCAGACCCCAATGCAAAACTCAGGCAACCTTCAGGTGCCAGCCTCCAAAATTACAGGTAAGAACAACCCCTACTCAGCAGCTGATTCTGAGAGTACCTGGCCAGTTTGGGGGTTCCCAGCACAGCTCAAATCTTGCCCAATGCCACAGTTCCTCTGTACCTCTCAAACACCCCTGTTCCACCCAACGGGGCATTGAGCAACTACCTCTACACATCTGAGCTTGAGGTAGGAACAACAGTGCCATGATGCACCACTCTTCACACTATGGTTCACACAGCAAAAAACAAAAGGGGGAGTGATTAAACATGCTTACATAATTGAAATAGCAATGAGTCACAGTGGGAAATCGGGACAATGTTGTCTCCTTTCAAAATAATTTATAATAATTACCCTTCATGGTGTCCAACCCAAATGTCACAGATAGGTTGTCAGAGCATCAAAACCGTTGGAGTCAGGAAGTGGAAGCACACCCAGCTTCCACCTCAGCTGTTTGGGCTGTCCCCACTGAGAGGTAGTGGGACAGAGAGAGGCAAGGCTTCTCCTACAGAAGTTAGAAGAGACCTTCAGGGGTCACCCATCCCACCTCCCATCTCCAGGCAGTACCAGCACAAACTCATGCAGTTTGTCTGGCCAAACCTCTCCTGTCACCGCTGTGTCACCACACACTTACTTGAAGAATAGCCCAAATTTATCCTAGGTGTCCATCTTGGATGTTACTGGGTATCCCAAAACCTTTGCCTCCATTCCCTGCACACTGACATCATTTCTGAAGTGGTTGGGTCCATTATTAGTTTCGTGAGTGCCACTCTAACAGAGTTTTCAGTTATCTAGGACAGTCCCAAAAACCTTTCCAGCATGTCTTAGGAAAGGATAAGTATTTATATCATCAGTAATAATACAAATGGTTAATAACATCATAAATACCAGAGGCTGTTACAAAAGTAAGGAAGACAAAATGGTAAATCGACAAAGTAGTGAGATTAACACACTATAGAGAAGCTGGAAAAGCAGGTAGATCACTGGCAATTAGTGTTCTAGTTATGCCTCAGCCTCTTGGGTTTATGACCTCCTCAAAAAAAAGACATTCTTGCGGTACAATGGACAAAGTTAGTCTGGCTCTCACTTATAAATGGATTTTTCTCAAACTAAAACACTTCGGTTAAACATGAAGAGTAAAGGAGATGTAAGTAACGCTCAGTAAATCACTCAGACCATAAGGAGTGACTGACAGTGTCATTAGCAAAAAGTACCACTGTATGCAAAGCCCACTTTAACACAAGCAGCTTAAAAGTTGAACATCAGTACAAAAGTTCTTTTCACATTAATCTGAAATAGGAACCTAACATTAAAAGGCATTTAAGAGATTTTAATAGAAACAGTTGTTAATTGCTTATAGATTTTTCATCAGCTGTTAAGAACGTTAAACTCATCAAAACAACAAAACCTTTAATCTGAACAACACAAAGGATCTAATGCAACTAACTCCACCTAACTCCTCAGAGCAAGTGCTTACATCATGGGGATTGTTCTGAGATATTCTTGTAATATGTGGAAACACGGCACTTAAAGAATCAGCACCAGAAACAGCCCTCAGCATTATTTTAAAGAGTGGAGCTTGGGGAAATATTCATTAACTAAAGCCATTGGTAGGGAAAAGATCTGGGCACTGCAATGCCCACCTAGGCAATGGGAAGTGGAGAAAACAAGGCCTCACAGTAAGGAGCTCCTGCGAGCCTGGTGCCAAGGGCAGGGCAGATTGCTGAGATGTGTGGATGCAGCTCTGCTATTGAGTTTAGAGTGGTGAATGTCAAAACTAATGACTGTCATACACCTATAGTTGCTAGACTCATGAGTTCAGAGCCTAAGAAACACCTGTGAAGGTTGCCTGACACTTGCTGAGGCAAAAGAATGGCAAATAGACTTGAGTTTTGGTTTTTGAGTTCAATAGCTGAACTGTAAAACAAGGGGAAAATAGTTTTAAAAAACATGCCTTTTCTATCCTATTTTTAAAACAACATCCATATTAAGCGTTATAAAAAAAATCAAAAGATTCCAACTACACTTCCAACTTCTTTTTATCCTTATCACATTTTACTGATTTTTTTTTAACAAATTTTTGATTCCTGTCTCTAAATTCAATTTTCAGCAAATTTAATGCATGCTGAGAAAAATTTTTTACCTGTCTGCAGTCCCCACTGAAAAAAAAAAAGAAAAAAAAGAAAAAAGAAAAAGAAGAGAAAAGAAAGAAAGAAAGAAAGAAAGGAGATGTGTTTGACGCTGGTTTGAGCAGACAGGATGTTCAGGGAATGTGGATTGCTTAAAATTTTGTATATGTAGAATAAACAGGTCCTAATATACATGTTTCATATCTTGTGAAAGAGCAACAAAGTAATGAAATAATATTTTCAAAGATAAAGCATATGAGAAAATAGTTCTATTTTAATCTTTTGGACTATTTAATGCCTTTTAATGAATTTCTTGAAATTTGTCTATTTCAAAACACAAAAGCCATTTCAAAATGAGAAGCCAAGTTCATTCTCAGAAAATACTGAAGTTTTTCACCTTCTCAACCCCCATTTCCCCCCTTTTTTTTTAATACAAATTCTTAACCAAATTTGATCTGATTCATTTATGCTTCTATACTCTGCCTTCTACAGAAAATGCATTCTTGATCAATTTTAATGACACAGCAGAAGCTGACACAACAGAAAATAGTGTGCTTGATAGGGAAGCGGAGGAATTCCTAGAACGAATGGAGATCATGCAAGATGCGTTGGGAAGACCAGAGGTGAGGATCACTAGAGTGTCAGCACTTTGACTGAAACACGAAATGTCCATCCTGAAGGAAGCAATGAGATTTGATTTTGTTCAAAAGCCAGGACAACGCTCACTGAATGATTATTTCGAAGTTGAAACTCTGAAAAATATTTCATTTGAAACGCCAAAAGTTTTGAAAATTCTAATTGAAAGAAGATATTACCAAAACTTTAAATTCCATTTTAAATGCATTAAAGGTATTCCCTAATGCATTTGTTTAATCTAAATTTCTTCATGCGCATTGATCTCTGCAGGGACATCTTGCAGATCTGCCTCTTTTCTCATGGGGAATTGGAGGAGAGCAAGAAGAATGCGTGCACTGAAAGTTGTGCAGCTGACAAGGAGAAAATTTAAGGAGAGATTAAGTTCTTCAGCAAGCTTTTGCAATAGTGGGCACCTGAACATTGACTCTTGAAGCCAATTCACTCCCATGGAGTTTTATGTTTATACTTTTTCAGTCAAGATAAAATAGCATATTGCACCTAGCGTCAAACCAACTCCACTTAAATCATGGTTAAATTAAAAACATTCACAGAAAAGGGATTTCAAATGAAAACATTTCTGTGTAGAAAGTATTTTTTACTAGTGGATCGTTCTAACGGAAGACTCATACCTATCTACATCTCTTTATTTTGTTGTTTTCCTTCTGTTCATAAATGACAATGCTTGGGATTTGCTGAATTCTTTCTATTAGGCAGAGAAGCTCATGATTCGAGTCAGATATTTCTTCACTACAACTCTTTTTATATGCAAAGAATGTACATTTCCCTCTGCTTCTGTGAACACAATAGGAACAGACAAGAAGCAGTTCACCTGGGCGCATTTCCAAGCTTGCCTTTTCAAACAGCAATCTGCTCAAAAGAATCTGTCTTGGCTTCCCCTCAGGGCCATGTTGGCAATGCAGCTCTGCTCAGAGTGCTCCTGCCTCTTCTGCTGCAGCCCTGCTTCTCTGCTTCCAGCATGCACAGCTGTGTTCCACCCAGCGCCCTTCCTCTGAATCACCAAACAAGGGCAGTCTCACATACCCCCCTGCCAAAATACCACCTTGTTCTTCCAAATATAGTTGTTTTTTTCTGTGATAATTCCAATTGTTTAACGTTTGGACAGAGGCATCCCTTATTTTATTGTATGCTTTCATAAAGGATCTTGGCTGCACTTTCTGATCACTTGAAGTTAAGAGAACCAGCATGCCAAATAGCTCCAGCTTGGTGGTGATTGCCAATAATAAGCTTGTTAGAAGCCATCCCCTTCCACACCATAGACCCATTTGTTGCCCAAGTACAATATGGAAGAGAGTTCACTTGCAGAACACAGCTTTGACTTATCCCCATTGAATTAATAGTACACACTTGCTCCCTGGACTAAATATCTTCTACGCACTACTGTGCTTTCAATTAAATAATTAAATTTCATTTAGTTATGCCCACACCACAGTGAGTAAGTCTAAAAAAACATACTCTTGAAAGTACACAGATCAGAAAGATTTACCACTGCTTTTAAGTGATCATATCACAGAAAAAGCCAGACAGGCAAGGAAAGCCACAAATTAGGGAGCACAACAACTCTCTTCCAAAAAGCTTGAGGAAGAGAAAAGGTCAGTTCACAGCAACAACTGCTGATGTTCTACTGCTGCCCAGTTTCAGGCAGTAGGGTTTTGGTGAAAATGCAAACAGGAAAGGTGTAGTCATAAGAATTGCAATCAGTGCAGTGGGATGGAGAAGCTAATAGCCAGACCATCGAGCCAGTGAAATGCTGGTGAAAAAAGAGCTCGTTTAATAAACAAACAAACAAGAAAAACTGGCTTATCTTCCCCTTCATATCTACTCCTATAATTGCGGTTTTCACATGAACTACCTCTTATCTTAATAGAATCTTTTAAATCTTGTGACAAAGCAGGACCATCAAGCAGTGTGAAGTGCTTCTTTGGTTTGGGGAGTGTGTACATTTTCACAGAGTCATAGAATGGCATGGGTTGAAAAGAACCTCAAAGATCATCTAATTTCAACACTCCTGCCACAGGCTGGATCACCAACCACAAGACCAGGCTGCCCAGAGCCACATCCAGCCTGGCCTCGAATGCCTCCAGGGACAAGGCATCCACCACTTCTCTGGGCAACCTGTTCCAGCGTGTCATCACCCCCTGGGTGAAAAACCACCTCCTAATATCTAACCTAAACCTCCCCTGTCTCAGTTTAAAACCATTCCCCTTTGTCCTATCACTATCAATCCATGTAAATAGTCACACCCCCTTCTGTCTATATGCTCCTTCAAGTATTGGAAGGCTGCAATGAGGTCTCCCTAAAACCTTTTCTTCTCTGAGCTAAACAAGCTCAGTTCCTTCAACCTTTCCTCATAGGAGAGGAGCTCCAGCCCTCTGATCATCTTAGTGGCCCTCCTCTGGACCCACTCCAAGAGTTCCGCATCTTTCTTGTACTGGGGCCCCCAGGCCTGGACACAGTACTCCAGCTGAGGACTCACAGGAGCTGAGTAGAGGAGCACAGTCACCACCCCCTCCCTGCTAGCCAAACCTTTTTTAATGCAGCCTACGATATAGTTGGCCTTATGGCAAGCACACACTGTTGTCTCATGTCCAGCTTCTCACTGTTTTCAAGAATGTGCACAACACTCCTGCAAGAAGCTGAATGCTAGGTATGCAGAGGAAAGCTTCTTTTGAACAAATTTGTCCAGCCCTCTGCTGGCAAGCAGCAAACAAGTGAGGGATGGGCAATATTTTAGTGACAAAAATGTTTTCATATTCTTTGAGAAACTTTCCCCTGGATTGTAGCAGCAGTACAGAGGTTTTCTTAGCAGCTTATCACCCAAGAAGTGGAGAAAGAGCAGTTTCTCTCAGAGAAAGGAGAAGTTTCTCTCACCCTCCTATAACTCCTATGCAGTTTTTAAAAATACAACCAAAAGGTGTTTTTGTTTTCCCTGAGAACTGACATAGCCTGAAGAAAATAATTATGTATGGAATATGTAGAGACACAGTAGTGGGTCTCTGGGGGAGGCACAGCCCCACAGTCATTTGGAATAATTGGGGCCAGCAAAAGAAATTTGAGGATAACCATTTCCAGCAAATCTCAAAATCACCATATGAAATAGAAAGTGCAAATACCAAGTATCAGCTATTACAGCTGAAACAGCAAATGCAATCTCATCACGTTCACTTTTTCTACATTTCAATCTAAACTTTGCAGACAAAATCCACGTCCATTTCAAATGAAAGTCACAGTTAAGGCACAGAATGCTTTCTCAAAGACAGTATTTTCTATTGCACACTAGTGCTAAGAATGACACCATCAACAGAAGAGAGCAGCCTGAAGACAGCAATCTCATTACAGCCACTGTTTTTAGTAGAATTGCTTGTTGTGGCCCATCATATAAAATGGCCTTGCCTGGTTTCCTGTACAACCCTGAGAATTCCTACAGACTGCACATAATTTGGCTGCAGGGAGAGGGCCAAGAGCACTGCAGATCCCTGAGCACACCTTCCTGCCATGCTGCTCCCATGGCTGGCCATCAAGGCAGTTTCCACTTTCAAATTCAAAATACAGCAATAACTATTGCTTTTTCCCTTATAAAAATACATGGGAAAACTCCCACAAAATATCTAGATAAGACTTTCTCATGAAACGCTTGCAAAGTTATGTAAATACTGATGGTGATTAAATGCCTAATTAATTATTATTTGTAGTATATCCATATTCGAACAGTAATTAAGAACATTGATCTTCCGAGTTCAGTGCTGTACCAATATGTCAGGGGAGAGATGTTGTTTCCCCCCCATGAGTCTGCCATCCAAATAGCAAATGAGAAACGGAAAGAAGAAACTGAGACAGAGGCTTACTCAAGGGTGCCTAGTAAGTCACTACCAGAACTGGGGAAAATTCTGATTTGGAGATAGGTGGTTTCCTTACCAGCTGGCATTGCTGCCAGCCCTCCTAACTACTGCCCTATGGAAGTGTGTCAGACAGGGAAGAACAGCTCAGACAGAAAAGCAGGCAAACAGATCATAGTTCCCAGTTTGGAACTCCTAGATGCGTACTTTTGGCAGTAAATTAAGGCTTTTATTCCAACAAAAGCTACATTTCTTTAAAGTTACTTTGTGATTTTCAACGCCAATCTCAGGAGCACCAGTCAGAGATGAACCAAAAAAGTACCTCCTCAAATGTCCATTTTGGGTTTTAGCACATTCAGGTTTTGCCAAGAAACTCACTGCTCTTAAACAATGTATACGTTAAGAAAAGGGGAAAAAAGAATAAATTTATTAACTGACTTTCTGATCTGACACTGAAGAATTGTTTCACGCATAAATTTTCAACCAGCCTTGCAGAGAATATTTATTTTCATTCTCTGTGTCACTCACGGTGGTTTATATTTGCACCTGATTGCAGAGTTCAAGGACCAGCCTCTGCAACCATGTTTCAAGACACTTCAGATATAAAAATGAACCCCCCCGGAAAGAACACCTCTTTCTCCCCCTCCCCTTCCCTCCCCTCCCCTCCCAGCACACCCATCAGGCTCCTCAAATCTGTGATGTTCACCTCAGAGATCTTTTTACAGAAAAATCATGTGATAACTTGCAATCAAACTCAGCTCTGGTTTTACTGCACAGTTACAAGCCATGCTGTACTCAGGACAAGATCAATGGATAAGAAAATGGTAATTTTCCATCATTCTCCTTCTCCAACCACATGTTTCACAAAGTAAAAAACAAGGAGTTAATTCTGTCCTCGGGATGATTTAGAGAAGTTACCCTGAATTAATTCTGTGCAGCAAGGCTCAGAAGACTTCACGCCAACAGCAGGTCACAAAGCAGTGCTGGGTTGAGCTTGCTGCTCCACAAGCAGCATGCCAGGTGCAGAAAGAGGAGGTGAAGAATGCCACAGGTGGGAAACAAACATTGCAGAACCCCACAGAAAGAATCCCAGGTGCACCCGTGACATCATTGAAGATCAAGCTCCTGCCCCTTCCTGTAGTGACCTGTTTGGATCCCCAGATCACTGAAACGGTATCTTGAAAATAAGCAGCAGGGAAAATGGGTATCTGCAGGTCTTGCTGCCGCTGATGTTTTCTGTCCTCACACCCTCTCACAATGCTACTGAGTATTTGAGTACTGGGCCTGTTTCCTCCTTGCTGTGCCTAGCAGTGGCATATTTACCTGCTCATTCATGACCCCTGCTGACAGTGGAAACTCCCTGCAAGATCCCAGAAAGCGTAAGAGGACAGTACCAGAAAGACGTGCTAGCCACCAGCACTTGCACAAGAGCTCTAAGAGGCAAGAATGCTACAGGTCCCAGCACACAACATAGCTGCCTGAAGAAAAAGTCCAGACACAATGCCACCTGCCTGCACCACCAGGAGGGCTCCAAACTAAAGTCAGCCATGATCCAAAATGCAGAAATGTTGGTGTTCTCATATACTTTATACCTACTGATGACACCAACAGCAGAGAAATTCCCCACTAAATCTGGTAGTCTATTTGAATCTTGAGATAATTGAGATAAAAGCACTGGCTGTGGTCAACACAACAAAACTGGGCAGGACCTGCAGTCAGTAGGCAGGATGCGGCTCCCTCCCGGACACATTTCATCAGACAGCTACGTTACTCTGCAATGACAAACATATTAGCAGCTTTGCCCATATGGGGTGGGTAGCAATTCAGCAGCACTGACTGAATTAACAGATCCTTCAAGAGTTCAGTACACCCATGCTGCCTGGATGACATCAACTGTGAAAAGAGAGGTGCTCAAATGTGTTTTTTTGTTTGTTTGTTTGTTTGGTGAAGGTATGCATTAACCCACTTAGTTTTGTTCCTACCACTCACCCCCTCATTGGCCACCAGCCACTTGGAGTTGTTGAACATGCAACAGATATAGCTGATCCTAACATACACACAGTATAAATCACATAAATGCCAAGAAAATGTATCACTTACTCCACTTCCTGAATCTCAGTGCTTTACTCTAACCAAACTTTAATTCACCAGAAAAGTTCCATGAAAGCCAAATAGCAAAGATAAGTATTTTGAGTATGGTTTTAGGAAGCCAACCTCCCTTATCACAATCCAAGACTTTTGCAAGTATTATTTCATTTATATTGTGTCTGAAGCTCTCATTCTTCGTGTGGTTTGATCCTTTTAGCCAAGTCTTTTCAGCAGCAGAAAGCTTTCATTTGCTTTCCTGTTCAGGTTCCCATCTGCCACTTCTAATCCTTGTTTTTATTCTTGCCAGTTAGTCATCTGATCTCTTTGATCCTTCATAGCAAGCCTTGAACTCCGTTTTTATTCAGATTAACATCCAGGGTCAAGAAGTAGTGTTTACTTTTCCCTGTGGTTTTGCAACCTTTAGCTCATTTAAGCATTTTTTCTCCTTCTCAAGTTTTCAATTGCATTTTCCATGATTTAAAGCCATATTTCTGAGCTACTGAGCATTCGTAACACCAGCAATCAATTGATAAAATATTGCTGAGGCAATAGAAGCAACAGAGCACGCTAGAGACTCTCCCAGCCAGCCTGCCTGCCTGCACTCATTGGAGATGCTCAGACTGAAAATCAGTTCTTTCCAGGGGCAATGCTAAGTAGTGTGGCTGATGCACCCTGAGGGTCTCTACTCAAGTTTCTGAAACAGCCAAGGTGGTCCATCTGTATTGTCATACCAGGGTGATCCAGAAGAATTTTTGAGTTTCTTCAAATATGGAGGGAAAAAGGTATGTTAACTGAAACCAGCAAAAACAATTTGGATGGAGTTGATGAGATATGGGCTTTTAAAGTGCCCCACAAAAGTGGGGTAAAGCTACCACAAGTACCACTTTCAACTGATGCTTCCCTGTATCAGACACTACCAGACAAGATGTTAAATCACCTGGC
Organism: Gallus gallus; assembly: GCF_016699485.2. NCBI lineage: Eukaryota > Metazoa > Chordata > Aves > Galliformes > Phasianidae > Gallus > Gallus gallus. Next base: position 35,954,047 of record NC_052536.1, on the reverse strand, counting down.
TGGATCCATCACTGTTCTTTAACAGCTTTATCAATAAGGAGAATAAAAGGCTAGGATTAGTATCAACATTCCCTTGACATTTGCCACATAGCAATGAAATATATATCTTCATGCAAAGGATCAAGGGAAGGATGTGGAATTTTAGAGTGATAGAATATACTTAGTCCGCTTTGGAAAGGATTCCATGTAACCCCTGATGGCAGTGCACTTCAAGCTCATAAGACTGAGTATTGGACTGATATTGTCAGCTCAGCAGTTCTTGATATATAAAGATAGATAGATATAGATACATACACACACACACACATATATATATATAAACACATACATATATATTGATATATATCAATATATATAACTGAGTCAAGTTTAATGCAGGAAAGCAATCTACATACTCTTAGGCTTAGCCATTAGGCAACAACTGCTTTACTATTTTTGCCTAGTTATCTTTTACCTTGCTCTTCATAATATATATCATGTATTTCTTAACTCAATAAATGAAAAAGCCACTTGTTGCCAGGGGGTCCTAAAGTATTTCCGTGCCAGTCCTCTTCTTTTTTCCAAAAGGCAGAACTCAAGTTTTTAAAGCCAGAAATATATTTCCTGACATAAACCCACACAAATAAACCAGCAACTGTCATATAACATGGGAGAAGGCCTGTGCAAGCAAGGACATGTCATTCAGCAAACAGACCCTACAACAAAAGCAAAACTTCACATACATAAAAGAGTAAAATTGGAGAATGAGGTCTGCCACAGCAACCAACAAGCAGGCCCCTAAGAAACACGACAAAAATCCTCAAACATCAGAAAGAAGGAGCAAGTCCTCACTCTAACATGAAAAAGAAAAGGGGGGCTAGACAACTTCCCACTTGAATGCAAAGAACTTCAGAGAACATAAAGCTAAAATTAACTTAAAGAGTGAATATGTTAAGAATTGGAAACAACAAACAGAGAAAAACAGCATACCAGAAATTAGGGGCAAATAACTTTTATTACATAACATGAAGCAAATTAAAAATTACACACAAATTCCAAAGCAATGAAAACCCAACACTGCGAAAACTAATCCCATGAGAGCAGAAGATTAATCTTTCTCCCCACAGTTGCCTCAGAGCTCCACATCCTCCTGCTTCTTTCTTCAGCAGCTGATCCTTTAGATGAAGGAGGAAACCCTTAAACCCGGGGAGTGCTAACTCCCCAACCTAAAGGGGATGGGAAATCAAATTTATGCTCTCCAAATTTCACTGGCTATTCCCAGGCACTTATTTGACTATACATCAGAATCACAGAATTGTAGAGGCTGGATGGGACTTCTGGGTATTCTGTAGTCCAACCCTCTGCCAAAGGAGGCTCCATAGATTAACATGTACAAGTAGGCATCCAGGCGGGTCTTGAGCATCTCCAGAGAAGCAGAGTCCACAACCTCTCTGGGCATCACAATTCAGTGCTTTATCACCCTTACGATGAGGAAGTTTTTACACACATTTGTGCCAAAGATCCTATGCTTCAGTTTGTGGGGGTTTACCCTTTTCCTATTGCCATGCACCGCTCAAAATAGTCTGGCCTCATCCCTCTGCCTCCTGCACCTCAGATATTTATGAACTTTGATCACATCCCCTGAGTCTTCTTTTCTCAAGGCTGAATAGGCCCAGGTTGCTCAGCTTTTCCTCCTAAAAGAGGTGCTCCAAACCCTTTATGGTGTTTTTTTTTTTTTTGTTTGTTTGTTTTTTTCCCCTGAGGATCCCAGAACCAGTCACAGTACTCCAAAACAGAGTACATGGGGAGGATCACCTCCCTTGACCTGCTGACTACACTCTTTTTAATGCACCCCAGAATGCCATTGGCCTCCTTGGCCATCCAGGCACACTGCTGGCTCATAGCCAACCTCCCATCCAGCAGGACCCAGGTCTCACTGAATGGCAGCACAGCCTTCTGGTGTTGTCAGCCATTCCTCCCAGCTTTGTATCAACACCAAACTTGCTGAGGGTGGACACTATCTGCTCATTGAGATCACTGATGAATATGCTGAACAAATCCAGACCCAGCACCAACCCCCGAGGAACACCACTAAATACAGGCCTCCATCTGGACTTTGCCACCAACCACAACCCTCTGAGCTCAGCCAGTCAGCCAGTTCTCAACCCACCTCAACATCCACTCATTTATTCCACACTTCCTCAGCTTTATTATTATATACATAATAATATACAGTATAAATTTTATATTATTGTGTAAAATATAGATTATATTTATTGTATTATATACATAATATATTTATATATTATAATATACATATAATATGTTTTAGGGGGCCCTGGGAAAGCAGGGTAGGCAGGGAAGGGGTGTTGTGCCCATGATGCCGAGCCGAGACTCTCTTCCAACACTCCTCCATCTGTCAGGTCTGTCCGACTTTGACAGGGAGCGCACCACTTTCTGGAGAGCATCTCCCAGGCAGCCTTCCCTCCGGCACGTCAGCAAGTCACTTCACCAGTCCATCTCCCACTCCCATTCCCCAGCCCACCCTCCCCTCACAGCTGCAGGGTCAGGCACTCCCTGCATCTGGAGACCTGAACGGGTCAGGTGGGTGGCTTGCTTCTGCCCTGGCGTCTGGTCCCAGCGTGGAAGCTTACTGCCTCTCCCTTCCGTCAGGGCAGGAATGACACTTGCGTCCTCCCCCCCTCTCTGGCGCCATGCAGACACCCCTCAGCCCACCAACATTTGTCTCCCTCCCCTCACACAGCCCTCAGCGAGGGAACGAATCCTGCCTCCACCCCCTGAGGCACCTTTCAGCCCAGGAGCACTGTTTGTCTCCCTCCCTTCACGTGCCCCTGAGCGCGGGAACGACATCCCTCTCCGCTCCAGTCAGACACCGATCAGCCCGAGAACGGCACCCGCCTCCCCCCGCCCAGCCCGGGAGCAGCTTTTCTCTTCGTTCTGCAGTCAGGCGCTCCTCAGTTCGCCAGCGACACCTGCCTGTGCCGCCCCCTCACGCGCCCCTCAGCCCGGGAACGACGTTTGTCCCCGCTCCAGTCAGGCGCCTCAGCCCGGGAGCGGCACGCGCCTCCTCACACACGCCTCAGCGCGGGAACGACACCCATCTCCGCTCCAGTCAGGCACCGATCCGCCCGCCAACGGCACCCGCCTTCGCCCCCCCACTAGCCGCTCAGCCCTGTTGCGGCATTTCTCTTCGCTCGAATTAGGCGCCCCTCAGCCCGCCGGAGACTTCTTTCTCCATCCCCTCACGCGCCCCTCAGCCCAGGAACGGCGCCCGCCTCCGCCCCCCACACTCCACCCAGCCCGAAAGCGGTATTTCTCTTTGCTCCAGCCAGATGCCCCTCAACCCATCAGAGACATTTTTATTCATCTCCTCACGCGCCCCTCAGCCCAGGAACGGCACCCATCCACGCCACCCCTCCACCCACCAACCGCCGTCGGCGACGACCCCTCACACCTCCCCACTCAGTGCCGTCCTGCCCCGCCACCCCCATCCCTTCAAGCCCAGCGAGTATGGAGCTCATCCCCTTACTTCAGCCCGGTGGGCTTCTTTCTGGCACCCATTTCGAGCACTCAGCTTTTGTTAATAAATTCCTCACAGCGACTTCTCAAATCTCTGCATCTGCAGGGAAAACCCTTCCTAACTCAGAAATACTCCTTCCCGCCCCGGTCAGGGCACAGCAGTGCCCGAGTAGCTCCATCAGGTATCAGCATGCAGCTGAGATCTGGGCGCAGCTGTGCCTCTTGTCACTTGTCTGTAGCCCGACAGAAATGCAGTAAGGTGCACTTCATTTCACAAAAAATGTTATGAAGATGAGTATTTTCACCTGTCTCTTTGTCACAAAAAATTACAAATAATTAAAATATATATATATTGGAGTAATTGAGAGAAAAATTGTAATTTTCCATACAGAGGTTTTGAAGCTGTGAGGTGTGGAGCCCATCCCCGAGGGGAGGTCTGCACCACCGCCTGTTTGCTGCGGTTGTGCCAACACAACCGCCATGGACAACACCCACAGATTCATTTTGTCCACGAATTTAGTTCTTCATGTAATTCTCACCAGCTTTTGACAAAGGTGTTTCTCCAATTGTCCTTCTCAGCTGTACCTTGCATGTGTACGAGGCTGCAGAGAGGAGTCCTGCCCCCAGCAGGACCTGCCTGGCCTCAGTGCTGCCACAGGGCTGCGGCTGAATGGGCTTCAGCAGCTGACATAATCCACCCACAACTCCATATATCAATGTAAATTAAATTCAACTGGTAGAAGACAGTAGATTTTCAGTATACGCCAATAGATACCAAGACTGAATGCAAACACAGACTGTAAAAATGATGGGATCCTACCACACATGGCACAGCCAGCTGCTGACAGCAGCCATGGCCCTGCTCTGAAGATTTGGATGTCTTGAATTGTGTAAATAGAGGAGATCGTTCCATTTGCAAGACTCCACCAAAAAATAAATCACCAGACCTTGAACAAACACAAATGAGTTTGGAATCTTGTCATCATAATTACAATTAGAAACACCCAAGAAATATTGTACTTTCTTCAGGATGCTTCTAAAGGAGCTCCTAGTCATGACCAGTAGTATAGCTTGAGGTAAATGCAGATCACTTCCAATGCTTAGGTGGAGAACAGTCATTTGGGGCTTGTATTCAGCACTGCAGTCATCTGTGTGCTTTGGAACCGTATTGTGGAGGCCATTAGTAATTATGCTCTTTGCTTTGTCTCCTCAGGGAGCCAAGCTATGGAGGAGACGGGAGGACATTTTCCAGCAGTTCCTCAGCCTCCTTTTCTCTTCCACTTCTTCTCCCTCTAAACTAGTTACAGCAGCTCTTGAGAACTTTGTATGTCTGTGGGATGTTCCTATTGCTACATGTCATGAATGTGCTTCGGTTTACGTTCATGATTAAACAAATATTTAAGGACATCACCCATAGATCTCTCCTGAGGCTGGACAGTAATGAGTGGCAGGGAGTGTGGGTTGGGATGGGCTGGTGGCTGAAGCAGTGGGCACACACAGTGGTTTGGAACTTCCTTCTGAATAACTGCAGAATGCTGAAAATCGGTTAGAATATTTGGGAAAGGTCTGATGTCACCCTCACAATCTTACATCTTAAATGGTAGAGAGAAAGAATACAAAAGATTGCACTTTCAGCAGTCACATTCCAGGTAGAAAAGTGCACTCCTATATAATGTACACTATGTACAACACGTAACTAATATGTAATTATTTTTATGATGATTATTATTTTTTACAGTGACCACACAAAAGATTTTTATTTAAACGCAGCAAAGCCGTGAATGGGGGTATGCAGTTCTGACTTCAGGACTTATCGAACACATTTGAATGTGATTTACACCTCCCTTCTCTGCGGACATTTCCCATTTATGCCCCGTTAGTGCTCCTGGCTTCTTTGTTTATAGGCATTTCTTCATTCCCAGCTTCACTTCTCGGACCCGTCATTTTGCTTCTCCTTCACAGTGACAAATATTCCGCAACTGTGCAACGAAACGATGGCGCTGATCTTAAAACGGGTGGAAAACGGCGGAGGAAAGCAAAGCTTCACACTGCAGGAGGAAAACTCCGCGGCGCGGCCCGGCCCCACGCGTCGCCCCGTCCCGTCCCACCCCGTCCCGCGGAGTGCCTTGTGCAAGAGCGCCATCTGGCGGCGCGGCGCGTGGAGGAAGTGGCGACCCGGCGGGAGCAGTGCCTCCTGCCAGCGGACGAAGGGGCGCGGGAGGCGGAGAGGAGCGCGGAGTATTCCTGCAGAGCCGCGCTGGGAATGCGTGGGCGAAGTGCCCGTGACAAACGTTCGGGGAAGGCCCAGCTCAAGAGCTGGCTCTGAAGAAGACCACCCATCGTGTACGTCAGGGACATCCAGGTCCATCCCGCTCAGGAATTTTTTCAGAAGGTTCCTTGGTGCTTTCCTGCCTTCATCTTCATCTTTGAGCTATTTGTGCTTTTATGTAGTAAACAGATGACAATTATGACACTATTTAATATACTCCTATTTTTCACATCGTTATCTTCTGCTCATGAGTTTCCTCCTTTCAACCTACACCCCACCCCCCCCCCCCCAAAAAAAAAAAAAAAAAAAAAAATCCTATCCCCTACACAGAGAGAGAGAACTACCACACGTTTTTGGCAGCTCAGAATCTGTGGTAATTTGCAGCTCTCCCCTTCAGGACTGCTGCCTCTGAATTTTAAAACTACCTATCTCAACAGAAATTGGTATGCTGGTAGAAGAATAAATCTCAACAGTGGCACAAAGAGAATTTGTATTCAATCTCACGTTGAGGGCTTTGCTTTGTACGACAGCATTTTGTAATATGTCAGGTTTTGCATTTCTGATCTTTGTTGTTTAAACTGATGAGCAATAAACACCTTTCCTTTTAATCTGCGGCACTAAAAAGTTAACAATTTCCTACAACATAAAGTGAAGCACAATAGAAAGAGTAAAATCTCCAAGTGAAAAATACTTCAAAAAATCTTGAAAAATCATACCTACTCTTGTTTGTAATGTGTGAAATTATTACAAGCATTTTCACTATGAGGACTTTTGATAGATGACTCACAATTTAGCTAAATTCAATAAACCACACACTGTGCCTGTCCCAGTAGGTGACTCATGCATTTTGTATTTCAAGTATCGAATGTTTGCCAAAAACAGTATTTAAAAAAGTAGGGAAATTGTTCAAAAGGGCTTGTGAATAGGTTGGGACTACCCACAGGCAGCTCTTACTTGTGTTCTGACCACTTACGTGGGATTTCACGGCACCGTGGCAGTGTTCTGTGAGGAGTGCTTAACCACAGCAGCTCCACCTTACTCACTTCATAGGCTTTTTTCCTCTCATATATTGTACCTTCTTTAAATACACACACATTAGTATTTAATGTGATACTTTCAAGCAGTTGTGTTCTGAAGAGAAAAGCCCGCAGGGTAAACATTTTCCCCACAGAGTCACTGCTCCATAATTTTATACACATTTCCTAATTTTCCTAGCACTGTGCTTTGCCCTTCTAAAATTGATTGTAAAGAAAAAGTAAAATAAAACATCAATCTCAAAAGAACTATTCAGCCAATCCCTGAATACAGTATAGTAGTATTTTAAACCAAATAACTCCAGTAAAAGTGGCAGAATTGCACCCAGAAGGAGGAAGTTTTTCTTCTGGAACTGGTGCCCTTTCACTGGTTCTGCAGCCTGCAGGATGGCAAAGGAAGGCTGCTGGATGCCGGTGACTCACTGGCTTGGCTTAGATTTTAGGCAGTTTTCCAAAAGCGCTCATACAGACCTCAGTGTACATCTGCATCTCATTTTTAACTTTGAGCAGGAGTTGCCTGACCCCAGAATATTGTGCTCCACATGTGCACAGCACCAACCTCCCATAAACTCTTTCCTCAGGACCATCATGAGGCCACGCTGTTACATGGCATGCATACATGGCATGAATACATGTGTGTTTACAGCAAGCATCACTTAAAGGTGTCTATTTTCTGGCTGACTCATTTGCTCTCTAACAGGAGAAATATTTGGTGAAATATTTTCACATACCCAATCACTTCTTTAATGGTGCAGCTTCCTGCCCTTAATGCAAAAAGGGGTTAATGCAGCCTTAAAGAGCTACTAGGAGGACTGCTGAGTTCACGACGTTGTTACTGGGGGTCACTGGCAGTTGGATTACACAGAGTGAACCAGGGAAACTATCACCACCTACCTTTAAGAGGATGTGGGAGAATCTTGTTTTTTTTAACGTGTTCCACAAAAACTCACAGAGACTCATTCCGTAATCACTTTGAATAATAGGAAAAAGTTTCTTATTACTGATCTTCTCTGCGCTTTTTTCCCCATTATTCCTCTGATGCTTTCACTGCTGAGTTGGCTCTTGCTCTGACTTCACTGGATCCCTGGAAGAAGCCAATACAGTGTCATCTGAAGATAAATGAACTCAAAGTTCATGTTGACTAGGGATAAATTATGATGGAGCTACTACTTCCATGTGTGCAGAAATGGTAAAACTAGGCATGATATTAAGCTCTGAATTTTAATTGTATTCATTAAAAACCAAGCATGAAGCATGTTTTATTCATTGTTTTGTCAACCACTTCACATTTTCACCCTGATTTTCTTGTAAAAACTAACAAAAGAACTCCTGTGCAAAAGTATTGCAGGAAAACATTTGATCTAATTTAGTTTAATTTAATGAAATTTAGCATCCAGGAAACAAGGAGAGGCAGCATCAATATGCCCAGACAATTCTCCAAAGGCCTTAAGCAATTGCCTTTTAAGAGGATCATTAGCTTCCTGCCTACAAAATTAGCAAAATTGATGCCTTTGTATTGACATGGGTGCAAGTTATGCTACTTGAAGGAGATATTAAATTTTAAACAGACAAAGAATATATCCTTTGCTTGTAATACTGATTCGTCTAATTGTCCCACACTGGGAGTGAATGCATACATATTATGGAAAATCTTAAATAGCACACAAAAAGTATTTTTTGAAGACCAAAATATTTATGCACTTGGGAAATCCTATTAGTTGTCAAATGATGACTGTTGTAATATTAACATTATTAACAAGAGGCCAGAGTATTGTTTTACTATCCATGCACTGTGCTTGAAATGCTATTTAACATCAGAGACTCAATATTTATCAAGAGCATTTGATTTAATAATATCCAGTATAACAGTACTCCACAGTTTCCATTAGTTTGATTGAATGTTATATCTGTCTAAGCAAACCAAGCATTAGGCGCTTCAGAGAAAGTCACTTGTAATAGAGAAAAATATAATGCATGAATATTTCATTAGTAGATGAATACCCATCAAAACTTTACTTGAAATGCTTGAAAGTACCTACTGAATGTTTGCCAGTTATTTCAACAGAGATGGTTGTAATGCTGCTGTTGAAACAGGAAAAATCTATTAGATCATTTAACACACTAAAACAATTATGGTATAATTATAAGGAACATAATTATATGTTCTTGATGTCTTTAATTGTGCAAGCCTCACTAATTAACATTAGAAATTCAATCAAAACAAATTATGCTTTAAAATTTAAGGATGAACTTAAAGAGAAATATCACATTTCCCAAGTCAAACAATTATAACTTTCAATTCCACTTGATAGTAGGCAAACAATTCACATGCACGTAGTGACCTCTCATTCCATTACCTGACTGTATTTGGAGATCTATATACTCAAGTGATTTGCCCATATTTAAAGATATAGTGTCAGTTCAGTTCTGCCCAAACCAAAATCCAGTAGAGGTTCTTTTGGATTAAATTTTAAAGGAATAGATTTACACTGTGCCCAACACATTGGTGTATCTTCTGCACAGCACTGCACTAGATGTACACAAGAAGAAATAAGCCCTATTTTTCAGTTATGTAGAAAATATATTTTCTAAAAGAATACTATGTATGGGAAAGTATCTGACCAAATCTTCTTTCAGTACATCTTCAAATTAATTTTGACCTCTTAAGAGCCTTCTTTGATAATTTTAAAAGCAATTTCTTTAGATCCTAGAAAGCCTTGTCTTTTCCAGATCATGTCAGTGATAGCAGTGATCAGTACCCCTGAATTATTGCTTCAGAGTATTTTAGCTGTCAGAGGAAAATTCAGACAACTAGACATCTCTCAGTATAATTTGATTAATCAACACCTCCTTAGTGAATTGTCTCTCATGCTATCAGATGTTGAATGAGCATAAGAGATATCCTGTCAAATTAGAGAAAATTGTCTGCCACAGAAACAAATTTGCCAAGGTCTCCACATACCTGATGGCCGCTTCTTCCCAGTGCTGTTCCATTGTTTCATGGAACTAAAAATGATGGTACGTCATGATGCTCTATATACACTCTTGAAATACTGCAATATAATGCCTTCAACATTACATGATATAATATCACTCGTGTGGCAGGGCTGCCTGATTTTATGCCTTCAATACACAATGTTTTCTGGCATAGCCAGAGTATGAGAATCGTTTATTACCAATCTTCCTTGATAGTTTCCCCACCAACCTAACCTACTCTAAACCTACACATACCCTACCTTCTATATATCCTTCTGTAATCTTGTAGGCTTAATATTTCTGAACGATTTTTATACATATTTTATCTCACTGTGATCAGATGTACAATAAAGTAGGTTTTTATTCATTTGTTTTAGGTTGTAAATGTATTAATAAAAACTGTCAAAATACCAAAGGTTTTATTTTATTACTATTCCTATAGTGATGGTCATAACAACATATCTTCTGAAGCCTACTTCTTTCCTCTTTCAAAGAGCAGCCAAAATGACTCTGTGGTACTGACATGTTTTTTGCTGGCATTTGGAGTGGTAGCACACATAAATAAATAAATAGATAGATAGATAAAATAATAAATCCACATCCATTTCACTTTGAAACAAATGATTACAGAACAGCTGATTACAGTTGGAGAGAAGATGTAGAAAGGCAAAATGCCAGCAGTAGAAATTGGGTTGAATTAACTGGGGTGCTCAGGCACGCTCTCAAGATATAGATTGACTCACAGAAGGAGTTGTAGTGGTATGAAAACTTACACTACGTTTCTTCAGCACGCATAAAAGCAATCTACCTGATTTTCCCAAATGTAGCAAAGCAATCAGATATTTTAACAGCCTATTGCTTGCAAAAAGACACTGGGAACCACAGGAAGCACAGAAATGGAAAAAAAATCGGAAGCATCTTGAACATCCACCAGTACATTTTGAACAAATAAATGTATTGATTGGAATTTTTGTCTTAACATTGATTTTTTTTTTTTTTTTTTTTTTGATTCAATTATTTTTCCAGAAAAAGTTTTGGAAGAAAATATAACCCCAATTCTTAATTAGCTTATTAACAAAGAAAGGGAAAATTAGTAGAAAAGTCATTTTGAATGCCTAGTACAGCTGAGTACATGTTCTTTTTCTTGACTCATGCAAATCTAGCTGTACTTTTGCCATTAGATGTAAGGATTTTGATGTCCTGTCAATATATTGCACCACAGTACAAGAAAGTAATCTTTTACATATTTTACTCAATGATCAGGGAAGAAAAACATCAGTAGATTTCCTCCAGGTTAAGCTTATTTCATTCAGAAATTAAATCTCACTTTCTAAGTAGCTTTTCATCAATGATCTCTATTCACAAAAACAATCAGTGTGACAAATTACAGGAATATGATTTGCTCTACTGGGGCAGTGACAAAACAGAGTGTCATACAGATCAGACAATAAATGAGAGACACACTAAATTAAAGTCAAGAAAGCATGGTACTGCAACCTTCTGAACAAGATCACCAATTTGGGAAATCAGTTGTTAAATATTCACAGCAGTTAATTCTCACGGTTTGAGAAGAAAAGTGTACTGTACTGAAATGAGGACAAAGTCAAAGCTAGGTGGGCCTAAATAAACGGAATGGAGGCCTCCCAGTGTAAATGTAATATTTTTTATGTATCTGTTTATGAACTGTCACTGAAGACACACTGTAAAACTCTGTAAAGAGATGGAACCAAAAAGCCAGAAACTGAGCAACATCAGGAATGCATCTGCCAGTGGCAGGACGAGTCCCTGTCCCCATCTGTGCTAGGTGGAGGGTACAAGCTGTGTTGTGGTCAGGGACACTGCTGCAGGAAGTCTGGCATTGTTCACTTGTCACGTTGTGGTGCCACACACTGAGAACAACTTACTGCCATGGGATGCAGCACCCTGGTCCTCGAGGAAGAGTGGGAACATGACATCTGTGGGCACTGTACTTCTAATCATATAAGTGTTTTCATCAGTTCTTCTGGAAGACAAAACTTCTGCTACATTGGGATGGTCAGGGTTTGTATTCATGGTTTCTTAAACAAAAATGTTTCAAAACAACACTTGCAATTAAGTATGTTCTGACTTGCTGGCCTGGAAGACATCCCAGTTTCCACCCCATCCCAGTGCCCACCCTGGGTAGGACAATCCCTACCCATGAAATTAACCAGACCAAGAGAAGCTAAAGCACTAGCACACTGCTTGCCTTGCTAACAAAAACACTAGAGATCCATTTGCCTTGCTTATTTTGGCTCTCGATTCTATTTCATCCTCTCAACATCTTCTGCAGTTCTCTGTCATCCTCTACAGTTTTTCCACCTGCCCTGTGTGAGTCTGAAACGTGGCTCTGTGTTCACAGAAACATGGTCTCTGTGATGACATGGAGAAGGCTCTATGGGCTGCTTGATTTCTAGGCAGCTCAAAAGTGTGGAATTCCTATCTGAAGGGTCTTTGAAGGCTGATGGATGATATATATACATATATTCTACAGTACAAAGTTGTTTCTCTTTCCTATGTCCATCTGCTATGCAGATATTAATATTTTTTTAATTTCTTTATTTTGAAAAACAGCACATTTGTAAACATCTGGCAGAGGCTGGAAAGAAATAAGTATAATCTGAAGAGTGGCAATCATGTGGGAGTGGGTCTTAGGACATGTAGACTTTTCCAGTTCACTTTGTATACTGAAAGCTGAGAGCACTCATCACATGACATGAGTAAGCCATAAATTGTTGTTTTTTTTCACTAAGTCTTTATATAAGTGTAGTACCCACTTACTCCAGAAATGTAAAGCTGTGTCAGCAACTGCTGTGTCCCCATACTTCTTCTGCTTGGAAAGAAATCACCCGTGTTATGCAAATCCTATCTTGTATATAGATATTATAAGGGTGAAATACTGCAAAAATTCCCACAGGATTTGCTAAAAATGTTTAAAAGGCATTCAATTTGATGTTATACATCCAGTATGAACACTTTTGCCAATACCTCAGCAAATTAATTCTTACAAAGAATAACCACACTTAACTGAAAAAATAAAAAAGAGAGAGAATATTGATGAGAAACTTTTCTGAAATAACTGAAGTAACAGTTATCCACCTGGGAATCCAAATAAGTAATCAGAAAACCATTATGAGCTGAAGTCTAAAGTCTAACCTCATTTCATCAGTGTTAGGAAGCTTAAAGTTCATGAACAGCATTAAGTTCAGCTGGTGCAGGAACTATAAATTCTATCACCAGCTCCTATGAAGCTAACAAGGCTGATGGATAGCGTTTTAAGTGATCAGTCTTATTTATTTCTTATCATTACTGCAAACAAAAAAGACCTAATGAAAAGAGAAATTCTAAATAAAAATAATGAGCAGATGGTACTTCAGGCCCAATGTCTGACATTCATGTTATTTTTAGTCAAATGGAAAACACACAGTAATTTGTTATTAGATAAAAATGTTTGCAGTTACTTGACGAAAAGGTCTCACCGTTGGTAGAAAGACAGACAATTCCCTGAAACGTAGCATCTTCCAATAGCTTCACTTCTTTTTTCCCATTGTGGTTTATATCTCAAGTCTTTCCTTAAGAAGGAGTGGGGCAGGCCTTCTGCTAGAAGCCGCTTCTTTAAAAGTCAATGTTCACATCAGCGTTCAATACTGACCTCCTAAAAAACATTATTTCACAAAATAATTTCCTGTGAGCAGGGTCTCAAAACTGCACAGGGTGCTTTGTAAGCCCTCTCAAATATGACGCATGCTCTAAAAGTAATGCGTCCTATTTTATTATGTTGGCCCATGACATTGGAAGCAGATGGTGGTGATATGGAAGCAGAGGCTGAACCATCCCGCCAATATTGTTGCATGTTCTTGCTGTGTGACAGATGGCAGCAAGGGGGCAGCCTGACAAAATAGTATCTGAAATGGAAGGGCAGATGAGGCAAAGGTGTGTCCCTGAATTTGTCCATGTAGAAAAAAATGGTACCCACTGACCTTCATCAACACTTGCTGAACGTTCATGGAGACCGAACAGTGGATATGAGTACAGTGAGGCGGTGGGTGGTGCTTTTCAGTTGTGATGCCTGTGGTCACTGCCACTGATGCAGATTTTTCTGAGTGTGGCATGTAGGTTCTTGTTCACTGTTGGTGAAAATGCATAGCTAATGGTGGTGACTCTGTTAAAAAACAGTGTTTTGTAACAGATAATTTGCCCAGTCAAATAGTATTATTGTGCTCATTGTATCTGTTGGAGTTTCCATTGAAGTAAATATGAGGCATTATTTTCAGAGCAACCTATGCACCACCTCACTAGTGCAATTTTTCTGAGCACAGGCAACAGTATATTTTTGTTATTTCTTTGACTTTTCTTTCTGATATTTAAAGCTCCTCACAACCCTCTCTCTCTTCTTGGTAGGACACACTCATGAATACTAAACTTTGCCCCGAAGAAGAATTCCCCAGAACAATTCCTCAGCAAATACTTGAGCCTCTCTGCACCAAGAAGAAAGGTGAGCACCCAGTTTTGTCCTCTGCTGTTCTGCAGACATAAGTCTTTTCTCCTACAATAAAATTCTGCTGACAGATGTCAGGGTCCATCTTCTAGCATAGTAAAACAAATATTTTCCTCACAACAGAGGTAAAAATTTGCCCTTCAATAACAACTGACAATAATATTGATGTTTTGCGTAGTATAATTTATGACACAGACAGTTGTCGCAGAAGTGTTAGGATGTTTTAAAAGACCACGTCTCTGCTGCTAGGTAGCATGCTCTCAACTAGGATGCTCTAAAAGCATCAGTCCTCTGTAAATGAAAAAGAAGAGGATTCATTTAAGCCCTCTTTGAGAGTGGTTTACACTGATCCATTTCACTGTGCACTGCAACACCAACATAATCAGTTACCATTTCCCAACATAATTGAACATGCTAAAATAATTGTCAGACTATGCCCTGAGAATGCCAACATGTCAGTTCAATCAGCTGATGTCAGCATGCCGATAAGAATCACATTTATTCATTCATGATATCCTGGACCGTAAGTAAAACAATTAAAATTCCATTACAGAGAACACAGAAGCAAGTAGATTTCAAAAGGCTTCATTGTGATTATTAGAAATTTAACAGAAAAAAAAGAACTGTTGATTCCAGAAGCCTTTTTTACCCGTGAAAAACAGCCTTAAGGTAGCAGAGGTCACGTTTTAGATCTAAAATATGGAGATAATGAGACTCGTCTCTTTTGTACAGTGCTTTAAAATCTCCTGATGAAAAGTGCTACACAAGAACTCGATATTATTATGATTAATGCTCATAATCACCATCTTCTCAGTACTTTTTCCCCTTCTGACCTTGTAGTTTCCATGTAGTAAAAGGCACTTACCTCACTGCTTGATCAAGCTCTTAAGACAGCTCAGGCAGCAGGTTTATGTCTCCTTTCCAGGAGGTGGATTCAAGAATCTACCTAGGTGGCTTGATAAAAGGAACAGGATGCTCTGAGAAAAGAGAAAAACTTGTTTATCCCAGAAAGTTTTTCATCTCCCAACTCTCAAAGTTATTTCTCATTGAGTCACTGACCCCTGAGGAAAGGCATCCATGGAAATTATCCTAAGTGAATTTTGTGAGAAAGGATGGATTAAGAATAGTGTTTTAGCAATGAAGAGCTCTCTCTTTAAATAGCATTCATTCCAGTATAGCAGTTGCAGGTTTGTGGGCAGAGACTGCCATGGTGCCACTCCTCCATCAGGTTTTGGCCAGCTGGTGTTCAAGTTATTCTGCATGAATATACAAATGAATATCCTGAAAAAAAAGATTAAGTGGGGACTGGTCTATAGTTGTTGATTAGCTAAATATAGTTCTATGAAGTTACTTTATGTTGCAGTGTTCATTCCTATGTTTCTAGGTTCCATTTTTTCCTTATAAAACAGAACAGATAAGAATGTATTAAATAAACACTCTATGGTACTGTAAACAGAATAGTCGAGCAAGCCAATTTGATAAAAGTAAGTAAAATTAATTTATTTTAACTTTCTGTTAGTTCATGCCTTGCCACTACAAGTAGCATATATTCGCATTCTAGGTAATGTGACTGACTCGTGAATGTCAGTTTCTTAAGTTCAGGTAGAAAGTAATGTATTGCAAATTTGAAATGAGCAGAACATTTCCAAGCTAGAATGTAGGCACTGCACATCTGGGTTTGTGATGTACAAGTCATGCAGTTGTGTCCAAAACTCTAAGGTAAAACAGTAAAAATAAATATTTCAAAACATGAAAGCAAAGGAAAGAACAAATAAAATAACAATAAAAATACATTTTTCTGTGTTGTAGTCAAAATTTTCCTTCTGAAAACCTGAAATTTCCTAACATACTGAGTGTCCTAAGATAGGTGATGTTTTAAGCATTATCAAGTACACGTCTTACATTTTTCATAATACTGTGAGAAACTACAAGGACTTAAGATAAATACAATTACCAAAATGGGGTGGTGCAACCTAGAACCTACAGAATCACCCCTAGTGCTGGTGATTAACCCTAGTTCAAGGGTTAACATGGGTATTATTGGAGGAGTTATGGGGAAACAGGAGACATGAGCTTGGTAGTACAGGTTTTTTATCTGAAAGAAAAATACCCAAGCTAAGAGAGGAAAAGCAAGCCCTCTAACTAGCAGTAGTTACTGGACTACTGTTTGAAAGCAAAGCAGGGAGTTTATGAAAAATCGTAAGTGAAGGAATATATTCTCATTCTTCAGAACGCCTCCTGTGCAGTACATATTTGAACATATGTGCGGAACATTGTAGAGGAGCTGTCAATAACACCACCAGAGTTTGATGTGTGGAATATTTCAGCATTTAACACATTTCATAAGGTCAATACTCACATGGAAGTATTTCCCTTTCCTTGGAGCTCACAGGCAGGTGATCAACTCTTTTCGGTGCAAATCAGCCTTTCTCCCACAGACGCAGATATCTCTCTCAAATAACCTTGGATAAAATTGTTCTTTAATTTCTGCAAATGTTCCCTCTCTTTGCTGTACTGAATTATTTGTGTTTATTTTTACCTTACTCCACCAGCTGCAAAGATACCACTAGCTGTGAGACAAAAACCTTCACAGCTGGAAACCAACTAAAATAGTTGCTGGGATGATGCCACAGATACGCAGCATCAATTAGCAGCAGGAGCAGCTGTGACAGCAGGAAAGGGCCTTCCTGTGTGCAGTTTGCTGCCTTGCTTTGCATCAGATGGCCCTGTTCCTGAGCAGGAGGCAGCACCGCACATGTGCTGCACCAAGGGACAAAATGGGTCTGTGGAGGCACTTACAGGCGTTCCAGGCTGTAATATGGGGCTGGTAAGCAGTTCGTACAGCTTTTGCCAGCTAGAAAACTCCTAAGCAGTTTCCTCTGTGCTGAGTGGAGTACAGTGAGCCTTTAGTTACCACCCAAGATCTGCCCTATTTTTGAGTGGCCCAGATTCATGGGAGTTCTCCATCCTCTCAGGGATGGTGTTGCAAGGGTGGTGCATGCCAGAGACCTCAAGAGCCATTGATAGTTCTGCACAGCTCCAAAAGACTGTTACCTACACATGCTCATCTTTCAAACCGGAGTCTTCTGATACTGCCCAAGCTTTCAGGGAGAGAGAAACGGAGAGGAAGTGGATGAGGGGAAGAGAAAGAGGAGGGAGAAAGGAGGGGAGAAGAGAGAAAAGAGTAAGAGGAAGATAAGCAAGAGAAAAGGTCTCATTAAACTCAGGTTGCAAATTAAAGGCCAGATAATAAGCCAGTTTAATTAATTTAGTGTTGTTACACTAAATACAATCAGCCTCCATGCACTCGGTGCATATGCAGGTTCAGATCCTAAGTAGGTTGTTCAGTCAGGAATCCAAAATGCCATCACAAAACAATCTGCAGTAACTCTGCTGTGTATCGTGTACGGAATTACTTGAAACATATTAACTTCCCCAGCAGTTCTCCCTAAATGAGAAAACATGCAGGAACTTTGTGTACAAGGCATTCAGAGGAAACCAAGAAGTGAAATGCAATGAAATAAGCTTCTCAGATACAAGCTGCAGTTTGGAAAGAAATAGAGTTTGCAGCGCCTTACAGTAAGAATGCTTTGTAGGTGGACATGTGAGTGAAGCATATCCCATTACATCTGTCAAACCCTTCTCCATCCCATTTCTCAATATGTAAAACTAAGCATAACAATAAAAGATCCCAGAACGCCTTTAAGAAGCACGAACAGTAAAGAAAAATTAAGAAAACATTCAACTATATTTTACTTGAAATGGTAGGCTCACAAAGTACATTTTGAGGTGAGATTTTTTGTCTTTCAGTTGTAGCACTTAACTCAAAACACTGTCATCTGTACTGAATTCAGCCTCAGATTAATGGAGGCTTAATGGATTTAAATGATTCTTTAACCCCTCAGAGGTGAATCACTGGGGAAATACAACATGAGACATTTAATCTCAGATCGCAATTAGACAGTTCTCCAAGAGAACCAGTTATGTCTTGACATTACTCTCTCAAAAAGACCCAAATAATAAGATGTTATATTATATAACATTATCTATACTTCTTTTTTAAAAAACTTAGGAAGCATTGTTACCACCTCCAGAAAATTCACATACCAGACTGAGAGAAGCACATTTTCCATTATTGTTTATTTCTGCCTATGTTTTAAAGCCTCAGTGAAAGCATCAATTGCCTTACCTTGACTGTTTCACATACCATAATTTGTGTACTTTCAGTAACACTCAAAGAGAATACTGATCAAAGCAAAAAATGGCAAAATGCATCTTCTTAATTTCCTTATAGTCCAAGAAACTCAGTCATAATTTTATAGATTCTCAATGCTTAAACAAGATACCTGTAAAAAATGGCCTTGGTGCTCAAAGCCGTGCTACTTATAGTTAGAGGTACTGTTTATTTGCTGAACTACCTGCCTACTGATTTCTTACCTAAGACAGGTCAAGAAGCTTGAGCCTCCTTCCCTGCAGAGCCCTGTGTGGTGGCAGTGCCTGTATTCCTCACTCCCAGGCATTGCTCCAAGCACTGGGCTGCTCAGTAAACTCTTCCAATATTTTTAGAGGTCAGGTTGTCCAGCTAATGCAAGGAGCATGTCAAACGTCGTATCTTGGCACTTGGTACCAGCTGGGGTAGGTGTCCTGACACTTGATACTTTCCTTATTGTGACTGTCAGTCTATGGCTTTCACATGCATAATGGGCTGAAATCAAACTGCAGCCTTGTGGTGGTGTCAGATGAAAAGAAAATGATGGAAGATCATCAGTCTGAATCAAGGCTTTACCTGTCACAGTAATCACATTTGGGCTGTGATGAAGAATACATGTGGCAGGGCAGAGCCAGTCCTGCTTGCATTGCCCGTGGGCTGTGCATGAACTTAGGGTCTCTGTTCCCCAGGCCATCAGAGCAGGGCCTTTCACGAACACTGAATTCACATAAAAGTGCAGTAAAGTTTTATTAGGGGAAAAAAAACACCCTCTAAACATTTGGCTCAATTCTCTGCTGCAGGAAACCTTTCTGCTTGAGCAGTCAAAAGAACCCAGGCCAAGACGAAAGTACATTGGAAGAGTTTAACAGGAACTGGCACCAAACTGAACAGTAATTTCCTCACGCCAAGTGCCACTAGCTCCTCACTTTTATTATAAATCAGGGGTGTCCATGTATTTTCAGAACTGAAAACGACAGCCACTAAGTTATGCCTGAATTCATGCTCAACTCTCACACAGCCCGGAGTAAGCCAAGACATCACATAGCACCATATATTACGTGAAACGGCTCTCAAGAGCTTAGCAAATTAACCTAAGTGATGTTACATTGCTCCATATGCTCTCAACGTGGATCTTTTTTTTTTTCCCCAGAGAAATAACATGAGGATTTAACTACTATAGCTTGAGACAAAATGAAAAGAACAGCACTTACTCTTTTTTCTTCTCTGCGTCTTCTATTACCATAGAACAGATAATGCACCAGGATAATGCTGTAAGAAATATTTTCAGAGACACATAAGTGCCTTTGGAGCCTTTGCCCATTGGGCTAATTCCACAAATGTATTCAGTGCCTAAACACACAGACTGATGGAAAGATGATAACTAGATAGATAAGGGTATTTAAGAGTCCTAGACTCATTCTAACTGGTTTTCTGCTGAAAATTCCCATGTGTCCCAGACAAATGGTACCAAAATAAAGTGAATTACCCATGTACACTTTTGACAAATCAAAATGATGCACTCAAATTCATTTCCATGCACTGTGTATTGTTAAAAATTTGCATCCATATGTTAGATTCAAGAGGAGAATGAAGGCAACTTAATATTGCTTAAGTATCCAAATAAAAATTTCAGATCCTCAAAGATTCCTCCAGTTTCCACAGGTCAGATCTCCTAGGACACCAAGTTTCTGCACTAGGAATGATTTGGGTTCTGGAAGCACTTGGCAGCGTGGCGCCATTCCCACACTTCAACTGGCTGACCTTCCCAGACAAGGCAGAAAGCCTGATCTTCAGGACCTGTGAGATATACACCAAGCATATCTGATCTTAGTCAAATCACGACTAGTGACGCTACTCATCCCAGTCACTAGCAGTATTAGAAGTATTTCCTCAGGATGCAATTTCCCTTGAACTTGCTTTCCATGCGGGTGACTTCACTATCTAACTGCACGCTGTTAAAACTGTCATTATGTAAGCAGCACACCTCACACTTCATGTGCAATTATAGATTTACAGAGTTGTAGAGAAGAATCTCTCTCCAAAGTGACTTTGGAGAGGTGAAAGAGGAAAAAAAATCAGGAAGACACAAGGCAGGATACTCAACTGCAAACATGAGAGTTGTACTCACATCCCCAGTGCTTATCAGCATTACTTCCCATGGGAAATTTGGTTATCTCTGTACAGTGTTTCCTACTTTCTCATCGCTTAGTGTGCAATTGGAAGCGTGAATTCACTTCTATTTCTTACATAGCTTCTTTTGTCAACCAAATACAAACTGCTCAAGGAGCTCTCTAGGATTAGAGCACCTAATAGCCATGTATTTAATTTTCAGTTCATTGGTTTGTCACCTTCAATAAATGGGATTCACGTGTCCATGCACATTTAGAGACATGGCCAATTTTGAAACTGTTGTTTAGAGTTCTATATCATTAAGATACCTTAGTAAATTTTATCAGATACAACATTCCTCAATATTTGCAAAAGACTAAGACGGCTTGAGATAAAAACTGGTCCTCATTAAAATGCTGTGAGAGATCACTCTTTTCCTATACCAAAAGCTGTAAAATAGATTATGTAACTTAAGAACAAACTATAATTGGATGAAGTGAGACTTAAGAGTCACAGGTTTGTGTTTCTTCTAATATTAATTCTCTGCCAAAGCACTTCATTAAATCTCAGTTACAGGTCAGAGTTGCACCATGAAATAGTAGGATATATTAAATAATTATGTACTAAGCATGGGTCTGTACTGCCTCACTTCACAAAAAAAAAAAAAAAAAAAAAGGTAAATTTGATTTTGTGAGGCAAAAATTCCATATCCGCCAGACCTTTATAGGTCAGGAGAAGGAAATACATTTGGTCACAGGATCCCCTGGTGTTCTTCCTCCATAAAGCATTCTCTCAGGTTACCTATGAAATCAGTGAAGCAGTGGCACAGCTGTAACTAAAATATGCAGTTCAAAATTTTAAAATGAAGGAAAACACAGGCTTTGTTTCTTCACTGCCTAGACTAAAAACATTTGATAATGCTTTTGTGTGTTCAGTAATTTGACCGGGAAAAATCAGCTGAACATTGTAAGGTAATGAGTAAGCAGGGAATATTTGAGTCTCCAAGGCCAAGTGCTGTATGTAATTCTTCCCTAAGGCATAGGAAGAATAAGTGCAGAGGAAGTGCAGGCACACCATGCAATATACTCTTTCAATATGTAGGTCTAAGATACCAGGCTGGAACCTGTGTTCTTAACGGAGCAAGGCTTCTCAGACCATGGGCATTTCTGATTTCCTCTCCAGCCTGTCCGAGTCTGCTTCAAGTTTCTCCCACCTTGGCTTAGACAGGACATCAGGACATTTTCCACTGTCAGAGGAAGAACTGACTTTTTTCCCCCTAAGGAAAGGGTGAGCTTTTTTTCGTTAAACTGTTCTGACATTCAAAACAGATTCTAATACTGCATTTATAAGAATAATTTTTCAAATAAATTAAAAAATGGTGGCATTATTTAGAGATGGTTTTATTTGGCCTATCACTCAGACTGGACAACTGGCTACCTTATCCATGCACAGTCATAAATGAAGCTTAAAACTTGGTTCTTTACACTGAGCATAATTTGGAGGAAAAAGCCTCCTAGACAGATGTCTACTCCATGGTTCATAAGAGTATGTGATACCATCCGCACTTTTCACAGCTAAACCCTTGAAAACTGGGAGATTGATAAAGGGACCCAAACGTGAAGAGCATTCATTAAAAGATGCAAATAGCCAAGATCCATGCTGTTTTGTTTCAATCTTCTTTATCCTGTTGAAAACAGGAAAGCCTCCTGTCATGCAGGCTCAGGGATTTTCAGGGCCCAATAAAGGTTAGTGACATTTTCAATTCATGTTTGTTTTCATTCTTCTAATCATGAACCCCGCGTCAGCCTGAGAAACCAGCTGAGCTTAATCCATAACCTTTTACAAGTGAAACATTAACTCACAGCATGTTCTGTTGTCTTTTTAAAGCAATACAAAAGCAAAAGGAGGGGAAAAAAAAATAAGAGAGCCACAATATACATTATAAAACATAACAGCAGCCAAATCTGAAGGTTACTTGAAAGCAGTTAATTGTGGAAAACAGCATATTTTTAGGTCCTTAAATTCATCATCTTCAGATGTCGTAACTACTGTTTACTTCACAGGAGGATTCAGGACTGTCTGTGACAGAAACCTCAGGTCAAAAATGAAGAAATGATCAATGAAACATGAGCTAGGATATTTAGCTACATCTTCATATATTACTCCAGTATTCTGGCACATTTTCTTATCGACATTTTGACTGGTACTAACCATAGAGAAAATACCTGACTACTTTATCCTCTTCTACAAATTAACAGCTTCCACTGGTCTCCCCTCAAAGTTCTATTCAGTTGCATGAACAGTGCTTCAGGTTTTTCGTGAAACACAGTGTGACCATCTGGGTTTTACACAATGTGGACGGCTGGCGACACGTGGCAGCTCTCCTGCACTGTAGAGAGAACATGGTGATGCACATGAAACCAGCCTAGAGAACAGCTCTGGCTACAAAGCACACACAGCCAAGGAAGAGTAATTATTTCTCAAGCCTGTAAAATCCATTATGGAGAAATCCTGACTGCCTATATCTCTGTTGGATAACAAATAGAGTCACACGTATTAGAGAGGAACTCAAGTTATGAACTTTTATTGCTCAGAAAATGAAATCATGTTAATTCTTAGAGAAAAGTGAAGAGACAGCATTTGGGAGGTATTGAAAGGAAGACAGAGAGGCAGAAATCAAAGAGTCCCTGATTTCTTGAAAACAACCGTACTGAAGATAGCAAAGGAGCCCTCATAAGAAAAAAAAAGAAAAAGAAAAAAAAGCATAACATGGTTTGAATCAAGGTATGTACTGCAGATAGGTCCTCTGAAAGTCAAAGTGGGAAAACGTGAAACCTAATAATGGATTTTTGAAGCATTGCTCAAATATCTGAAATCATAAGGAGATGTAAAATAAGTGTTAAAGAATGCACATATTCAGCACACAGTGAGGCTAAACTAATGAATCCAAAGGTCTTTTGTGCTATGGCTGACTGCTCTTCTGACTGAGTTACATCAACATTAAGCATGACCTTACTCACCGCACACGTATGAGTGAGTGGTTCAGCAGTGGGAATGCTTCCCCCAGAAGTTTTCCCTGATTAGACCCCAGAGAACACAATGAGAGGTAAAACTTCACTGAGATCTCTTGTGCCTAATGGAGATTGAGCACAGGTTGCATTTTTTTCTTCAGAGATGACGTTCATGGGACTTCTTCCCCTTATTTGACCATCTATTTCACTAACACAATTGACATCTCTATTCCTGTGCGATTGGGTTGGGAAAATACGCTACATATTGTAGAGGAGAGGGAAGAAGAAAGGAAAAAAAGGGAGAAAGGAAATAACTAAAGGGAAAATGGACAGAGGTGTATGCAAACACATGCGGTAAAATCATATGAGAACATTTCCTTAGGCAACTGTCTGAAAATAACAGAGGAAGCTGACACAGGGAGCCAAAAATCAGAAGGCTGAACTTTTCCATCTCCACTGATGGTGCACCAGTGGAGCTGGTGCACCAAACGATGCTGTTTCCATATCCAGACTGCCTGATCACAGCATTTTGACAGTGCTCCTGAGCCTGCTAGCCAGCACAGCATTAAGACCTCCTCATTTAACTGAAGGCTATGAAAAATTAAGAAGCTGAAGCTGAGACTAACAGAGAGAGCAAAGTATTACATTACCTGCTGCACACTGCTCTCTTGTGCAGCAAAAGTTTTGGCACGAAGAGCAGGACTCACTCTGTGCAAGCAGGTGGTCAGCATGGAAAGAAGGCACAGTACCTGCAAAATGCTTTTCCCTTTGGTTTGTCAGCCAGCATTACTGGTTAGACTGGAAGTCACACAGCCACAGCCCAGCATTGTCTTCTGAAGCAGAGCACAGAAAGAGACCAGAGCTCCAAGTCCTACTTAATTCTCCAGGCTGCTCCTGGGGCAACGCAGCTACTTAGCCAGGGCAGAGCGTAGCATTACAATCAAGCCCAGAAAGAATAAATGGGGCTCAGGAGGATTAAAAAAGCTTTTATAGCTAGGGAAGTAAATACTAAAGAGAAAGAAAGTCCATTAACAGATGAGGGGATGAAATTATGGCAACTCAAAATAGGTGAGATAATAGCCTTGCTAAATGAAAAGAAGGAACAAAAAGGAGCTAGAAGGTCCTCTGAAAATAACCACTGGTAATCACATCTAAGACTCCACATTAAATATTTCACTTATCCTCTTGTATTAAGAGAATTAGCTAATAAATTTATTCAATCACTACTTACTATACCTTTGGTAAGAACATTTGCATATTCATTCATGACTCATGCTGATGTCATACCAGAATTTCCAGGTGCTATATCAGATAGGCTAGTATCTTTGACTGGCCTTGCCAGTCTATCCATCATCAATTCAGCCTTCAAGCTGGCTGTCCTCCCCTGTGTTATTCCACCATTAGTGCTTCTGCAGTTCTTTCCTGATTTTTTTCCCATTCATAGACAAATGTAAGATCTTTAGCTTGTTTTTTTTTTTTTTTTTGTCTAAGTTAAAAACATATCTAAGCATATTTTTAATTATTAAAAAATCATATTATCTTTACTACTTATGTCAGTACATGTGCTTTTTGAGTCTCTACATTTCTCAGCATCCTCTGTAAGGTGAAAAGATGTCAAATGTTTTCTAAATAATGAACTGCTCAATCAGAGGCTGATCATAGTATTTAGAGGTGCTTTCAGTGCTGCTGATGAACTCTGTGTCACCCTTCTCTAACTCAAGTTTTCTCCTGGGTGCTGTTATTTCTAACTTTTGCTTTCTTTGATCCTATATAACAAGAGATTAATTTTACTCGGAAGGGGTATCACTGAGAGCTCAATTATAACACTCTTGTGTTTTCTTTGGTAAGGATAGAAAGATTCCATTTGGATTCACAGAAGTATCAGGGCTGAAATCTTTATGCTTTCCATGCCCTCGGTGAGACCTGCTGTGGGCTCAGCTTTTCTGAAAATGCAACCTTCCCCGTCCCATCCCCACCGTGAGTTTAGGGTCTGGGGTTTGGTTGTGAATATCTGGCTTTGGAAGCCTTGCCAAACATCAGCCAGAAGAAATGGGACTAAGCAGAAAAAGGGAAAACGGTGTTGCAGACTATAAGAACATTACCCATTATGTCAGACAGATGATTAAAAGCAGTAGTTTCTAAGGGGGGAAAAATTTAAAAAGCCTCAATACCTCAGCAGATTTGCAAGGACTGCTCAAGCCTGCATTTCCCATCTATCACATCACCTGCTGTCACTAACAGGTGTGCCAGAGCTAGCAATAGTCTTTAGTGGTACACCTGTACTATGTGTTGTTCATTGCCTCACTTTCTCAGAAGGCTTCCTCTGTTTGCCACATCCGAATTACAAGAATTCAAAATTCCTTCTGCTTCCTGGGAACAGAAGTGCATGTTCTGCGCTGTGCTGTAAGCAGGAATTTGAGCAAACTGAGCCCTAAGTCATGAGGCTGTCTCACTAGGTAGCACCAGGTGGGAGTCAGAGCCAATGGGTATCCTTGATCTTTAGCATAGCATTTATTTCATTACATCTAATTTGGTTGATATTATCAACATTATTACACTGATAGTTGTTTCAACTCAGACTAATTTAATTGATAGAATTCTCTGTCCTTGCTATTATATGAGACAATTAGCTCTCATTAGTTCACATTTCACTCATTTTCCACTGACTGATTGCGCTACATACTGATACTTGCTAATATCAATATGTAATGCAATCAGTCAGAGGAAGTGTTGGTACAGTATCTCTAAAAACTATCACACTTATCATTCTGATTGTCTTCAAAGTACCAATATTTTCCTATAACTTAATGGTTTCGTAATGTAATATTTTGTATTAATAACAATCTTTTTAAGGTCACACATTTAATCACATACAGATTAAACAGCGGTTAACTAATGAGGATGGCAACTTATTAATAAATTGCAGATAATACATTTCCGTTATTCAGCGTAACCTTTAAAGAGCAAAGCTAAAACTTAGGGCTGACTTAAAGACATTTTACTTCCCTTTTCCTATTTCTTCTCCATTTTTTTTTCCTGAATTCTAAGCTTTTCTTGTATGCTAATGTCACAGACCTTCTGTAACCATATGGAGAGATTTAGCAAAGCAGGAGCACGAAGCTGATGCTTCGATAAAAAAGGTGAAGAGGTTTCTCAAATTGTACTACTGTTAATTTGTCCTGTAAGCACCTACCGTGGGGAGTTCTGTCATGGTAAGAACTGAAGCACAGAGATTTGTCCATCAGATTATTACATCAGAAATGCTGAAGATTCAAAGGATGGAAAAGAGTGAAAGGCTTTTTATAACCAACTTAATATAACCCAATGAGCTTTGACTGAGGCCCACCTGTAAATACACCAGCAGTTTACTCAGAAAAATGCATGCCTAAATTTATCTTCTTAAACTTTCATACATCACAACTCACTGGTGTGAATTTGTAGCTGTGTTTATAAACAATAAACTTGAAGTCCTTACATTTTTACGAAGCATGGAATTCCTCAATATGCCAATAGTGTGGATCATTCTGTGAAAAATAATAGCCCAACTCTCAACATGCTATTCGTTCAATCTCAGCAATTCAATAGCAAACACATTTAATCACCTCTACAGTTAGTCTGAAACAAGCTCATAATCTTTAAAAGGAAATAACTGATGTGGGAAATCTTAAAAAAAAGCATAAAATACATGGTTTGCAGTTAAGGACTAGGAAAAATCAGAAGAATCATATTTTAAAGAGTAAATCCAAATTAGTCTTGCTATGCTAAATTTGATGCTGAATAATGACAGAGGACATTTAAATACCAGAGTTACTATAATAATCTCTGTTTGAAACATGGCTTCCATGAACTGGGCTAAGCCTTCAGACAGAAACTAATTGCTACAAACACTAATTTTCAAATCCCTTTTGTTTCCTACTGCAGGCACCTCTGGATGCAGAAGGTACCCAATTAGCAGAATTCATGATTCTGATTGTGCATTGTGGGGACAGTATAAACACTGCTGATTACTATTCCACTGCAATGGCTGATTTTTATTTTTATTTTTTTATTTTTTTCTGATTGCTTAATAAGGCCATCTATTCTGCATCAGGCACTGGAAAGGCTGCTGGTGAAATCAGTTAGGTCACTTTTTCTGGTCACAGTAGCAGGAGGAGCCTTGTGATGGCAACAGATGACTAAAGGCATAATTACAGACTATTTAACCACATCTGTTTCCCCACTTAACATTGTTTGCTCAAGTTAGATGTAGTTAAATAAATCAAAAGGAAAACAATGGTGAAGACACTAAAAATACTCTTACATGGGCAAAACTCTAGGGCTTGTTATAATTACAGAAAACAGAATTTACAGTGAGTTTTAAAAGGCACTAATTTATATTAGAGAGTTTCTGTACACATACACTCTGGCCCATTCGCTGCTGATTTTAAAGCCTATATTATTTAAATACTTATTTCTACAGGAAAAAATTGTTGAAACTAGAAAAAAAATGTAGATAACTATTATGTGTTGAATTTAGCTGTATGTTCTTATCCAGTATAGTAATTATAAAGGAAATTTAGCAAGTCTTTTTACAGTTTTGTGATTGAGAACAAATCCTGTAAATGTCAGCACCTCCTATCAATGACAATGGATAAAGCAGAGATCTCCAAATACCTCTATATGCAACTCCTTATGCAACTCCAGCCATAAAGGGATATTGTATTTATCCTTAGTTTTTATTTCTACAGACACATCCACTGTTATCATTCCCTAATATATTACTACTTCATAACCAAGTATAACACAGAAATACATAAGCGCTGTCAAAGCCCACCTTGCACACAAATAGCCAAATGACCCAGTGCATCAGGTACAGATATATCTGTATACTTAGCAAACATCAGCACGTGTTCTAAAAGTACAGTAACATTTTTTCTGCACAGAAAAATATAATCAAATTACGCACTAAGTAATGTCAGATGTAAGAAGATAGTGGGTTTTGGGTTGTGCCTTTTGGTTTGTTTGTTTGTTTTTTTAATTGATTTTTTATTTTATTTCTGGGTGGTTTTCATCATCACCATTGGTTGGTTTTAAACTAATGGACCAAAGAACTAGGGCAAATATCAAACTTCTTAATGTCAGCTGTTACCGACAGGCAGATAGACAGAGGTTTCATGCTATCCTTGAAGAAACTACATCAAAGCCCACCCAACAGTGCAAAACCCACCGGAAAAAACGGAAGTTTGCCTGGTGCTCAGGCTGTCATAACAGAAGACCATCATACGTTTAAAAATAAAAAATAAAAATCAGTGTTTGACTTACGACAGTGGAGTTCTACCATCTTACATCAGATATGTCTGTGCTCCCTGCCCCTGTCCCCTCCTTTTGTTTTTCTAGTTTTCCTTTGTTTATTTGACAGACCACTGGAAAGAGCTTGGAGCCTGTTAGGACGAGTAGTTTGGGTTATCAGGGTTCCAAGTTCTCGTTTGTATCAGGAATTCTTTTTGCTGGTTACAATGGATTGTAATGATGTAGCTCTGCATCCTATGTAAAACACAAGCTTCACACTTGCAACCATTAGAGGAAAAAAATCCAAACTCTTCCAGCAGTAAAAATGGGTTTGTAGAAAGATGGGTTAAATAAATTGTACAATCCTAGTTGCAAAGATCCAGATGAAAACACTATCCTTTCCAAAGCGAGCTTCGTGGTCAAACACAACAGGGGCATAAGAGGCAAGGAGTCTGGGTTACTCTGCCGACAGGGGCTTTTACTGCTCATCAGTGTCAGTACAGGCAGAGCTGCTGACTAAATTAAATCTGTAGGATCTGTCATTGACATAGGAGGTTACCATTGTGTGAACTGATTGGTTAACAATTTTTGCTTGGTAACAAGTAGTTATGACAGTGCACATCCCCACTGTGCATGCACACATGTACACACCTATGCACATATGGAGGATTAAGAGATTTAGTATTTTGCATACAATAAAAGCACGTGTACTTCAATCACACTGCTTGTACCTAGGGTTAGTTTCATCATTGTCACAAGGCGTTTACTCAGGGCAGTGCATTCAAGGCTGACTTTATTCACACTTTACCTATTTCCATTCTCTGTATGAAGAAAATGATACCACTGTTTTCATTACAGGCTTAACTCACGATTTTCCTCTGAACTAATACCAAGTCTTCCCTTCTAGCACATCTTACTCTCAGCTCTCCCCTCTACACACTGCCCAAATTGAAACAGTTAAGATAGCTTTCCCCCTGTGCCTCCCTCTTATCCTTTAACAAAATTTAAAATCCTGCTCTCAATTTGAAGGTAACAAAACAACTCTTCTCCAGCTTCTTCCGTGCTATTCAGTTGTATTTCTTAAAACAGCTCTTGCAAAAGAGCTGTTTTTCCCTTTGACCATATCTAGTGAGCTGTGACTAAACAGGCTTCCACAGAACCATTTGCCCTCAGTAACTGCAGACACTGAATTTAAGTTTCCACTGTCACAACTTCCCTTTTGAGACAAAACACAGCATTTTAGAAACCAGATATGATCACAATCCTGCCAGGAGCACCGAGTACATATCTACTACTGCACAGCTTCACCAACAGCTTGACCACCTGCCCAAAGCAGCACGTCATCACCAGGCAATAGACTTACAGATGACTAGGGACAATAGACATGAGGCACATAACCCCTTGCTCAGCTGCAGTATTTTCTAATAAAGCTATTACAGATAAGTTTGGGCAAATGCATATCTTCTTCAAGCTTACGTGAACAAAGGTAGAGATACTTTGTTCTATAGTCCAATCCTATCTTACAGTGACTAGGAACAGCTCTGGGAGCTTACCCTTATTTCTAGCAGACGCAACATCTTTGCATAAGCTAATGTTTACTTGTCTGTATAAAATATAGTCAGGTCACTCTCTTAGACTTGTTAATCTTTCATTATTACTCACACATAACCTTCTTTTCACTTATTTTTGAAATTATTCTTACAAATTACATCGTAGCGTTTTAAATAAATGCTCACCTGGTTTGCTGTAGTGAAGCCAGGAAGGTGTGATCTCAGCTGTCTTGTACTAATGAGCTTGAGCTCATTAAGACTCTAGCTAACACCAGGGGAATTTTATCTGAGAAAAGACTGTGCTGGTTGGCCGGGCTTTGGGGGAGCTCTCAGTTTTTTTAACCGCACTGATAAGCACTGAATTGATCTCTGGCCTTTACTATCTTCAGTTGTTACAAAGATTTTTCAGCTTCCACATAGTGTATTTATAGCTCAGTAAAAGAATCTCTTAATTCTTTGGAGATGTCCTTGTAGCAACTGTTTTTGTACAGCAGGATTTGTCATGCTAGGTTTGAAACATTTGAACCTGTATCACTTATTTGCTAGGAAAACAAAAAAGGAGCTGCATTTTATCCGTAAGGTCTTCCTTTAGCACCTGCATTTGTATCATGAGGTAAAGTAGCATATACTGGCTTAGTCTCACCTTCCCTTTTTAAAAGCTGATCTCCCATTTAAAAAAAGAAGAGCGTCTGAAAAATAAAGCTTGCAGTCACAAACCTGCGGGTTTGCTGTGACTGTTCTCACAGCTGAGATGGCAGAGAATGCAGGATGTGGCTATGGTCAGCTGCAGCAGCTGAGATCTGGAACGTGATCATTCCCAGCTGCAGTGGTACCAAGCTCTGGCAAAGCAGAAGGACAGACAGCATGCTAACTAGTGCTATTTATTACAACGGGAAAAGTCTTTTACTTGCATTAGAAATGAAAACCAGCCCATAATTTTCATTATCAGTGTTACATGACCGGCCCAGACTTAGGCAAGGTACTGTTAACCAAACCTGCTAGTAATATCACAGTGTCGGATAAGCAGCCATTTTCAGTTTAGATAATTGTCCCATACATTTTTGTTTAAAGTTATGAACAAGTATGCTGTAAGGCAGAAATTTCTAGTCTGTGGAAGTGCTCAATGTATTTCCAGGTGTAATGTGTCCAGAAGACTTCTATTTTCCTCAGCTACACCTTGGCAATTTTATGGTATTTGTTGGAAGACAGTCCTGGTACCTAACCAATTCTGAGTTGTGTTTTGGTTTTTTGGTACAAAGTCATTTGATAAAACTCATAAACTTGCTTGAATGCTGATACTGGATTATTTCAGGTTGAACATTTTACCTGGCATTGTAAATACTGCTTACATTTCTCCTGGTGATATTTTGCCACTCCATTGTACAATTGCCTGTGGCTTGGTTTTACTTGCAGTTGTTTCAAGTTGTTAATGACATCATCATAACCTGACATTTTTGTAAATGTCCAGTTTGTCTGCTGGCCTTTGTTTTCCTGTTCTGAGCCTCATGATCCAGTTGTTTTGAAGTTTTGTGCAGCACTAACTTGTGCAGAATAATTTCTGTAGTCTCTACATTACACCTCAAATCAGTGCTTTTCTTCCACCCTTGCCTTTTAAACTTGGTTTATCTTTTCTTAAAAGTACGTCCTCCTTTCCCAGGGGGAGGTAGGGAGGGTCCTCCAAAGCCACTGCATCTTTTTCCTGTGTTATTGAGCTTCTCTTACGCTATTTCTATTTCTCTACTATTGTTGTTTTAGAAAGGAACAAATAAATACATTTCATAGAATCCGCGTTTGGTCTTGTAGCAGTCTCACGTTCTTGCATCTTTTGTGTACACTACCAAAGTACAATGTCCACCATTTAAAATCTTGCAATATATACTTTTCTTTTTTCTAGGATCCTGATTAGACAGAAATCCTGCCAATAACCCAACATCCTGCTGCTATATGCAGATGTTCTTAGGCCACATTGAAGCCTCAACTCTTAACTGTTAAAAGAACAGTTCTTACAGAAGAACATTTAAGTGTCCATACAGTATAAGTCGAAAGGTTCATCTAATGCATTATTCTCTGGCCATAAGCAGATTTCCATGAAAAAGCACAATAGGAAAAAATATATAGGACACTGCACTCTTCTTTCTTCTAGCCCTGTTAGAAGCTTGCCATTTTGCTATGAAGATTTAAGGATTTTACATGTGTTGAACCCATTTACTTTCATAACCATGTGCTGCAGAGCAGGAACATAAGATACTGCCACTGCTACTCGTTAATGTTGTTTCATTTAATTTCTCTTCTTCAGAGTCAACAAGTCCTTAGGTGAGTTGCTTTTGTTGTCTTACTCAGCCGTCAAGCTGAAGTCTCCATTCCTCCCCCAGATAGGCTGTTCTCCTAAGCATTTTCTGAAAGTACTACTCCTGTAAATACAGAATAATGTGGCAACTTTACTCGGATAGCAAACTCTGTGTAGGCAGAACTCAACCATAATGTAGAAGCAACAGTGATTATTATTTAAAAAACCAATAAAAGCACAGAAAGATCTCAAGTGATTTCTACTTACAGATCTTTGATTTATTAAGCAATTTAGGTTTGAATTCTCACAGACTGTTAAAACTATATAAGATATTTAAAAATACATTAAAATATTGGTTTTGGGTATATTAAATTTTGGAAAGCAGTTACATTAAAAGTTATTAGGCAACAAAGATCAAGTATTTGTTTTAAATCAAAGAATGCAGTATTATTCATTTAAGTTGCAATTTCAACTTTAAATTTTAAGAGAGAAGAGTCTGGAGCTGTTCTTTTCTTTCTTGTGTAACATGTTATTTAAATCTATTGAAATAGACACCTCACTATGCCAAGTAGTGTTACCAAGCAATCAAAATCTGGAAGCACGCAACTGTCATTAAGGACAAAACATATAGATCACATATTCTGAAAAGTACGTTACCCTTTTGTGTCAAAAATATTATCCAGCAACTTTGTTCCAACTGGATGTCTACCAAAAAACAAGACAAGTTAAAAATCAGTGGAGTTAAACCCCTTGGAGAGATGCAGTGCTGTGAGTATAATTGAAATGTTAATAATTATGCTCATGCTGATAATTACCAAGAATAGTTTGGTATAGTAGTTACAGAGCTCACCTTTCACCTCTGGGTCTTGGATTTGATTTCTACCTGGAACTGTATGAAAAGAGTTCAATTATCTCCATCTCCCTTTTAGTGGATGGATTTTCCACCCCATTCACACTTCAGAAATAAACAAGAATAAAAATGGAGAGGGACAGAAAGAACATTTTATGGCCCCTAATTAGCTAATTAGTGTGAAGTTGTTTTTTTTTTTTTAATTAAATTTGTCAGGAAATGTAATACAGTTTAGTCCATTTGGAAAAGAAACAAAATGACTGAAAAAATGCAGGCTGAGACAAAGATCTACTGAAGACCTTTTGCTACAGTTTATTTTCATGTTTTGAGTATAACGTACAAAAATTATGTGGTCACGTAATGTAAAGATAATACATATTGTTGCTGTGCAACAGCTACATAGCTGTGTATCCAGCCTTATTAACACGACACACTTTCGCTTAGTACTTATTTCTATTCAATCTAATGCTTAATAAGAAAAAGAACTGAATTACAACTAATGCAAAGAGTTAAAAACAGAAGGCTGAACAAACACATCAAACCTATCCAATGGTCTGAAGCTGGATTTTAAGTAGCCCAGTCACAACCATCCACACATGCAGAAACAAAGCAACAACTATGAGAATATGTAGGTATCCATATGGTTCTCTAACTCCAAGGTTTCAAAGATTATATAAAGTTCTGCCCACCTTGGAGTGCAACTTTTGGAATTGAAAACATCGTGATGGGAAGAGCAGCCCAGCACCTGGTGCCTTAACGCAGATCTACAAGACAGAGCACAGTCTGGAATTTAGGGAACTGAAGGTGGTGTCATCATATCAAGTGAAATCGAAGAGAGCTCTTTAGAGCTACACAAAGATTAAGCAATAAAGACCAACATTAAACAACAACTACTGCTCATGAAATGTTGTAATTGGTCTCCATCAGTCACTTACCATTTACTATGATAAATGCTGGTTTAGTCTGTGAATTGTACAAGTCTAAAAAAAACAACAGTGGACACAAGCTGCATTCCTTAACTGTGTTAAGAAGAGCAAACCTAATGGGATTTTATTTCATTCTTACCTGGAAGCATCATTACCCGTATTCTTCTTTCTGGGCTGTTCTAGGTACTTAGAATCATAGAATCATAGTATGGTTTGTGTTGGAAGGGACCTTTAAGATCATCCAGTTCCAACCCCCTGCTATAGGGAGGGACACCTCCCTCTGGACCAGGTTGCTCAAAGCCCCGTCAAGCCTGGCCTTGAATGCCTCCAGGGAGGGGGCATCCACAGACTTCCCCACTGAGTAGGGACCATACTTCAGCAAATTACAATAAGCCAGACTTCAGTTACTGTAGCACACTTGGATCCACGTTCAAGAAGAAAATAGAAAATACAGTATTTGGCAGCACTGGGACGTTCAGTTAAAGACTGCCAACAGACAGCCATAATATTTTGTATCATGCAGTTCATTAAAGGTGGTTAACTTCTGCATGCGAGGCTGCTCAATCCTTTCTCCCTCATCCATCTCCTTGTTTTAGAATAGCCCATAAAAATGAAAAACAAAGAGAAATCCCTCTTCATCACATAGATGAAATAGAAAATGAAATAAGGTCCAGACATCATGAAGTTTTTTGTTGTTGTTTGTTTGTTTGTATGGTAGACTCTACCAATTAAGAACCACAACACAGGAAACTACAGTCTACACCTGGAAAAGAGCAGGAATTTTTCTGTTCCTTGGATTTCGGTAGCATTCAAATGGAATTTGAAATTAAGTAGGGTCAGGACAACCATTTGAGAGGATTCCGAATATTTTAGAATTGAAATACATGCACCTGCATTGCACTGATCTTTGTAATATTCATTGCAATAGGCTAAAATCCATCCAGGAAGAGGGAGCACTGCCCTCTTGTATCCAGAAAGTACTCCAGCTGCTGAGAAAAGGGCACAGCACCCATTTCTCCAGTTCTTTCCTGCTTTCCCTGGCTTTTATTTGCAAATGCTTTGATTTCAACTCAAATAGTAGATAGTGAGTCATTATACGTATTTTGACCCCTTTCTTTCCACAATGCGGCAAAGTATAAGGGGAACTAGTGCCATTTCAGTCCAATCACAAGGCCCAAAATTTGTGAAATCAACCTTTGTTTCCTGCATGAAGATCCTTAAGTGATTGAACTTGCATACATTGTAGAGCCAGCTTAAATCTACCTTCTGTAATAAAGCATTTCATAAGTCTTTATTTCTCTCTTTCTGAAGATGACATTGCCCTAAATTACAGAATTAGCCACGAGAGTATATTTGTGAAGCAATACTGAAGTTTGCTCTTGCAGCACTAGCAGGATAATTTGCGAGCCATACTTCCATTTGGTAAACATGGAAACTGTTCTACATTTGTCAGTTTTAATTGCTACAATTACAGAGCATGAAAACACCAAGTGCTTTACTAAAGGTGGGAAAAAAGTTGAATTCTCCTGGTTTCGCTTTCCAAAGGAACAGGATGATTCATTCATCTGGTAATGCTTAAGGTGCTTTCTCTCTTCCTAGAAAACTGTCAAATGGGGCACAATCAGAGTCAAAGGAAAGCATTGGAAAGGCTGCGTGTTCACGCTGTCTGTGAGGTGTCATGCTCAAGTGCGCGACACTTCAGCAGCATGCAGTACTGTGGTTCTGTCTCCGGCTGTATATCACCTGTGGTGCTGCCACTCACTAAAAATAAATAAATAAATAAACATCCATAACCATCAATCGCAGTCTTACAAAGTTACCTATCAATTAAAATGTATTTTGAAATTTTTGAAGTGGTAAAAGGCATAAATCTACAGGGAATGCAACAGTCACTGGTAGGAATGGGGCAGGGAATAACCCCTCCAGCTCAACATAATCAAAGGCTTTGATAGTAAATGTACAGGTTCTGCATTGCACCCACAGAGTTTCAAAACAGTGAATACAAGGTTTTTCCTCTCTGGGTTTTAAAATAGGAAAAATACTAAAATGCAAGTGAAAATGGGAAAATAGAGAATCCATTAAAGATATTCTCACAGTAGGGCACAATAGGCCTTCTATTTAGCAGCTCACAGCTAAAGCATTTGCAAACTGTGTAGTTATCAAGAAAATGATAGATGAAGGAACTTAAAATAATAATTTCAAATACTCATTTCTTTGACCTTGCTCTATTTAATTTCACAAGAGGAGCTAACCTACAAAATGTTTTGACATCAAAGGGTTCTGTCCTTGAAACACCTCTCACAGTTGCTTTGTGGAGGTATCTCTTATGTCCATTATTTCTTTCAAAATACAAATAATTCCACTTCTTCATGTATAGCTTCACTTATCTGCGTCCCCAATTCCTCTGATTTCTACAGAGCAGAGATTGGTTCTATTGGTCATTCCACATACTCCATTACCTTTTTTCCCCCCATATTAATTGTCTTCTTTTTTAAGTTACAATTTCAGTACATGTGAGGATCTAAAGGAAATATACAATATTTCAAGTGCAGATGCTCTTATAAAATGAGTCTTGCAAATACTGCTGCCTGTAGTTTGTGCACTGACTTGCAATGCATTCCACCATAACCAGCCTGGCCTTCAGTCTATAATTTCACAATAATTTTTTTGTCATTAAACTCTACCCATTCCTACTGTTGCTGACTTCTAAAAAGATAATCTCCAAATTGAATCCATCCTGTTTGTCTTTCTGTGCCATATATATGACTTTACATTGGCTGGTATTTATTATAATGTCAGATGTCTCCCACGTCTCCTGGCCTATTTTGACCATTTCCAGGCTCTGCCAGTTATTTCTGTTTTGGAAAGCAGAAAACAATATGAAGAGGAAGTGGATGGGGAAATAGTTTGTCTGATCAGAGGAAAGCAGCTCTATAATCTTTCATATATGATTACCCGTCAAGGATATCACACTTCCAAGGAAATCTTTTCACACATATATAGATCCTAGCAATATGATTTATGCAAGTTACCCGCTCTGTTCTCTCTCCTTTTTCTTTTTAAGCACAGACTTTACGCAGTATTTTCCACAGTCAGATTCCAGCCAATGCCCTACTTGCCACATAGCCTGCTGACCTTCCTGCTGCACTGGTACCATCCTGACTTAAAACAGAAGCAGCCTTCATGTCTGTGATAACTTTCTTTTTTCTTCCTACAGCTGTGGGCTCGATGAAATGAAACAAACTTCCCCTTCAAACAACTGTAAGTTTCTTTCATCTTAATTAGCTTTTTCCTTGTGTGTAGATTACGGCTCACATTAAAATTGACAGCAATATTTTGCAACATTCGCAGCACTTCATGGAAAAAGGAAAGGAAATTTCCCTTAACGTGCCCTTTCTCACTCTTTACAGACTCCACACCAGTACATTGGACATTTTGGATTCTCTGGCTGATCTCTTTTGGAAAAATTGCTGATGGTAATTTTTAGACACCTGTTATTTTTCACTGATTCTTTGCAAATAAGAATGCATTTTTTAAACTAAAACACGTTAGCTTGGTTAAAGAGCCATTTTCCCCATTTTTGCACAAATACCATTGTGTTGAAAATAGAGTCCTAGGGCACTGGTTCTCTGCTTGCCTTTGTAAATCGACTATGCTTTTTGTTGTTGGTGTTGTTGTATTCCCTCCCTCTTCCCTGTCTTCTTAATATTTCTATGGCTAGAAGACAAAACTGAGCTGGTTATTGAGACAGTATCATTTATTTGTGTTCTTTAAGCAGGCTGCAGCAGAGCCAGAAGATAATGGGCACCTCATTTATTCAGGCTTTGAATGATCATATTTAATTCCCAGTGACAGCTGTCTTCATTGCATTAGCATTGCAAATCAGCTCTGTTTTGTAATGGCCTTCTATTGAACATGATTCAATTATGTGTGGTCCGTACCAAGCCAGGATATGGTCTTAGTATCTATAGCAATATTTCTGCAAGCTGCTGCTCTTTACACTGCTCACATTTAAGCTGTCTGTTTACCACAATGCTTTCCTTGAACTACACTGAACTCTCTTCATTTTGCAGCTAAATAAAGAAGAATGAATATAATTTGTAAAAGCAGTTATCTGGTCAGACATATTACATACCCCATCTTCTTTACACATGCCTATGATCAGGAAACACTTGTTAAAATAATTGTTACTATACTTAAAACATTTATATTACAAAAGTCATTAAAGTGGATTTAAATGATTATACAGTGTTAAATGGTATTAAGCACTAAAGCTCAATGCTGGCTTGGAAGATTATAATAACATACCAAACAACTAAATTTCTTTTAATGTAGAAGTTTCCCAGGAAAGGGGCAGTAAGGCTTAACATCTATAAAAACAAATTAGAAAACACAAAATTCTGAACATACAGTTTCAAAAATTTTGATTCCTAATTAATTTACTGTGAAATATCTAAATCCTGTGCACCATACATTCCAGTCTTTCTGCATCTGGAACTGACATATAGGTTACATTTCAGATGAAGCTGCTGAGGGCCTGGGTCACATCCAACTTAATAGGTTTGTCTACTTGTTGCAATATAAACACCTTTCTAAACTCTGATTCCACACGTAAAGTCACTCCTCCTATTGTGTCAGACAGCCCCAGGAAGAGAGCTTCCACTGTACAGATCCAACAAACACATGCCTCAGTTTATGCAAGGCAAAGCACAAACCATACCCTTTTCTCCAGGATTTCTATTCCTGTGATCTCTAAAAAAAATTCAACTCTTGCAGAAATCTCATTATAAACAATGCAGCCTCAGGATTCTATTAGTACCCTTCCTTTTGTTAATAAGAGCACATAGAACAGAAATATGTTGTTTATTCCACACATTAGAGTGCTGGACCATCATTCCAAAGTACTTTATTGAACAAGGTAAGGTTTCTTAGCCATACACTATTTGAATTCCTTAAGGACCCTCTCTGGATAGCAATGATGGAGCGATCACAGTGCCCTTCTGTGGGACCTGGAGTCTATCAGCCCCTCCAGCTGCCCCAGGCCAGCAGGCATCTTAGAGGCCTTGATGCGACACATCACTCCCTAAATGCTGTTGTGCTGGACTGATGTCCATTTCCCACCTTCATTCAGTATGTCTTCAGATAAAGAGGAACTCTTCTGTCACAACAGTAACACCCTGACCCCTCAGCTTATGTGCAGCCTCTTTGAGGGAGAGAAAAATGACATGAAGTTGTAGAAAAAGTGCTGAATCATTCTGGCTCTTGAAAGACAAGAAGAGAAGGAAGCCTACAGAGACTGCTGTGTATTTTAAGTTTGGATCTTAATTTTCTTTCCTTTTTTCCCTACAGAACAGCCCAGTAGAAATGTCTTCGAATGACTTCTGAGTCTGAACAAGAGGACAGCTTAGTGTGGAACAACTTCTGTGGGTACTTCTAACTTTTTCCTCAAGTCCAGTTCTCTCTCAAATCTTATCTTAAATTGAAATCTCTGTCTTTTCTGACCATATTCTTAAGGATAACTTTAATTGTTCTTGTTTCTCTTTTCAAGGCTTCTTTCACACCTTTCCCTCTCCACTGTTTACTATCACACATCATATTTGCTTCTCTGCAAAGATTCTGGATGTAGAGATTACTTGATTATGTTCTTATTTGATTTATTAGATTTTACTAATACACAGAGCTTATGTGAAAGTAACGATCATTTAACTCAAATAGGAGATTTATATTTTTAAAATAAGATCCATGTGTTTTTAATGGCTGTTTG
Organism: Gallus gallus; assembly: GCF_016699485.2. NCBI lineage: Eukaryota > Metazoa > Chordata > Aves > Galliformes > Phasianidae > Gallus > Gallus gallus. Next base: position 35,913,758 of record NC_052536.1, on the reverse strand, counting down.
TTTTACATACATCAAGTTGTACATTCTGCTACCTGAGAAACACTCAGAAGCTTACAGAAGAAGCTTGATGATTTGTTCTTACCATGTCAAATGCAGGAAAAAAGAGTATGTATTGTACAAGCAAATACCTGTACACACAAAGAGACCACAATGAGGTCTCTCCTCTGCCTTCTCTTCCTCAGACTGAACAAACCCTATGCATTAAGTTGTATTTAAAGTCTATTCTACTCAGAATTCCGGAAAAGAAAGATGGCTTAATTTTTCTAAGCTATCTGCTGATTAAAAGCAATGTACACAGTGAATTAAATACTTGATAATGGAATAAAACAGCCTCCGGAATATATTATCCACCACTTCTGTCACATTCTCTAAAATGTTCACAGACAATCAGAGATTTTCTAAAAAATGTGTTAAAAGGGAGTTGCTCAGTTATTTTTCATAAGAGTTTCCTCACTTTTTGTAATAATACGTTCAGAGGTTTAAAGTAAAATTGGATTTCTTTCCAGAAACTTTTTTTATCAGGGATAAAACTTGTCTTATAAATGAATAGTGGAACCAGGAAAAAGACCAAAAGGAAATTCTGTACTACAAGATCTACAGGGAAGAAAAGAGTGAAAGGGTCTGACAAACAGACTGAAGGAGTAACAAGATCTTCAGTGTGTCTTTCAACTACCCTCTTCCATTAGAAAAAAAATGAAGGGTGCACTTTTTCATTAAATTGGAATGGCTAGTGTGCTTTGTAAACAATTCCACTATGGCACACATGAAGAAAAATCGTACACAACACATATTACAATATCTCCCATTTTTATCAAATTCTTTCACCTCAGAAGCACTGCACTGTAGATGAAATGGAAGAGCAAGTACAGTATCTACCCTGTGGTTGGGGCTGGTTGGACTCCTGGTGGAGTCTTATTTTTTGGCAGCCAGCCACATGGCCCATACAGTCTGATACTGCAAGATTGCTCTCAGGTTCACATTTTGAGATGCTGATCTTCATACAGAATATTTTTTCTCTAAGGAAACAAGGTTTGTGTGACCAAAATATTTCCCTCTCATCTAATTTCCTCCTCCTGCAGTCATAATTAACCCATATCTGTAAGTTATTAGAAGTCCTAGAACTCCACAAAGCAATAAACATCACCATCGTATATGCATTGCTATTACGTAAGATTGATCATGTTTAAAGTCAGAGAAAAAAAAAAAGAAAGGAAATTTCTTTCTATATTGCTTTATGTAATGGATACTAATGAAAACTTCCTCCACCCATCAAATAATTTGGTGCAATTAATGTAATTTGTTCTGATAATTGTAAAAACCTCAGGACCAGAGTTAATGAAATACAAATCACTTCCACATCCCATTTCAATATTTATCATCCTGAGCTATCAATAGATACCATTAACATACAAATAACTGAGAAACAATAAAGGTTTCATCAAATAAAATAAATCTGTCAGAGAAGTAAGGAAGTGGAAAGTAAGTCCCTTAAAACCTTCTCACCTTCAGCTGGAGGCATTCATCCGCCGCAGTCCACTGCTTCTAAGCATTATAGCAGGTATTCCAAAACCATGCTTGTCAACTGACTTGCTGCAGTACTTTGAAGCTGTTTATATTGCTGTCTCTGCTTCAGATGACATTATAAGTACAAAGGCAAGTAATGCAAATAGGTCAATGGGGAAAATAAGGCTAAGAGTATTGCTCAGCATGATCTCACTTGACTGCTAGTGCTGTCCCAGTCCTAGTTAAGAAAAATATCAAGGAGGGATTTGGAGGATAAATGAAATAGTTTGAGGCTGTTTATAGGGATATTCCTTTTTCCCAGCTTAGGGGGAGGTACAAGAATAACACGGAGAAAATAAAAAAGTGTCTGCCTGGAACTTCAACAAGTAGATGAAGAAGCTGGGCTCACAGCCTGAATGGAAGTTGGTACTAACCCTTAGTCTGCAAGATAAGGAGAAAGGTTTTCAAAAGCCTTGAGAATGAATCAGTTGGTGAGGCCAAGTGGATTTTTGCAAAGCAAAGGAATTAAAGGTGAGAAAAACATAAGGAGAAGGATTCTTGTAGCCATATGAAGAATTGTCTGCAGACCAAATTAAAGCAAAAGACAAAAAAGTATGTAACTGATAATGCCAACTTCTTCAAGCTGGAAGGAAACACACAAAAGATTTGAAATACTGCAGTGAGAATAATCAAATCAGCCCAAATGGGAGAAACAACTTACAGGGCAAAGCCAAACTGTATGCCAGACAAACATAGCAGTACACTGTCATAAAAAGAAAAAAAAATAGGGTGGACTTAGAGCCAAAAATTAGCAACTTTCTCTGCCTGAGTTTACAGCCGTGCTGGGACATATAAGAGAGTTGGTCCAAGATTTTGGCTTGAGCAAAGTAACTGAAGACTTGAGTAGAGAGACAGGTTTGTGAGGAATTGGCCTAGAAAATGCTATCAAATTCATCTTTCCATGGACAGGTATTCAGAGATACTGTTAAGGAGGACAGATGCAGACCACACAGAATCGCTATAAAAACTGCAGGAATGGTCACCTGGGCCATTTCTCCAAGGGAATCCTTCCTAGAGAAATACATTTTTAAAATTAAATTTCTAATAGAAAAGTGTCGATAAAAAGAGAGAGTTCACGTGAGTTCTAAAGATAAACAGTCAGCCCATGAATGCTGGTGTAACAGAAAAGCTGGGTTTTTTTTAATTATTTCTCAAGTTCCTCTTTTTTTAAATAATTAAATAACAGGGAGAGTTTAATATGGAAAATGTTGACCAGTAAACCTGAATCAGATTCCAAAAATCTATAAATAAATGCATTATATTAAATTATCACACATATAATTAATCTCTCCAAAATTGATATTAGCTATAGAGGTAAATTTAATTTGACCTTAGTTGGTCCTCAGCCGAAGTATTAATTCCCTGGATAACATCTAGGAGAAAAAGCAGGTAAGGGATTATACAATTCTGTCTTGGAAATGTGAAAAGGACAACAGATCTTTCTGGTTTCCAATTGTGCCCTGTACCATTATTTATGGAATGCAATTTTATTGTCTCTTACATTCCTCACCTCCATATAGATTCTCTGCACTTGATATATGGTAATTCACAATCACCATTTTCGAAAGGCCTTTAAAAGCACTATAAATAGAACAAAGAGGAGCCGTTCTGAGAGCCAATTTGCCATTTTCTCTGTGGACAAAGTCAGATGAACTAGCTTCCATTACTAAAGAAGCTCTCCAGCATTTTCAAACATTTTCTCAGAGTGTTTCAAAGTAATAGTTGTCAACTAGAGCAAGAAGGCTGGAGAAGTTAAGACACGTGAAATTGCTTATGAAGAGCAAAATCAATCAAGTAACCAAATAATCAAATTACGGTACAATTAAATAAATGAAGTATGGAATTATTAACACATCTTAAAAACCTCTGTCCGTATACCTATCTTTTTGCTTTGCCTCACTTCAAAACAGTTACTTCTGAGCTCATAGAAGAAATGAGTTAAAAATCATTGATGTCTCCATCAGAAATATTTACCCATATCAGAATGGAGTATCCTGGAACAATTACTACGTATCTAGGCAGCAGCACTACAAGTGAATTAACATCACCACAGATTATTCCAGTAGTTCCTATTCATCACAAACAACAGCAGCTTCTGGAAAATGTAACACTACCACACGCAACCAGACAGCAAATATATCTGAAAACACATTTTCAAATCAAAAAAGTTGTCACAAATATATATATATTTGTATATATATATATATATATATATAAGGTACATAAGGAAACCCACAAGCTGATGTTCAAAACTTGATTTTTTATCTGAATTTGTTAGTAATTTCTGAGAACTGCAGCAGAAAAGCTCTTACTTGTGAGATAGAAAAGCTTATAAGCAGACAATCCATTCAAACAGTGACCTTGCCAGCCAGTGCTGGAGGATAAAAAAAATAAAACAGCACCACACCTTGGCACATTCTCCAGCACTGTTATTACTCTACTTTCCCCCCCACCAAAAAGTCATGCAAATAATAAGGACAATCCACGTTAAATTGCAGTCCACACACACAGAAGTTTAGGAAAATATAACTAGTACTAATATAAAGAATATTTTGCAACTTATTTCCATAGTTGTTATTCTAGCAAAGGAAAGGAAATACGCCTGCTCTCTGCTATCTTCTCTGTGTGCATTACTTATCACCGGTACAACTGCGTGCAAGTAGTACAATAGCTCCTAATCTTGCATTTATACTAAATTACTGAACTGGGTTTTACAAATAAGCACGAAGTACAAACGTGTTGTTTAGTACATTAATTCTGGATGTGGACTTTTTTGAAAAAAAAAACCATCAAGTCTTCTTATTTGACAACATTAATTCTGGTTGTAGAACCTATCTTGTTAAGAAAAAGTGAACAAGTATTTTCACAGATTACAATCTGCATACACTTAGAATCACTGTTAACAACATTATCAGCATTGTATATCTGGGGGATGGCAGGAACTATTATTCACACCTTACCCATATCAGACTCACCTTACCTGGTACGACCCAAAAAGCATCCTCATTTCTGGATTTCAAAACAAATTTCAGAGATAATAGTAAAAACACGGATTTCTTTTAAAAGGTTTTGTGTATATATAGAACATACTTACACACATAATTCCTAGATAGTATTATCTACATCACATATGAAAACATTTACAGATATGGCTAGGCTTTACTATCTGCATTTTAAGAGTATGAAGAAACAGAGCCATAGAAGTTTTATTAAAAATTATGGAGTAACAACAGAAGTTCAGATTCGCTCTTTTCACCTAATATTTTATCTCCACTAGTCAAACCTATACTTACGTTGAGTCATCCGGGCCACAGTCTATGAAGTTTCCATTCTGAGTAGTCCTACTTGGGCATAAATGCAGTTCCCATTTCTATTCTGGCTTCACTAAACTATTTCTATTTCACTGGTTTCACAAATTCCAGGAGGTCAAGAAGTGAGTTCAGAACATTTCTGCAGGTAACTACTTGGTTCAGCCAGCTGCAAACATATATCAAAGGTAATCAGGAAGCAATTGGCAGTGACAACAATGCAGGACGCACGCCCAAGTAGATGAGAACTTAAAGGCATAAGATCAAGAGAGTAATTTGGAAATTTGATCCTCACTGATACCTGCATCCAATTTGCATCTCAGCTTTTGGCACAGCTTGCTCAAAGCACCTAAAATTGGCCACTGAAGCAGCACCTGACTCCTGTCTAAGGACAAATGGAAAGGCTTTTCTGGGTGTCTGAGTCTCATGGGCCAGGATGTCATTATGGTCCTCAAGACTGTGTTGTCTTAACCCACAGGTCTATAACCTGAAAGGACTGTTTGGCTATTTGCCACTATGTAACATAGCCAGTGCTGGATGCAGCTTTATACAGCCTTCCTGGCAGCCCCACACCTGACCAGTGGTAGCACCAGTGGTCCCAGCTCCATTAGGAGGCCACATGAGTAGCAGGGTGCCTATCAGACAGGATCTTATGTTTTTCAGCTTCCAAAAATATATATGTATATTCCAGGCAATACAGTAGTACCTGTCTATAAATTTTAAATAGCAGAACACTTGATTCTTCACAGATCATCTCAATATTTCAGTGGCTGATGACGATGCTGGTTGCCAGTATTTCCATTTTCTGTCATTACCCCCCACCTCACAACCACTGGGGGTATGATTCTGCCTCAGATATTTAGGGGTTTTTGTTTGTTTGTTTTTGTTTTTTGCACAGTATTCTCAGCACATTCAGCTTTTCACTGGGAATAATCTTATTTTCTCCACCCAGAAAGAGAGGAGGAAAAGCCCTCCAACACATAGCTGATTGCATAGCTATGTTTCTGTTCATATTGGGCCTTGACAGAGAAAGGGCTATTGTTGCATTAGCTCTGTAGACCCACAAAGACACCCATATTCTCCAACCACACTGTTTTCCGTTCCCACAGAAACCACACATTTAGTGGGGCAGCCCTTGAAATGAATGGAAGCCTCAGCATTCATACAGTAATACAGTAATGGATTACTGTTCTTCCAGTACTATTTTATGAATACAAAGATACTGAAAATATGGAACCATTCCTTCCTTCCCTGTTTTTGCTTTACTAAAGCAAGACTGTACAGAGAATGAATTAACACTTTTCACTAGATCGTAGAGACGTATCTCTCATTTGTCAGTAACTCACACTGTACTTACCGTTCTGAATCTCAGTCTAAGTGTTCTATTTTATTCCTCATTGCTATCAACATTGAAAACACCTGTATGTTATTAGATATCTGATAAATGTATAGAAAGAAATATTGGATTTCATTAGATTACTACTGAGAGTTTGTTGGTTATTAAGTTACACCAAATTTACTCAAGCAATCTCAACAAAAATCTGGCTAGCTTTTATGCTAAGCATAGGCCAGCAGAAAGGATAGCAGAATCAGAGCTTGCATACTTAGTATTGAATAAACCATATTTTCTATGCTGTTTTCCATAAAAACAGACATGCAAGATCAAACTAAAAGATTTTTCTCAGCCAGTGGCCAGAACTTGATATTTAGGAAAAGGGGAATGTAAAAGAGGAAAAGCAGAGTGCTAGTTGACATTGATTCCTGTTCAAAATCATCCATCTTGTATTTAATAGCTCTTAATTATTTCTTCATTTATTAAAATGTTTTATCGTTTTTAAACATTCTGTAATGTTGGCATCCTACGAAAATAAATTTTAAAATACAATATTCTTAAGCAGGAAAGATCTTTCTTATGTTTGTTTTAAACCTGCTGCCAAAAAGTTTCCCTGGGTGCCCTGCAGTGAGTAATCATTCCCTATTCAGAGTCTTCATGTCATTCATGATTTTCTATTCCTCTCTCACACCCACCTTTTGTTGTCTCTTTCCAGGATGAAGAGTATGAGTACAATTCTCATACAGAAGCTGTACCATTCCCTTTCTAGGTCTGTATATCCCCTGTCAGCTCCCCAAATCTATCACTGTGTTGCTATCTCATCAATGTATGCAGTGACATAATCAAGATTTCAGTTTCCCTTTTCATTCTTTTTCAGATACTTCTGAGTATTGTTTGTCTTTTGATGGCTGCTGAGAGCCGGGCTGATGTTTTTAAGGAATTAATCAGAATAGCTCCAAGATCTTTCTCGCTAATTTTGAGTCCACCACTGTGAGCTTCATAATTACAACTGTTTTTCCCTCAGGAGCATTAGTTTGCATTAATTTGGTATTTTCCTACCCAATCATTCAATGCAGTAAAATGCTTCTATAATCCTTAAGAGAAAGTCTGAGCTATCCTGAGAAATTTTATATCAGCCAAAAATTATTTCCTTACCTCCTCCTTTTCTAGATCGGTCAAGAATCTAGAATTCATTTCCCTTTTGGAAAATGATCACCTATCATTTCTCCCCTCTTTTTTAATCCATGACTAAATCAGGAAGAAACTTGTTTCTTGCTCCATAATAGTCAATTTTTGTTGACCTTTGGTAAGATGCCAATTAAATATCCAAGTACATAACATCAAGTTTTGCTAATTTTTCCCCATTACAATACATTAAAACACTGTCACGTATTAGTTCTGGCCTCTATTACAGTTTCAGCTAATCTGCTCACTGCAGAATTCAGATACACTAATGAATTTTGGTCTCTAATGAATTTCACACTCTACAGGCTCTGAAAAAAAAACAACAAACGGGCATCACAAATGGCCCTTTCCACTCCTCAGGTATCAGTGCTGATAAAAGCCATCACTATCCCCCACTGTTAGCGGTTTAGAAGTTTACTTGTGATTTTTTTTCAGGTTCTCAGATTAACACAGTCTATTTCTATTGGTTTGTTACTATACATATATCAAGATTTTCAGAACAGCAAAATTTTACTTTGTTCTCCACACAGAAAGGTTCAAGTATAATAATAATACCAAAAAAAAAAAAGAAAGAAACACAAACACTTCCCTTTGTTCCATCAAGTTACTAAGAGCACTCATAAACCATAATACATAAACAATAGAAATAATTCATGTAAATTTGAGGATTCTGTAGGGATTTACTACAGTCTTACTTTTCTGGTATGCTTCTTTTACATTTTGTCCGAACTGCAGTCAGGATTTCTCCTTTTCTAATTTAAATGATGTCACTATTTGTGTTAGTTTTTTTATCATATCGAGGCTCAAGAGCACTTTGGCTTGTTTCATTACAGTTTTAAATTGAAGTTTCCAGGATTTTCTGTATTCTATTTTGGACACAACTCTTGCCACAATTGAAGTTGTCTCTGATACCTTTAGCAGTCTCCTGCATGAGTTTTACCCCGTGCTTTCCTCTTTTAATTTTTTTTAGAAAGGTTCTTTGTGTGTATGCATTTTCCTGTTTGAGATTATATCGGGATGGGGAGATGTGCAGGGAATTGTTCTTTTCTGGCCTCAGTGATACTGAATTAGAGAAGGCTGGGGCCAGCACTGCAGGGCAGATGATTTATTTGACCTTAGGAAAGAATTTCAATAAATAAAATAATATTATTTTCAGTATCAATTTGTAATCATTAATTGCTGGATTAAAATAACTACCTTAGGAATACGCTCGCAGGCATGTGCAATGTGTGGCGTGTAATTAACATCAAAATCTTATTTAAATCACTGCCATCAAGTGAGAAAGCAGGATAAAATATCTGCTATCCTGGATTATTTATGAAATATTAAATTATTACGATGATGTGGGCCTTTCTGTTGTTGTTTTAAAATTGATTTAGTTCATTTACCTGACTAAGCCTGCCTTTCTCATGAGTGTGTAGAACCTTTCGCCTGGGATAAAGATTAGACATGGCACTTCATCATTCAATGTGCATCTGCAAACCTACCTAAATTACAAGGAAAATAAATCCTGTTATCATTTCAGCAATTTCTGCTTAGCGATAGTGTAAATGAAAAAAGAGCAAAGGATTCATTGAAATTTGTGCCACTAGAGATGAGAAAAACAAAAATGATAATTGTTAAGTAAATAGCTTAAAAATAATTCTTATAAGAACAAGAATTTTTGCATGCTGCTATTGACATGAATGACCTCAAAGAAATTATTCCAACCTGTCAGCAGGTTTTTTTCATTCTTTGCCCATACCGTGAAAAATTCAGAATACTTTTTGTCAGATATAACTTCACATTCTCATTTTTCAGCATAACAAAAGGCAAAATAACTGAAAATGAACTTGAATTATAGAATCATAGAATCATTAAGGTTTGAAAAGACCTCTAAGATCATCTAGTCCAACCGCTGACCCATCCCCTCCATGGCCACTAACCATGTCCCTCAGTACCACATCTACATGGTTCTGGAACACGTCCAGGGATGCCGACTCCACCAACTCCATGGGCAGCCTATTCCAATACTTGACCAAACTACTACACCTATTTTTACTAAACTTTTTTTGTCAGTGTGGCATTAATTGGACCGTACTGGACAGCCCACGATGGCATTCAATGAAAGTTTTTTTTTGGTTGATGCTAAATTTTTATTTATTTTAAATGTTAAACAACGTTGGTCTTCTCTGAATTTTACTAGTGGATGTGGCAGATTGCAAGGTATTTGAAACACTGATCCACACACGAGATCAACAAATTTCAGCTTTTTTAAGCAGAGCAGAACAAGGGCTACAGGTGGAAACCAATTCAAAACCAGTGTTTTGCATGTTTGCTTTTAACTGAAAGAGGATCAAAGGTTAATAAACATCTATTTTATATAAACACTGACTAGGATTTTTTGACATTTTATATTACGGAGAGTTGCTGTAACAACAGTCAATGTCAGCAAATGACTCAGCTCTGCGCAAACAGAAAGACTCGGCTGTCTTCCAATCACCTGCACCATGACCAAATCGGTTCAGGCACATACAGATATTTCTTTATAATCTCTCCTCTACCTGCTTTGCTATCCAAAGCCCTCCTCCCCCTCATCCTCCGAATAAAAAGAGAATGATGACAAGGCATGCTTATTTTACTCAGAGATAAGGTCGCACAAGCTACCCCAACACAGTGAGAAACAACTAGTGTGTTGGGAGGGATCTTCTCTTTAGTAAAGATGCATTGAGTGTTCTAATAATAAGCCAAAAAACAGATCTGGGCCATAAAGCAAATTTTTAACAGAAGTCAAGGATGAATAAAGGTGACCAAAGACTATGTTAGGGGCTCTCACTTTCTTAAGTGAGTATGAAAGTACAGACAATTTTCAGGACCGCCTGAAATTTGAAGGACAGGAGTTGAATAATGGTAACACCAAAACCAGGAGGAACTCTCCATCCTGTAATTACAGATTGCAACCAAAACCACCCTTCTACGCACTTAAAACAGGAAAAGCAAGATTTTTCTTTCAAATTCACTTTAATTATAATAAAATATTGCACACAAAATACCTCACGCAAGTACTCTAAGGAAATCCAATTTAAACAACATAGGGTATAGGCAAGAACACACAAATCTATGCACATGCTACAGTGAAAATCATTTAAACTACGTATGTGTTTGCAACAAATTTTAATAAAAGAAAAAAAGAGTTTTGTTTTTCACCTTGCCTTTTTCAAAATCTGTACTTTTTTTGTCCTTTCTTCTGTACTTCACATTTAGTCATTGCATATGGGCAATCTTGGCCTTCTCTTAGCCGAGAAGATGGAAAACATCCTTTACATCTTCCTTCTGAAATAAATAGAATAGTACAGTTGCCAGTTTATATAATTTTAAATTAAAGAAAAAAAGAGTGAAATTCTTTTATGGCAAATGCCACAACAAGGTTTGTCCTTAGTTAGGAGATAAGTTTGACTACCTTTGTGGAACACATTTCCTCCTCTTTTATGCATATTTCTTCACTGAAGTATTAGATTGTCACTGATTCCCTTCCCAAAAGTTTATGTTTTCTTGTGCCTGAAGGTCTCTCTTTGCTCCTCTTTGCACATGTATTCGGTCAGTTCAGATTGTAATCTTCTTGCCTTTAAGAATTAAGGCAATGCTAAGTAACACATAGTCTTTAATATCTATTACTTATAGAGCAGAAATTAAAGTTTTACTAATTGTTTATATAATCAGAGTAAGTTTCTTTTTAGAGCTCTTGTTATGTTGTCAAAAGATTGTTTGATTTTATTTTCCTACATGCTGGTATAATGCTTTTTTACAGTTATGTTGGAATAGCTCTACTAAAGAATTGTCTTCCTCATGCAGCATTTACATTTCTCATATTCATTTTTGCCACAGTTCACTTTACACTTCATTGTTCACACTAAATATAACGTCAAACGTGGTCTACTTGCAAACCTGAGCTGCAATACTTTTGACTGCTCTGTTGTTTGCTACTGCATGTTTTCTGTGTGGGGTCTTTTCAAATGAAGTCATGTGCCACGACAAGGAAGCCACAGCCCCTACTCTATGCTGCCTTCCCCCTTACCCTGGCATGGCAAAGGATCAGTGCCACATAGGATTATTGCTGAGTAAAACTGGTCAGGATGTACCTCTCCTCTTCTAAAAAAAAAAGTCAATAACATACTTGAAGGGCAGACAATGCTGAGATGTTCTTTTGGATAAAACACATCTTTCAGAAGTGTCATCAAATTAGTGAATGTTTTCATAGGTGTCCTAACCAAGCAAATTTACTTGCTGAACATTTCTAAAATGATTAAATACAGATATATCCTTTTCCATTTGAGTTTGTACTACAACAGTAGTACAGTAGTATTTCTATAGGGAAACAGAGAAATAAATTTGGCTTGTGCTATCTATTTCTTGCAGAAATTGATAAGTGAATCAAAAACTCACGCAGTGACTGGAGTCACTAAATGTATAAAGAGACAGAATCCAATGAGGTGAGTGCCTATCTAGAGACAGTTGACTAACGCATTTATGCAAGCAGTGTGACTCTACTGATTATACTGCTGATGTCAGCAAGGAGAACCATGCTTCTCAGAACCTCACCTGAACAGCTTAACTCCATTGCTCATCGGCCCTAAGTTGCAAGGCTTCAATAGATCTTTGGTGCTCCTCCTGTGCTGGGGGCCGCGAAGGAGCCAAAGCCTTCCCTAGAGAAAGGCCTTCAGTGTTCTGTGTGACAGAAGTGTAAAAGTGGTCTCATCTGGCCAAAACAATGAGGTCTCCCAAAGAAAGCATCATCATGGCAAGCCCAAGGACAATTCACAACACCTTTGCTGCCTAAAGTCTATAAAATTGATGAAACCATATCTCAGCATTCTCTGGGATGAATTGTAATCTGCTTGCTATAACTCAAAAGTGCAGAATACAGACTGATTTGAACGAAGAAAAAAGAGAAGGAACAGTAGCAATTAATTTGTTTTTCTCATGTGGAAGAGCAATGCTGGTCTGCGTTCTTTCTTCATACTTCATACTTGTACAGCTCAGTGGAGACAAAGACACAGCTCAGTGCTGGCAAGGTAAACAAAATTTATCATCTGAAGGAAGTGGGTTTGATAGCTTTAAAGCCAAGCTATGGGACAGGTAGACCATTTTTTATAATGCCACTACTGATTCATATTGCTTCCTACTTAACATTTACAGTAACAGTGAAAATTCACCAGCATAATTGGCAGATATCTATTCATCTCTCATGATGTTTTTTGTTTCAAATTGAATAAATCCAAGTACAGATATACACATCAAATTATTCCAAAGAATAAACAAAAATACATTTATCATAGATACATGCTCTTCATGTCCTCAAATACAGTGCTTTATTATGAGTAATACTTTTTTTTAAAGCAACAGTATTTTTAAGACAATTTTTTACTGAGCAAGACTGCAGGCAGGGAAGGATTCTATAGCCTTCCCTGGCTTTTAATCTGAGTTGAAATGCAGTAACAAATAACATGCATTTTTAAAAAGAACCTTTCAAACTATGCCTCTGTCCTTAATGCCTCTCAGTTAATTCATTAATTAAAACACTTCCATTAAAAATACTAAGGGTCTGAAAGTGGAGCAAGGCACAGAGAAAAACGAGATTATGTTGCACTTTTATTATAATCTCTGTACAGCTAAAGGAAAAATGTGAATTTGTTGAGGCTGAGAATCTTTCCTACCTTAATGGAAAATTTCCACATTTTTTTTTTTTTAAATTCAAGTGTAAACCAGAAAATGGGTGGTATTTTTCCAGCATTATACTTTCATTATGTTAATTCAGATGGTGAGCATCCACTGTTTTTCAAATCAGACGGATAGTTAACATGATTGTTTCTCTTATGTATATATATACATTTTAAGAAATTGCATGCTGTCGGCTTCTACTTTTGATTTCTGTCCCTTTTTTTCAACTGATAAATGCAAGAAGTGGCTGTCTGCTGGGTGACCTTCCCAATATATGAATGCATACTTTCAGCCAAGGCATGCCCTTTCCCAACATTTCTTTTAGTTTGCATTTAAGAAAATAACAGCAAATGTCAGGTATTAGAAGGGTTGAAACAACCTTTTCTGTTTTGTTGTCTTTAGAACCCCATCTTTTATTCATGACTCTCTCTTGGTGCTGCAAGGGAGGCTGTGTTGCTATAGCAATGCCCTGCATATCCTTGTGGATAGCTTACAGTTTCACTTTTTTTAAACAACAAAGGGCCATTGATACTACGTGTTGCCAAAGGTTACAAAAGTTGAATTCTAAAATGGAAATATTTCTCCTATAAGACTGCACAGTATATCTGCCATGTAAATTCAAAGATTCAAGTAAACACATAGCCCTTTTGTGAATATAGATGAACCTGGGATAACAACATTTAGCTTCAATATATAATTCAGAAGATAAATATTTAAGTAGAGTCCCGTTATCTCCTGTTCTCAAGATACAAATGTTCAAATACATACAGCATACTCTTACACCTTTCCGACCTGTAGCAGAAATAAAACCTCTCTACATCTTAGCTGTTCTGGATAATAAAACACAATCTCATATTCCAATTATGATTTAATGGTAAATACATTCCCAGTGCCAGGGAACAGTCACCTTATAGGAGCTTCCCTACCCACAGTGGATATTAAATATAGTTGAGTGTCCTTCAAGACTTCACAAGCATGGTTTTTGTTCCTACCCTAATTGATTTCTGACAGATTTGAGTCCCAGAGATAGATGTTTACTCAGTATGAATTCAATAACAGTTCAACAAGTTAAATCAAATAAAGAGTTAGAAAAAATTAGGGTTATGGCCGTAAAAAAGGAATTGTGTACTGATGATTCAGCAGGCAGCACCCAATGACTCAGAACAGATCAAAGAGAGTAACAGAGGAAAAGCATCTTCTGTCACTTCTTCAGATGAGTGAATCAAAGAAGAAATACAGAGTTTTCTACCCTCAGAGTGCCATACAGAACAAATACATCCCTCAGCGTACTGAAAGCTTTCACTGCCTCTCTCCTGCTGTGCTCACTGGAGAAGCAAAGCAACTTCAAGAGGTGTGCCAACGAAATGATTCCATTTCAAGTTTCTCTCTCTCTCTCTCCTGCAGAAACCTAGCACACAAAGGCCACTGCTCAACCTCCGCCAGCATTCCCTGCACCTTGTGCTCAACCCAGCCCACTCCTCCCTCATGCCCGTCCTGCTGCAGCAATTTGAGGAAACCAGTTCACGAGGGCAGCTCTCCTCCCCCTCTAACACAGAAGTAGGCTGTGAGCCCTCGCGTTAGTTTCCAAATCTGACCAGGTTTACAAGTCCACAGACAGTTGCTAAAACAATGGCAGGAGCAGAGTGCAACAGAAGAAATGAGGAAATATTCATCCGATCCAGACCTTGTGGGTAAAACTTCTTCACCATAAAGCAATAATTGTAAGGAGTAAGTAGGAGTGATCACTTAAAACTCTATTCATCAGGTTTCTTAGCTCCATGGGAGCTTGTGACAGACTTTAGGCTTAAAGGCAGCAGCCTCAAATTGCACCAGAGGAGGCTCAGGTGGCATATTAGGAAAAATATCTTCTTCAAAAGAGTGGCAGGGAACTGGAATGGAGTGCCCAGGGAGGTGGTGGAATCAGTATCCCTGGAGTGTTCAAGAACTGTATGAACATAACATGTTACATAACGTGGTTTGGGGGCATGGTAGGGATGGATCAGCAGTTGGACTACATGATCTTAGAGGTCTTCTCCAGCCTGAATGATCCTATGACTTTATAGACCTGGCACCAACTGTATTTAATGCTGTTCATGAACTGTAAGCTTGCCAGTACTAATGAAACAAGACTCGCTTTTCATTAGACTTTAGCTTGAAAATGTATCGCCTATATGAAAGTAGATGTCTTTAACAGCCACTTAGCATCCAGAAGATATTTTGTGTCACATATTTAGCATTTGAAAAGCTGTTAATTCAGTAATAAATTTATTTGTTGCTATTCTGTATTTCAACTGAGATTGCTACTTCTGATTTACTTTTGTTTTCCACCGAACCTGGCATCACAAATGCTTTCCCAAGAAAGCTACCCACCTCCCACAGCTGAACCACCTGCAGTACTGATTGCTGTCTGTTGCTCCCAAGTTCTCAGCTGCATGTTCCTTGTCCCCAGACCTCTCTAGTCCTACTCCCCTGCTTCCTTCACACTGCTGCCTGACTTCTGATCCATTATACATTCTGTTTTCTGATGTGTTCAGCAAGTATTTTCTTTACTGTATGTGTGCTCTCACAAGAATAAATCCCTCTCTTAACATGTTCTCACAGAAGGGGTCTTGGTTTATGGCCACGTGTAAAAATTTCTTCTGGATAAGAAGAGTTTTATACCCAAGATCAGTGCGGAGCAACAAATGCCACTGTTCAGACTTACAAAGTCTCTATTTCTATCACGTTAATCTCTAGTTGGCTGCTATGTAGAGTTTTATGTTGCAAACTGAAAGGAAACTATTTGTAGAGAACCTCCCCCAGAAACTCAGCCACAAAGATCTGTGTTTATTTTCAGATAAATGCTACTTGGAAAATGGAGTTAACAGTAGGCAGCCATGACTTGTGATAAAACCATTACAGGGCTGAATTGTAATCATCCACAGAATTAAGCTTTACAAACCCTTGGAAAATCAGGATGTATGTCACACTTCAGATGAATCTACATATATGAGGATACTTGGGATACTGTTTGTAGGATGGGGTTTTCCTTCCATATTCAAGAGCCTAATACTGACCTGGAATAACACCAGCTAATAGATGTTAGATTCTGATTAGGCAAATTTGGCTGTCGAGGCCAAGCTCAGAGACCGGAAGCTGCTCTTTGGAACTACATTGAAGCTTAGAGCTTTTTCGTAGCTTTCAAGTATTTGCTCTTACAAGTCTAATAGTTGTCATAGCAGACCATAAGGAAGTGAAAATTTCCATAACTGTCAAATTTTATGGGCTCTTAAATTTGGGATTATACTCCTAGGCAAAGTCTGTCTTTAAACCATACTTCATTTTTTTATGCTTTCTCGCCCTCACAGCAGGAGGTCTATTCCTGTAGCCATTCAGAGTAAAATAAAAGATGGGAAACCATGTGCATAACCCAATGTTTAATTACATTCAAATTAATTTTATCATGTTGAAATGCAGGGTTTCTTTAGAAAATGGCAGCTGAGCCCATCACAGGTTTTGAAGAAAAACACTGCGTTTTTCATATACTGAAAAGGGACTTTTCTGCAACTCCACGTTCAGTGCAGCACATTAAATGGTTTTGCACTTTTTCAAAGAGGATGACTTCTCCATTGAAGATGGCAGAATTCAAAATTCTGAAGAATTAATATCAAGATTTGGGGCACTTCTGATACAGGGGCAGCAACTGGTAGAAGGGTAAGGTATTGCACAGAGACTATCTTAGCTACTAGCACTAATAGTCTTTCCATTTATCTTAACCGTTAATTAGCATGATTCATTGTTTCTTTTCCTGAAGTACCCACTGCAAATTAACTCCTTCAGCGTTGCATTGAGCTTGTAGAAACGAGCATAAAACTTAAATTCAGACTTATTAAAACTTATTCAACCACGTAACACTATGTTAATTAGAAACCGTTCTTCTGACTTCCAAATGTTTAATAAAATGTTACGCAAAGCATTATTCCCTTGCTTGTTCAGAATAACCCTCACGTGCCTCCCTCATCTTTCTCACTTTCTACCAACGACCAACAAGCAGGATGCCCTTCACAAGCTTAAAAAAGTAATCTAACTTTCAAAGGAAATTCACAGCAGCCTTCTGCACCTAGAAACGACAAACCCAGCATTTTCTCTTCTGTATTTTCTTTAGATAGACAAATAGACAGACAGGCAGACATAGACAGACAGACGTAATTTAGACCAAGCAAATATTGCATTTAGTATCAACTGGAAAAATTAAGCATAGTTTGCTTAAGTATCACTTGATACATCTACTTTTAAATTTGTACATGTACTCTGAATTAAAACATTTCAAAACGTTCCAGCAGCCTGAAAAGGAGACAATGATAGTGCTCCAACACCGCTTCAACACTGACCAGCACAGTCACACTCAGATTTCAGCCTCTCTCTATACGATTCAGAGCACAACCTTAAAGCCCATCACACAAAAGAAGACCCCGAAGAGGAGTCCTCAAAGAGCTCATCAGATGGTCCAGTCATTCCAACTGCAGATGCTGCCCTTCATATAAAAAGTTAAAAATTCAGTATCTAAAAACAGAGAGTGAAACCTGGGTTTCCCAGAACTGTAATTTAACTGATGATCTCTCATTTACGTTCAATTGGTATATAGAATACTTTGTAACACGCGTAAAAATTAATTTCAGGCAGGACACACCTTTCCCTCTAAAAAGCACGTTTTTGTCCTGCTTGTTGAAGTCTTCTACTGGGATGTAGATGTCCTGGGTTACAACCTCTTTCACAAATCAAACAACAGGAAGAACTGAATGTAGCTTTATACATTCTTGTTGGGAGTCCAGGTTACTGACTGCAAACAGATGAGGGGGTTTTCTCATTGGTGCTTCAGTGAATGCTACCTATCACCTTGAAATTAAAACAAATTAAGCCCAAAGCAATTCATAAAATTACACTGGAATTTACAAGGTGTTTTTGTTCTCTTGAAACTTCCCCTGAGGGGAAAAAAAAAAAGTAATACTAAACTACACTAACTATACTACTGGGCATAAAAATCACCAATCAAAAATGGGGACATGCACAATAAGGCATGTAAAAACGTACTAACGTCTACTAGTTACAAAAAGAGTGCTGTTTTATCCTACTTTGTAGCAGGATGTTTTACCTTAAAACCTATTTGTGGATAAAAAGAGTTTCTGTTCTTTTGCCTCCTGCTCTCATCTTCAGTTATAGCACACATTTGAAGACAGTTATTAAGGAAAGAAAATTCTGGCTTCAATTAGTCTCCAGATTCCCCTCCAGTCTTTGCACAGTTCTCAGTTACTGACAAAACTGCAGAGTAAAATATATGCGGAGAACAGCATAGATCCATTTGATTCTGACTGGGTTTGCGGGCACTTACCTGAAGCATCAAACATGTAAACTGCCCTTCTTGGTGTCCGGTCGTGGGTGAACAGGAGATCTCATGGCATCCAGAACAGAAACCACTTGGCAAGAACCTAAGAACGAGCCCTCTTTCTGAAGGGCTGCTTTTCCACAAGTCAGGATCCTACGCAGTAATGGAAACTGTGTGGAAAGAAGCAGAGCAAAATGATCAAAAATGTTCTGGTCAGGGCAGTTTTATGAAACATAATACCAGAGGGTAACCAAAGAAGCGTATGGGAAAAGAAGAATTAAAACAATGTTGCTGAGCAAGCGTAAAGCTTGTAAAAAAATGTTTGCAGAGTCACAGAAACGTTAAGTGACATAAACCTGTAAAAAATCAATGGAAGGTATTTACTGCAGGAAGCCTCCTGAAGTCAAAACCAAGCTTTCTGAAGACTTCAAAACAGAAGCATTTCTTTCTATGAGGAGATGTTGAAGCTGTGTCTGCAGCAGTCGGGCCCAGGAGGTGGTGGTGTGCTGCCCCCCAGAGACTGCACCTCACTGGCAGCGTTAGCAGCAAAACCTCATGCCCGTGCTCTGCCCTGCACCCAAACTGCTCTCACCAAGTCGGTTTTGAGCCATGGTAGGCTTCATCAGCTGTGTTAGGGGAAACTAACAGTTTTGCTACAGCTGCAGCTGAGGCCTGATTCGAAATGCAACTGACAGGTGTGGCACCTTGTGTTTTTTGCTACCGTGCTTCTGAGGTTTCCAAAATGCTCCCAGTCACCAGAATGAATTTGTATGTGTGCTATTTGCTCACGCACAGTCGTGTATCCCCACCTACTGCTTCCTTGTGTTTGCATTTAAGAAACTAACACGAGAGAGATGATTGCACCTTCCTTCATCTGACCTGCTCAGTGGCCATCAAAAAGAGGTCTCAGGTGTCTCCACCATTCCAGTTCTCCTCTTTACTGAATGTATCTTTATTTTGGTTCACTTTTCACTTCAGCTTTTTAATCAAGCTGAGCGTTTGCAGACAACTTCTTTCCGCTTCTTCTGTGCTCTTCGTAAAATTGTCTGCTTCTATTGTCATCTTTAACTGTAAGTTTTACAATTCCAAAAACACAGTCTGTCTTTAAAATCAGTGAAAGTATGGAGTTGAATTGCCCATATTTTAGGCAACAACTAATAGTTGAATTCAGCTGTTTCTTATTGCTTCGGCATCCTCCCCACACACACACCTCTACATCCACATATTTTTTGTTTTCTACAAGAGGTCTCTGGTGCTAAGTCACCATGCCTTAATTTTTATAGAAAACACAAAAATAAAGAGCGCAGGTAGAGAGGATTTGCTGTATGATATTAGTCCTTGACAAGGAAAGATGACTCATTTCTCTTCTGTCCTTCATCTTCAATCAAAATGCAAATTTGTTATTTACAACAATGTGAGAGCTTATCACGTTGTCCTCTGCATTTTGAAGCCATGAGAAGCGGTCTAGAAAAGGCAGAGTTAGATTTGTGGGAGACTGATTACAAAGCAAGCATACATCTTTCGGGTATATACAGCTCAGACCCAGCAGATTTCCCCAAAGCAGGTGGTTGAATGAGGAGCAGGAAATAATAATTAAAGGAGCACACACATTATTACCCCTTGTTGCAGGACCATTTATCACATATACAACTTTTTACATGGTGTATTCATGAGGCTGAATGCAAAGATCCATGCAGATAAGTAGCAGAGGCGTATCCCCATCAGAAAACTGAACGAGAAAATGTGACACCTGAGTTTGTGACGTGTATTTGGGGCTCAGAATGCTTCTCACAGTGCTGCTGTTAATCTGCATGGAAAAACATAATCTCTTGCCCAAAGGACCCCAGGGAGAGCACGCAGACAGGACAGGGATATTCTTGCATACTATCTCTATTCAAAGCCAACCAAGGGCTTTCAAGCCAGTGACCCACACGAGGCCATCTTATCTTCGGCCCAGTGAGGAGCTCGTACAGAGCCAGGTCCTCCTGCCCTTTTCCTTAACTGTGAGAGCTAAAGATCCCACTACCTGCAGTCTGGCCTAACAGGATAGTACTGATGATCACAAACAAGAGCTGTTCATTCCAGCAGGTGTAAGTTAGAAGCGAAGCAAAGCAAAGCAAACAAACAAAGAGACAAAAGTTTTGCAATCGGGGGCAAACTGCAGTGCAAAGTCGGCTTCCGAGAGGCGGGCTGGCACACAGGTGAGGGCAGGCCAGCCGGCGGGAGGGTCGCTCCCATGGCAGTAGGTGTCCCCTTTTCAGCTCAGTAATCAAATAGGTTTGACTGGTCGATGTCTGCCTTTGTCCGGCGCTGACCTACATGTTCCGCCGAGGGACATCTTTGTCTCACTTTTCTTTGGTCACCGAGTTCATGGAGCTCAATAGGCTGCGGCTCGCAGTCCATTAACGAGGGTTCTCAGCGCGGCCCGGGCCACCCAGGAGCCCCGGTGCATGTTCTCACTGAATGGCTTCACTGGTGGCCCATTCAAATGCACTAATGTCGGAAAAAAGGGCTGAATGGCGGAGCCAATGTACACCATTGCTCAGGCGAAGTGACTGCAGCCTCCAACAAAGCCTCCCCTGTGGCGATGTTAAGCAGAGTTATCAATAGTGCAAAGGCAGAGCGAGAACTAATGCTCCAATCATGTCATCAACAGGTGGCACAGATGCAGCCACTTCAATACAGAAATCACAGGGCAACATTTCCTGGTAATTCTATCCTCTTTCCAATGCGAATGTACAGAAAAATGTGCAGATGTCATGTGGCTCTCTTGTAGCGCGTCAGACCCCCTTGAACTGCGCTCCAAAGGACTTTTTTGTTTCCCGTTTCTTTTACTATTCACATCGACTGTAGGCAATGCTAGAGTCTCGTTTTGTGTAAACCAGAAAACTTGGTTTTAAGATGCACAGAAATTATTTTATTTCGTTTTTCTCGGCTGCGTGAAAGAGCATCACAGCCAAGAAAGGGAACCGCTCCAGGATGCACAATACTGAACGTGTCCTTACACTGCTTTATCCATTCTTTAAGGAGCACGCTCATTATTTAATTTTAAATCAAAGTATAGTTGAACTCACATCATCTGTGAACACGAATGCCTTTTCTTCTCTCTTCTGTGCAATGTTTACCCCTGACGTCTCGGGGAAAGTGGGACTTGGAACAATTCTGTATGCAATATCTATACAAAGTGAATTTGCAAAGTGCATTTGAGGCGAAGAGCCGCCGCAGTTTCTGGTCCTAATTAACAACTCACAATTTTTGCAGTGGATTTCCATTACTGTTCTTGTAGTAGGTAGTAAACATTCAGCAGAAGGGGAAGTAACCGTCTCCACAAAAGGTCGCTTCTGAACAAGGTGGACACCCTTCTCTGCTAGGCTTGACAACTTGCATTTGTTTTCACGTTAGTAATATGGGACAAAAGAGGAAGAAAAAACATTCCCCCGCCAGGGCAAATCCCAGCACTGCAGCAGGCCGGGACAGGATTCCGTCCAGAAGAGGTTCCCACAGCCGCAGGCGGTGCTCAGGAGAGGCCCCAGGTGGGGCACACAGATCCCTGCCAGAAGGTTTTCCTGAATTCTGCAGCTAAGCTGAAGCTGAGAAACACAGCTGGAGCGAGTGCTGCGAAGACACAGGCGGAGCTACATTGATGTTCTACATCTCTATGACAAGGCATTGGCTACATGCAATTCACAGATGATTTCAGGGAGAGAACTAAGCCCCATGCTACAAAGCTGAGAAGAAAAAGTCCCCGTGGTTTCTAGCGGCATAAGTGGGAGACGAGAATTACTCCAACTTCGGCTGTTGCTTGAATCCCCTGTGTGCCAGCAGGGGGCACCTCCTGCCTTAGATAGACGGGAGAGAAACCGGGGGTCGGGAAGCATGAGGCAGCAGTAACAGCCAGCACAAGTGATAGATTTAACAGTCCTCCACTTCAATTAAAAAATATCCGTTTTAATGATAAGTAGAATTAATAAAGAGAGTCAACACTTTTTCACTGCCATAGACATAGATTTATGTCCAAAAAGGTTGGTTTACCTGCTCTAACTCCTTTAAAATCTGTTATTGTTGCACAGAATACGTTATGTCAATACAAACACTGAACGAAGACCTCAGTTGTTTGTTCAGTCCTCAGAATATGACTTGCACTATTTATTGGCAGCTTCTTCATTCATACATAATTAAACTGCTCCAAATTCAATCTGATAACGTGAATGAAACTGTGGTAACGTCTCCACATAATCATTAAACCGACCCGAATCTGGGATATATGATTGCTCATTAAGAACAACAGAATACTCCACCGCAAAGAAAGATTTTTGCTATAAACCCCACAGAAATATAGGTAAGTGACCATAAGACAGAAATGAGCCTTGTATAGACGTCTATCCGTCCACGTCAAGTTTGCCATGACCCTTTCCATGACAGTTTGTGGAGTAGTGAATCAGCAGCTTCTGAAAGATGAAACCGGAATGATTATCCAGATAAAATACTCTCTTTCCCTGGTAACCTGCAGACTTCAGGAATACTATCAACTGTATTTACCTCCTTTCTGCATTTTGTTGTAATGCCCATGACTGAAACTGGTCAGAGAGTTCTATTTCATGAAAAGCATTGCAACTTTTTAACGTTCTCACTGTAAATCGCAGTAAATTAATTTCTCCTTAAAAGCAATTCAAGGTAATTTACTGTTAGTTAGCAGAGAATCACCTGCTTTTCATTATTTCCTCCTCAATTATTCTGTACACCTATGACCTTAAAGGCTCAGCAGATCCCTGTGGACCTTTAAATTGTGAAGTGGTGAAGAAACTCCCCGTGCTTTGCACAACTTCATCTTTGCTGCCTTTGTAAACGTGCACATAAACCAAGGGCTGAAACACAAACTGCAGCAATTCTGCAGTAAGTCCTCTCTTTCCACAGCTCAAATTCTCCATGTCCTAAAGCAGCATCTCTCAGGCACCTGGTGCTCTCCCAGGGCAACAACCATGGGCTGCAGCTCCCAGCTGGCACAGCAGTTCTTTTTTGCACAACAGTTGCTCTTGAAGGAAGGCAAAAGTATTTTATATATTCATATTCAGTGTTATAAATAATAGTAATAATAATTGTTTAAATCTTCCTGTAAATATGAGCCAATAGCTCTTATTTGCTTTTCCAGATGTTGGGATTTACAATGGTGATTATTTTTCCTGTTTCAGCCAGGTACCCTCCAGATGCTTTCTAATCACAGAACATAAAATGAGAACTGGATGTTCATCCATGTAAGGCCTCATGCCTAAAAACATGCTTAATATTGGGTTGGATATTAGGAAAAAATACTTCTGTAACGCACAGGAACGCCCAAGGTGGTGGTAGAATCACCATCCCTGGAGGAGTTTAAGAACTGTGTAGATGTGGCACTGAGGGACATGGCTAGTGGGTGTGGTAGGGATGGGTTGATGGTTGGGATAGATGATCTTAGAGGTTTTTTCCTTAATGATACGATGGTCCTATATATCTGTTTGCTTAACACTCAGAAGGATGATTCATTTCACTAAAGCAGACTTTGGCAAGAACAAAACTTTCTTGCACGTTTTCATGTTGCTTGTGGATTGAAGGGTCCAAATATAATAATGGATGATTTTCTGAAATATAAACTGGTACATGACCCCATCCCCCCCTCAAAAAAAGCAAATTAAAATAATAATTAAAAAAACTTAAAAAAATAATAATAACTAATAATAATAACTAATTTGTTGCTATTCTAATTAAGAAAGAAAGAATATCTGTATCTTAAACATTAAAACTGGCTTAAAAAACAGCTCCATATCTGATGGAAAGTAGCAGGTTGGTTCTCCATAGTGTGATATTTATTACCGTCTACTGAAAGGTTTTGGTGCCGTACAAATTCTGTACAGGGTAGGTCAGCTATTTAATGCACAGGTTTTTAGATAAGAGTGAGAAACATTGGCATTTTGGGACATAGCACCCGATGGAAGCGTTTGCCTCCATCCACTCTGTCCTGCATAACTTGCACTGGGAGTGACCAGCAGCTTTCCCACCGGTGCTAGAAGCAAGCACTGCCACTGCTCCTCAGGTCGGTAAAGCAGCCAGGAATGCAAACACACTCCCACTTCTCTCTGCTCGCAGAGTGCAGCAGTACCCTGCGCTTTTAGGAGAAAGAACTTGAATCTAATCTCTTTTTTTTTCCTCCTACTTACTCGAGAATATCGAGCAGAGAAAAGAAGGAGAACAGGACCTTGAGCATGAGCCAAAATACTGAGACACTGGCCATGAAATCTGTATGGAAGTCAGGGCTGAAATAGACGTCAGGAGGTTGTTTAAACTCAGCAGGGTGCATCTTTGCTGATGTTAAGACTATCAGTCTACTTCAGCAACTTATCAGCTGCCACACACTCCTCTGTTTGTTTTGGTTTTTAAATCATGCACCATTCCTCTCTGTCCCTAAGCCACGAACCGCACCAATTTACACCTCGGGATGCAGCGCCACCTCTGATATGGTTTGCAGACACAGCTGCTTATGAAAATTCTTCTTGTGAGAAGGAGGGATACACTGAAAAGTAGTTACTAATCCCATTTGCTATACCCATTGAAATTGCATCTGTACATCAAATTTGAGATATATGTATATATATTAAGCAGTGCACTGGACTGGCAGGAAAGCATTTGTTCTGCAGCAAACGAGAGTGAAAACTAGTAAGAGACCAAGGCAAAAGAAAGACTACAGGCTCTGCTCACCCACCTCACAATGTTTAGATTTGGAAGAGCAGATTTTAATCTTCCTCATACTCATAACTGCTCTCTGTTTGACTGTTTACGACATTAATTGCCCTTATAGAAAAATGTAGCTATTGTGATACACAGCTCTAATGAAAATCTAAATGAAAATGCAGCATCGAATAAATGAATCGTGGCAAAAGTCTTACAGCAGAATACCTGCACAGCACAACTCTTTCAAGTGTTTTGTAGCTGAGCAATGACACGTGCACTAGTTGTGAACATGAAAGCTATAAAAAGGACAAGCGTGTGTCCAAGAGTAAGAGCGCACACAGAGCTTTATGAGACATGTATTTCTGACAAACAGTACTAAGAATCCAGGATTAGATGACCTTAAATCTCACCATATTCCAGGCAGCACAAGAGAGGCAGATTTTCCAGACAATGTCACTTTTGGAGTCCATTTTCCAGCAAATACAGCTCACGTTATTCCAGCAAGTTATTCACAGCCTTGTGCCATTGAGCCTATAGGTTGCTCCACCCTTTGAATCTCAGAGTCATCAACTTTGGTCAATAAATAAAAATACCTGAAGAGAGATCATAAGATCTGTTAAAAGATGCACAAATCAATCTTAAATACCGTGTTAACATAGGAATTTTGTACTTCCCTGAGTAATTTCTCTTCTCTCCTGCAGTCTCCATTTTGCCGACATAGAAAGAAGAAGCCAAATTATTACTTCCTGTCAATACGGTTTTCTTCAATGCACGCTCATTTTTAATTATGATTGATTCATGTGATTGTGGAGAGAGAGGTCAATGCTACAGAAATAAAAGTAAAGTCAACAAACAACCAGGCAGTATTTCACAGTTACATGCCATTCCTGTATGCTTATAGCCCTTAAAAGAATGTTTATATCATAAGCTACACATTGAGCTTGTATGGGTAAAGCACTTCAAAGCACTTCATTTCTTGAAATAAGTCTCTTTCTGAGCTTTGATCAGTCTGAGAAGACACACAGTTTAGAGCATCAATTTAGTGTGCATTACTTAAATGCACTGGATGTTCACAGTAGGTTTTCAGTCTCCCTTTGGAGAGACTGGTGCACGTTTGTATATACATGCACGTTTATCTGTGTAAACTGACGAATACACATACAGGAGTGTGTTGTAAGCTTAAGTGTAAGTTATGCCGGCCCATTCATTACGCTTACATTTGCCTTAATATTGCTTGGCCATCACGTTATTTTTGGCCACTCTTCAGCAAGGAAACATGAACTTGAGTTTAAGAAGTATTTTGAAGCAGAAAATGCCTACTTGACAAAAAACACTTGAGTTTTTTTATTTTATTTTTGTAGTAGTTGTATATAGCAGAACATCCGTGTTCTACATTAGGCCTCAGCTGTCCTGACGAATACGAAGCATTCCTTCTGTCCTGCAAAAAGCCACACTGCAGTGTTCTGTTTATTTTTGCCAGCACGGAACAAAACTCAAACTTTCCACAGTTTCAGTGGAAAACAATGTTTGGGAGCAGAACCCGGGTTTTCATTTAGTGACTGAGGCTGTTTCCCATAAAACAGACTTAACAACCATATGAAATATTTCCAAATCTTTTACGTGGTATAAAGTCAGTTACACAAACTGGAAGACTTTGGCACAGTCTAAATGGTTTATGCCTATGCTTGTACTTTTCAAACACTGTATCAGTGGGACTTGTTTTATGTGACAAACCTAATTAGAGGGAAGCCATTCATAAACAACAGCGTACATAAATCAGGATGGAGTAATAAGGATGCTCAATATTTGTGACTTTTGTCTATAAGGCTTCTAGAATCTTTTCTTTTCACAATAATAGAAAACCTTGAATTTAATTGTTAACTTATATAATTGGCATATATTCATTTTCTATGGAAATTGATCGAGAAAACTAGAAGCAGACATGACCCTGAAAACACAGAAATACATTCTCTAAGAACATCTTACAAAGTGACTTAAACTAAAACGGGTTTTTCATTTTACTTAACCTTTTTAGCAGCTCTAATTTCTTAAAACAAATCCTACTACAACATAGAAACCCACAACACGATTTCTAGCACGACATCTTGTTCCAGAGAAACCACTACACAATGACATTTTTGGTCTTTCACAAAATCTCATACAAAGGAGCCTAATGTTTAATGGAGTTCTACCTGTTAGAAAATACTGCATTATTATTCTCCGAAGATTTGGTTTCTGAGCTGTGTTGTAACTAATTTAACATCACAAGGCCTTTGTATGAATATTCAAGGTACAGATAGGAGGATTATTGCAGATCTTGTCCAGTACTTGTCATCACAGCTGGTGCTATGCTCAGGGCTTTGGATTTTGTGATCTTGGACACATCTTGGCTGTGTTTTGCTTGCTCGCTGTTTTTGATATTAAATACACTTTTCTAGCTCAGTTTTCCAAGGAAATGAGATTTATTCCAGTACATTATCAGTTGTTCATCTGTCCCCCTATTGGTCCTCCTGCTAAAACTGCTGAACATAAGCTGGAATCCCATTGATGATGCAGGGAGAGAAAGCCCACGGTGATATCACACTGGAAGCCCTGTGGAACTGCTGCTCCACTTCTTCTGGTAACAGCAAGGGCAGCCCGGACCCACAGGTGGGACTGCAGCTGCCTACTCACACTGCTGTTGCTCCTGCCAAGGGAGGGATGCCAAATTCCCCTATGCTGGTGAATGGGTACTACCAAATGCAGGTGCCAACAAGTCTTGGCAGGCATGTTGCTAAAGCTAAAACCAGGGATGATGATTTTAATAGTATTATGTGTCAGGTGATGACCATTGCAGTGATGGCCTCCCTCATAAAACAAATACACATCCATCAGGATTAGTTCTTCTATGATAAAAAGCTTATTTCATCATGAAATGCAATAATAAAGCAATCCACATCCTGAACCATGGCTGGGAAGACATTTTTAGTCTTTACTATTCCAAACAATACTGCGCTATTTATACCCCACAAAGGCAAAAACAAACAAACAAAGCAAACAAACAAACAAAAAATGGGCATTACTTAAATAAGAAACAGCTTTTTGTGGGTTGAGCGTGAAATTTTTATGGTAGAGCCCAATTCAGAGGAAGGCTGATTAAAAATTGTTCATTTGTAGGCATGTTGGAATTGGCTGACTGCTGTCTGATCATTAGCAGGATTTATATATGGATCTCGGACTCTTTAGAAGGGAAAAATTGGAAGAAAGAATTTTAAACAAAGTGAAGAACCATGTATTTCACCCCCAAAAGCTTTCTCTTGCTTTCTATTTAGAGCTTTACTGAGTACTCCAGTTACAGAAGCAGCAAGACCGAACAATGAAAGAATGAAAGAACCTGGGCAAGTATGAGAATTTAGTAACTGCTAATAGTACGTTTTGTCAGAACGTCTCAGCCTTTCCACAGGTGCTGGGTTTTGAGCTGTTCAGTACAAGTGAGTTCGTAAAACAATGGTGATACATTTACGCTGATCTGTGACTTGATTCCTGCTGCTAACGTGGTGTAAAAGAAAACCCAACGGTCATCTTTTGGTTACCTCCCATGCACAGACTTTGTCTCATTCACGTTACATACTTCGATCCAATAACTGACCCATATATATATATTCCAATAAAGTAGTGCTTGTATAAAAATAAAAAAATTGGATCCGAATTCATAGTCTTAATGCAAAATAACTTGTTCATCACACTGGGCTCAAAACACACCCTTAGGAATGTAGGTGGGTGCATCTGTCAGTTTCAGGGCTTTCCCAACCAGCAAAGCAGCACACAGAAAATAGACTCGCTTTACATAGAAGCCTGGCAAGCAGGTGTGGACATACCGCAGGATAAAGGATTTCTTTTAATGCTCCTTCATTTGCTTCGCTCTGACAAATAAAGATGAAGAACCACATACTGGCACTCTAACTCTCTTTTCTCTTCTGTAAAATCAGAAGCCAACAAACTCTGGTCTTCCCCCCACGGCCACATTTCAGGCCATACGCTAAATAAAAGCTCCTTCTATGCGAGTGTGCCTCCTTCATTTACCATTAGCAGATGCGGTCACCTTCGGAATTAAACTAAGAAAGAAGTAGCAACCACCGCAACCTTTCTGAATTGTCAGCAATCAAATTTTAAGATGCAAAAAGAAGAAAAAAAAAAAATTGTTCTGAGAACTCAGGTGAAACTTTTGAAGTAAATGGCACTTCATAAGAAACCCCAAAGTGCCCTCTTTTGGCAGGTGGCACTAACTGCTAGTTCGTCTGCAGCGCGTGCTAAACCCACACTGCTCGCTTTCTGATCTGACACATTATCTATTTGAAATTGTCCGACCTTTGTTTGCCTGGCAGATAAACTAATCCAAAAATACACACAGCTCAGAAGTGTTAACGGGAGTTATTGTGACTTGCAAAACCGGTATCATAAATGTGTAGCCCCTGCAGAGCGAGGTTGTGCATCTGTTAGCATACGCTTTTGCAATAAGAAACACTGAAGGGATCTGTTATTTTAAGGCAAGCATAATTAAACAGTTTATATTCAGAAAGAAACATTTTTTTTCCCCCCAAATATAAATGCACTTCAACTTTTTATTAGTTTTACAGTATCATCAGCATCACATTATTAACATTAATGTAATTAATTTGCAGCAGTACCGACGCAAGACCTCACTGCATTACTTACTAGTTATTCTTAACACTCCTTTTTATAGCTTCAATTTAGGAGACAAAATATTTTTGGCTTGAGTTAACTGAGCATCCATCAAAAAGGCAGCAGATGAAAATTTTACCTGAAAAATAATCCCAAAGCTCTGTTTATTTCTTGGGTTGGTACTGCAGCATAAAACACTCATTTGTTGTCCAACCTTTCCTAAGTACTTTCATCAGCGTAAGAGTTGTAATATATTTCATTTTGTTTAATTACATATTTTGTTTCTATAGCAACTAGAAAGCATCTAATCCGTTTCTATTGCTTCCTAAGCCTTTACACGCCAATTTTCTCCATGATACAGTAGCTAGAGATAATCCTTCCTTAGAGCTCCGTGTACTGTCTGTTCTTTCTAAATATCCCTTAATTAGTATGCATTAGGATTAAAACCAATTGCAGTAGTGCTACAACTAAAGGAAACAGGGTAAAAAAAAACAAAAACAGAAAAAAAAAAACCAAGAGGGATGTTGACAGAAAATTCGTCATCTACCAGTGAGGAATTTGGGCATAAACCTACTGCCACCTGCAGGCACTCAGCACAACGCCTCTCTGCAGCACAGGAGCAGGGTACCTCCAGATCCCAGGTCACAGAGGAAAGGCAGATTCTATATTCCTGCTCTTTCCAGCTGTTTCTGACTCATTTTGCTCACAGGAAAAATGGCCTGGAGCATCTCCCTTTTGATGAAAGGCTGAGTAACCTGGGATTGTTCAACCTGGGGAAAAGAAGACTGAGGCCGGACCTGATTAATGTTTGTAACATCTAAAGGGAGGTGGGAGGCAAATGGATGAGGCCAGGCTCTTCTTGGGGGTGTATGGTAACAGGTCAAGGAGTAATGGCCTAAAACTTGAACATGGGAAGCTCCACACAAACGTGCAGAAAGGGTGACAGAGCACTGGAACGGGTTGCCCAGAGAGCCTGTGGAAACCCCCTCTATGGAGATATTCAAGACCCATCTGGATGTCTATCTGTGCGACCTGCTCTAGGGAACCTACTTTAGCAGGTGGGTTGGGTTCGATGATCTCTCAAGGTCCCTTCCAACCCCTGCAATTCTGTGATGCACGATGCCCTCTGTTCAAATAAGTCATGCAGCTTATTTTCCTCTGCATTGCCCTATCCCAGTGTGCTTCTACTCACCGGTAACTAGGGCTACGTTACTCATTTCACCATTTTTTGAAATGCTGATGTTTGACATACGCTTCAGTTGGTCCATTTACCCTTCAATCTTCATTCTGTAGTTAGAATGTCTTCCTTTCACTGTTTCCTTCAGCTCACACCTAACTTTGGGTCCCCTGCCAGCTGGCGAAACTCTCCACTCACCTCAAGCATTCCAACTCATTGTGCAACACCTGGGAAAGTCAGACTTTGAGGAATGAGGTCTGTGTGAGCCAGCACGCTGAAGCAGAAGTTCAGCACATCATTTTCTGGAAGCACCTAACTGGAATGGTAAACACTGAAAAAAATCTTAAACACTGATCGAGGGTCACCTCTGTTTCACTGAGACCAGGTTCTCTGTACAGAGAAAACAAAAGCATACGCAATACAAGGACAGTTAGGTTGGCATTTCCAGGAAATAGCAGGCTTAGGGAACACATGCTGTGCTTCTGATTAAATCGTAGGCTGCAAACTCCATGCTGATTTACTGCAGATGCACTGTGCAGCTGAACTACACATATGCCACAGAGCCACTGAAGCATCTCCAGACCGCAGGCCGCTCCCATCAGTACCACCAGTATGCACACGTCACCCAGAGCACCTGGCTGCAAGACTCCAAGGTACCTTTCATACCAGAGGCATCTCTCTGCCTACCTGTCCTAGCTCCAGTGGTAGCTGGCCTTGTTTAGGAACAACTTCCAACCCTACCACAGAGCTCACTAAGCTGTCTGTAAAAGGGTGCTTGGACAGAGCTGTCACATGCAGAACTTGTGTGAAGAAAGCCATTTAGCTAACACCAGGAACAGTGACAGGCTCAAACCAACCTGAGATGCACAAAAGCACTGAAGATTTTAGCTACTTAAATGCACAGTCTTCAGACATGCTTTCTTCTCTACCACTTCCCCTTGCTCTCAAAGAAACAACCCCCCACACACAAAACAAAACAACAAAAATACCCACAGCTCTTCCACAGGCAAAGAAAAAAAACCAACAGTGAATAAAAACAAACAAACATAACCTTGAAAGGCCACATAGATTTTGAGTCAGTATGAAAATTGTAGTACTTAATCATCCCTTGCCACTTGGTGGGGTTGGTGAGCTGGCTATGCAGGCCTTGCCTTCCAAATCTTAAAGATGTTCCATGGAATATAAATGATAAATAGCTGATTTTCACAGTTTTAGAACAAACACCGTGAGATAAAAAGTCAGCATACAAGTGTATTGGGAAAGCTTAAGAGCATGCTGTCACAAGACACCTGGTCTAAATTCTATAATACTTACACAGTGAATGCTTTTGGGTTACACCGACTGCATTTCAACTACATATACCCACTGTTTGTTTTTACAGGAAAGACGAACAGATCACCTGGCTCAGCAAAAACAGCATCTCCTCTGAAGTATAACAAAGTTATTTTTGACAGTGCCTATTACTCTTATTTATTTTCCTTTCACAAAGTGTGCAGGTCAAGAAATATATAGTATGCCCAACACCTTATTCCTTTCAGTGCTTCATTGAATTTAATTGTATTTGCAGGTTAAAGCAAAGCTACTGAACCTTGAAAAGCTTTCCTGTAGCAGTGCAAAAGACAGATGAACAAGAGGCTAACAATGCCTGTACTCCAAAGGACTAAAATCTTCTCAAGACACCTCTTACAATTTATGACAGTATGCAAACCATTAACTGACAAAACACTACAAGGATGCGTAACCTGTACCAAATACGGCTCATACAGAAATAAAACAATTAGAAATCACACTTTCAAGAAAAAAAAGAAAGGTCAAAACCAATTATAAGAACCACTCTCATTCCTTTCCTATCACGTGCACATGTGACTACACGTAAAAAGGAAAGCCACAGCTTTCTGGCAATTACAGAAACGGAACAGTTTGATCTCAGTTGTTTGACCACTAAGACGTAACGCTATGCTTATTAACTGCCAAGTTCAGATGAGCAGCTTACTTTGAATAGAGAAACCACACTCACCAGGTGTCAGTCGAAATGGCAAAGTTGTACAAAGCAAAGCTCTGCACCCAAACAGATCAGATTAGAAACAACTTTAGAAACAACTGATTGCAACCAGTGTGGTGCAGAATACAGGGAGAAAGCAGGTGAACCACCGAACCAACTTAGGGGCCTCAGCACACCCTAAGTGCAGATGATTTCAAGCCATTCAGGAGCCAAGACATTTTGAAGAGGGCTTAAAATGTGATTTATAAACAGTGCAGAGCAGTGCTTCCAAAGCATACTAAAGAAAAAATGTAAGATGAAAAAACTAAGTGTGCGCACTCCCAATAACCAAGAGAAAGAAAAAAAAAGTCAAAGAGCTTTAAAAAGATTTGTGCTTTCTGCAAACTTAAATATACTTCACTTACAGATCTGTTACATCAGCAACACCAAGAAGACTAGAAAACAAATAAGCACAACAACATTCAGGATGTCCACTAACACCAATCATTTATTTATATACTAAGTTAAAAAATACGAATATTTTATTACAAAAAGTTTATCAAACAACTGTATACATACAGGTCATCTTGTTAAAAGCCAATGTCAACTGATACTTTATATACATTATTCATGTCACACGCTTGTAGAAAAGCATCGCTCAGCAGAAACTGATTTGGCATCTGGAAAGTAGTTACCACTCTGCACTAAAAGAGACAATTAATATAGGAATAAACCATTTATATGTTACAATAAAAATACTTATTTGCTGTGATCCTTTAAACCAAATGGATGCTTTCTTACTCCACAAAGAGTCATCGTAAGTGGAGATTAAAGTGCACAAAACCAACGCGTTAAAAATTCTTCAACAATCCCATCTAACAGTCTAGATGCTTCAAGCACATCACAGTAACATTAAGGATTAAGGATTTCTCTTGGTGGCTTAAGCAGTAAGATACAAGAGAAATTCAGCTTTCTAAGCTGCATAAAATAATTCTGGTACACAATAAGATGAAATGGGTTACAGAAATCTGGAAAATAATGTTCGGTGAAGAAGTCAGTGTAAATTTGCCCAGTTATACAATTCCTGGGGAAATATTTCCCTTTTGAAGAAAAACTCACTGTATTTCATACAACTATGGATCAAATAAGCAGAGCATGCAACAGTATTTACATAATCATCCCAGCAGCCGCCCTTCGTGGGCTGCACATAACACACGTTGGAGGAACACTATCTACTTTACACATAAATCTTGATGATAATCTGGGGAAGAAGAAAAAAATTAGCAATAATAGGTTTACGGTAGAGTCCTAAGTTAGAAAAGTGCTCCTGAAAAATTGTAACTCAAAATATTGGCTTTGTCTCATTACAAACAATGTAGCAAACCTTACAAAATATAACGCAGTCAGAACTAGCAGAGCTGTCGAGGGCAATAAATTTAATAAATCGATCCACTTTGGATAAAAGAATGCTTTATGCATGTTACGATCTATTTAAAAGCAACAGCTGAACAGGCTACATTTACATCCACAAGAGAAGCATGACGTTCACTGAAAACAAAGTGAGTTGCTGGTAACTGTGGGTATCGTTTTTACCAAACACACTGGTCACCAATGAAAAAAAAAAAAAAAGAACTTTTTATTTTTTCCATTTTGAAAGATTAACTTTTAATGAGAAATTCCGAGCCATTACATTTGAAGAGCATACTTCATATCGTAGGCACTGGACCCAATTCAGAGGTAAAATGTCTGTCAACATGATTTAACATCCTCAGGTTTCTGAAGGCCATCCATATGAAGTTTACATACAGCACTACAAATACACATCAGATACTGCTGTAAATTTATAAGGAATACAAAACGCTGTTAAATACAACTTTCATCCCATGGCACATCAAGCATGGCTTAGCAATAGTCAGTTGTGGTTATGCTTTATTGAATATTTTCCTTTCTGTAGCTGAGAAATATATAGCTTGGATTTGCTTCCATCCGGTCTTTTGAACCAAACTTCATCGTGGTTAATTGTTGTAATTATGGCACTACAGAAAATGAGGGAAGAAGGGCGAGGGAAAGAAAAATAAGAAGCATTTAGAAAAGTTAACAGTAAACAACCTCAAAAACCGCAGCTGCGCTGTAAATGAAAATACATAGTAGGTATAAACGCTAGGCTCAGAAGGTACCAGCTCCATTGTAAGGACAGTTTTGACAATTTTTTAGTAACTGCATATGTCTCTAGTAAAGATAGTTGAGTTTTCAGCCAGCTGTTTTTTCTTCTCTTATGAGAAAATCTTCACAACATCTACAAATACATCTAAAAACCTTTAATGACAAAGGACAGTCACTCATAGCAATCAACAATAGACTACCCACAGTAAACCCACAGTATGCTAGAAAGCATATCCAGAAAATGCTTCAACATACAAAACCCCAAGGTATACAGGAAAAACAAAGCTTAAATAAATAAATGAATACAAAGAAGAAAGTATTCAACTGTTAATCCCAGCATCAAGGCCATGAAAAATAAAGCTAAAGCCTGACTTATAACCAAATCATTCTTACACGATCTTTGCTTTTATGCTCCTTGTGGTGAACTCTAACACAAATACTGGGGAAAAAACCCAAACCTTAAAATGTTTCTTTCAAACAGAATTGGTGCCAAACATAGCTCAAAAACAGATTAAAACGGTGGAAGCAGAGGACAGACTCTTTAATGGGGTCCTCTATGACAGGACAAGGGGAAATTGCTTAAAACCAAAAGAGGAGAGATTTAGACTGGACAAAAGAAAAAAGTTTTTTACAATAAGGGTAGTGAAGTAATGGCACAGGCTGCCCAGAAAGGTTCTGGATGACCCATCCCTGAAGGCATTCAAGCCCAGGCTGGATAGGGCCATGGATAACCTGGCCTAGTAGACAGCAACTGTGTCACAGAAGAGGATTTTGATCTAGGTTATCTTTGATATTCCTTCCAATCCAAGCTATTCTATGATTCTTCCAATTTTGGAAAAAAATAGCTTATCTTTAACAGCAAAAAGTAGTTTTCCATAATTAACTATTTTATAGCTGGCCAACAGGTCAAAGCATCAAAGCAACAAAATCCCCAAACACAACCCTTCAATCATAAGCTGTCTAGAAATTGGTTCAGAGCTTCAATCCTTTAATAAAATCCTACCCTGAGAAACACTGCATTACCTTCAGTGTACAATTAAGCCTTATTCTTCAAGGCCACCATGTTGCCTTTTGCTTAACAGGACTATACAGAGCTGTATAAAAAGGATAATATTCACCTTGTAGGACATTCATCTTTCTTATCAATGTATATCGTCTGTCCACGTCCATACCACTCTCCATCATAATACAGTCTTCCTTCTTCAGATCTAGCACTATGTAGATGTTTCTCTAATTTGACAGGTGCTAAAATGATCAAATTTAATATCAATTGGCAGAAGTCGGTAAGATTTAGAAATAAACATTCAGTAAATTATTTATACACAACATATGCAGTTTTTCCATTGTCAGAAGTAGTCTCTCTCTAGATAATTAGCTCCAAATGCAAGACAATTAGAAGCAAGATATTTATTTCCAGTCAGATAAATTAAAAGCTGTATTTCCATTTTAAAGAAGTTCTCTTCCATACAACCCTCCTATCTATGATGTGAATTTTCACAATTAGAATAATGTAACAAGACGGAGAATCTGAAATCTCTTCATCAGTGCATTACCTCAGAATGCAAGCAGTAATTCACCACTGAAGAAGCCACTTGCTTACTTGTCTTCTCCCCCTTTTCTTCATTACTCCCTACTGCCAAGCGTTTGATTTTACCTAACATTAATATGCTTCTTACCTCAGACAATGTCATCATTTACCACTCCTTTCCCATACCTGTTTTTTCAGAGCTGCAGCTTGCAGTGAATGCAAGGCGTGTTTAGAATGCTCCCTATGTTCAGATGATTTCAGTTTCCTGCCTCATTTCTTGAAAATACTGGCATAATACACCAGTATTCACTAGTAAAGCCCACTCTTAGAAGTATTAAATTTTTAATTAATTTTTACAATTCACACATCAATGACATAATCACCAATCAACCTGAAAGTATCAGCAGCTCAGAGCAGGGATAGACAAAATTCATATCTGCCAGTTAGCTCACTCCACCCTGCGTTCAGTATACAAAGGCTAAAATAAATATAGCCTGCTTCGATGCACTTTGCATCATTGTATATTGCAAGTTCTGTCTTGTGAAATCAAACGATGTTTACTTACGTTCCGGCTTTACTCTGTGTGGCCCCAGTGTAGCCATTGCCTTGAAACAAAAGAAAATGAAGACAGTCAGCAGACTTTTTTCTTAATTGCCAGCTCAAATTGTGTTGTGCAGCATAGCTCAAGACATTTGTTTTTGTGTGCAGCATTAATGTTATGTGATACTGACGCTAGCAAAATGAATACAGACCTTGAGTACTTTTTCTGGGGAAAAACAAACGTGTTTCTTTATGAATATGAACTGTTTAGTTACACTTGCTTTCAACTATTTGGGGAGGGGAGGAAAAATGACCGTCTCTATTGAGTTTTGATTTTACATATCACAAGTTTCCTAAATAAAATCCTCAAAATGGCCATTTATTTTTTTAAAAAATACAAAATGACAAAAAATACGAAGTAATTCTGGTTCTGAAAAACTAAGTGCTATCTGAACAACCCACCCACTCTCTGGATTATTAAGTTATACCTACAAGCAGACAATTCACGCGAGTAAAAATTTGTGAATCATATGCAGCAGAAAATATTGTTGTTGTTGTTGTTGTTGCTATTGCTTTAAATCACGTTACGCTATAGAAAAGAAAGTGAGTGAAAGCTATTTTTAATCTGTGCCTCTGATGAGATAGGAGAACAGGTTTTCACATCGGTGGCACAAGACAGATGGAAATAAACTCAACACCCTTTTCCAGAAAGCTTCTGAATTCATATAATATAGTTTCCTACTCCACAAGTTGGAAAGCACTGACTTTTGCCAGAATACAAGGAAAAATTTTCCAACTGCAGATGCAAGGCAAGAATACCATTTGATTACATCAAGTTACACTAACACTATGGCAAAGATCTGGTAAGACACTCTGTACCCAAAGTTGGGATTTATTTTTTTCCAAAGATATTAATTAGTCAAATGAATTTATCTTCCTGTAAAGCCTGATCCTCTTACAATCAAGGAAAAACACAGCATTACACTTTAAGCCAAAAGGAAAATAGAAGGTGTAGTGAGAGGCTGAAGAGCACATATCGTAAAATGATACATTTACTATCAGAAAACAAAACATATTCCATACATTCAGAAATTTTTATTTAAATCAAAACCCTATCAAACTATCATAGTGTGACATAGTATGACAGTTTGGTAGAAATAATGAGAAATCAGATGGCCTTGATACAGGATTCAAGTTCACTCTACCACAGAAATCATAGACGACACATATTAAGAGAGAACTTTTGCTATCTCCTTTTCAGATTCCTTTGCATGTTCTGCGTAGAGTCAGGAAATGTAGCAACAGCATGGCTCAAACTGCAATCATTAGCAGACCACTGAATAAATACACATCTGCTTTGAGTCTTGATGGTATTAGAAATGCATTTACATATTTCTAAGGGGGAAAAGGAATAAACAAGAACAGAAAGAAACCCAAAGCTACAGGCATTCATGCTTTCATCTTACCTTCCTTATTGTCGTCCAGTCTTCAAGTATATCGAGGTCTTGTAACATATAAACTATATAGGGGCGTGAAAAAGTTAGGGAAAACTCTTCTAAACAGTGATAATGCAAATATTTTAAAGATTGTATAAAGATATTAATAATTCCATTTTGTCAGTCTCTCACACAAAGAATACCTGAGTGAATATGAAGCTCAGTAAAAAGAAGTGCATCTTTGAATTAGGCAACCTAGAAGTATGCTTTTGAAGTTAGTAAAAGAGGTAAGTAATAGCATGTAAATATTCATACTATTGGAATTCAACATAAGATTAACTATTGTCATACAATCATACCATCCCTATGGGTTCCAAAAATCATTCTGCTTGCAGTGTTATAAATTACAGTTAAAACTTCCTGCAGTTTCAATATGCCACTAAAAAAACCATTTGCACTAGTATAATCTCTTCTTAAAACCATCATTTTATAGTATTCTACATTCTATTTGAAACTTCAAGAATCCTTCGCCATTTTCATACTTGTTTTAACTTCCTCTAAATAGGACAGAATTACAAATCAAGAGCACTGTAGAATTCCTAGGTACTTGCTTTACATAGATCTCTGCGAAGTGACAAGTTCACAACTACCTTAAAATCATAAGCAATAACAGTGTGGATTAGGGACAGAAGGAACATGGAATACTCAGTTTGCAAATGCAATTCCTTCTTTCTTAGGAGACAATAATCTTTCCTCAAAGTGCTATAACTTCAGAAGTTTCACCTGCACTGTATGCCCATCTACAGCTTTATAGAAGATACCGATGCAAAATTCTTAAATACTATACCCATTCTACAGGAACCTCAAGCACAAAAAATGCCTATAAAAATCAAAAAATTCCAAGAATTGAGACAGTTAATCAAGGAGGGTTCTAAAGACTTGGAAATTGTTAATAAGTCATAAATTGAGTTGAAGATGTCCCAGTAAGAGAAGCAAATCTATAAAGTAGAAGTGACACAAGTCAAGTTGCACTTTGCAGATACAGTGCCTGTTTCTGTTTTCTTTTGTAGCTAACTGTCCATCAAGCTGAATCTCCATTACACTGAGAGCCAACACTTTACCTCATGTCTTCTCTGGCATTCAAATAACCATTTTAGTAAAATCACAAAATGGCCATAGGAATGAGAAGTTACTGATTACTCATTTGTGTCCAAAAAGAGCATTTATTTTCAGAGCTATCACCTTTATATGTCTCCATCTAAGGAAAAAAAGCTTTTCCTAACTTGCAACAACTATCTAAGCCCCTTTGTTCTAAATCTCTTCTCCCATATTCCTTGCTCTTCACAAAAACAGGACCAAGAACGCTTCAGGATACATTCTTCATTATGTACAGTGCACTCCTTAATATACACAGGGCCCAGTTCAGAAGCTCTTCCTTTCCTTCCAACTATATTGCAAAAACGATGTCATGTACCTACACCAAACGCTCAAAAGATGAGCCAAATAGCTTCTATTCTTTTTTAAGAGAGAGATATTTTTATAAACAGTCTCTGTACGTAGCTAGTAATTAGAGATTCCTAATTTTAATTTTCACTATGGAATGTGTCAACTAGGCTTCTCTAACCTGAATTAGAATACCATCTGCCATTCAAAAATAAATCCTAAGAATGTATTATCACTTCAACTTGTTGTCAATGACATATGTAACATGACTAGCTATAGAACAGTGAATACTACCAGAATGATCAATGATTTCAATGAAAGGATATCTGATACAACCACAGGCTTTTTCTTATCTGGACTAAATGGATCCTTCCTTTTTTTCCTTGACTGTAGCTCATCATTCCATAATTCTGAAAAGAAATAATAAGGATGAATGAATCAGAAATGTGTTTACCTAGTTGTTCTCACATAAAAGAAAATCCCAAGTGTTTTTATTTCTGGACAATCTGGTGAGATGCTGATTCTGAATAGAACAAAAATGTCACAAGAACAAGCAGTCATAGATGAATTTTCTCTAAACACAACAGATGCTGACAACTACCGGACCAAAGTTTGTTTTAAGCTTAAATTCAAACCCATCCCACAAACCTTACACTGTTGTTCAGAACAGCATTCTATGAAAAACTTGAAACTCACCAGGAATGCTATAGCTACCTGAATTTTTAATAAAAAAAATTAAAAATTAAATTTCCACTCACCTGAGGTAATGTCAATGCTATGTCTGTCTTCTTCAAGTCTTCTAATCTTCTCTTCTAGTTCACTTTGTACAGTATCATACAACAGAAGCTTTTCACTCTAAAATAACAAGAAATGAGGCATGACTAAGTTCTATCACCTAAATGTACATTACAGTAATTTAAAGGCTCAGCAGAAGGAAAGAACAGATTTGAGGTGAACACATTCCAGAGCTGTAAAGCATACAATATAGCCCTGTACTCGTTTCCTCATCATGAGATCCTAACTCCTCAAAGATGGCACATTCACTTGGCATCAGTATATACATGGTTATCAAGTATCAGTACCAAGAATAACCAAGTATATAAAGCACATAGCCAGATCTCCAGAATAGCTCTCAGTATTTTGACACAAATTCTTTTGGATAGCAAAAATTTATTCACAGTGAGTAACTGTAAAATATTAAGATCTACTCCAGCTTTCTCAAAAGTTAATGTTGTTATTGAAAGTCTTTTACTCCAATAGATGTCTGGGTGGTTAACATCCCCTTCAAGTTACAAAGTACTTGTGCTCCACGGATCCCCCTTTTGTATATTTCTAAACCCATTACTGCTAAATAAAAAAATAATCCTCAATTGAACTGAAAAGGCAAAAGCATTCTTACATATACCTGAAATGTCAAATGAGTACTGTTCTGAGACCATTTTAAAATGTCTGTTTTGAAATGAAATATTGTTTGTGTTTAGACACCTGTTTCATTGCTAGTCTTGGTAACAAATAAGGTGT
Source organism: Gallus gallus (assembly GCF_016699485.2). Classification (NCBI taxonomy): domain Eukaryota; kingdom Metazoa; phylum Chordata; class Aves; order Galliformes; family Phasianidae; genus Gallus; species Gallus gallus. The sequence continues at coordinate 35,872,157 of NC_052536.1, read as the reverse complement.
GAGAAGTTGTTACAGGCAACAGAGACATTCTTGCTGAATAGCAATACTCAGTGCAACAACAATTCTACAAGCAGCATTACTGATTTTGGAGAGCTTTTCCTCAGGGACCCTCATTGGATGGTGCATGTTTGAACCCTGAATATTCCACTGTAAAAGAATAGCAGCAAAACAACCAACAAGGACAACCTTAAAGATGAATAATACACAGCCAAAGAAAATCATTCAATTGTGGATAAGAAACCCTGCAAGCCTTACAGCATTCTGTCCAACCTCAGAACGGTACTCACAGGAATGAAGAGAGTCAGTAATGAACAGTCTGTGTTGTACCTTTTCTTTTGCAAGGCAACTAGAAAATTGAATTTTTAAATAGTATGTGTGTACATTCTTAATTTATTGGCAGAATAAGAACCAGGAATTTCAAGAATACAGTCAGCCACCTAGAACACACATTTAAGCCACTGCAATAAGAAGCTGAGGAGGACTACAATGCACACATCAGGATCTAAGCAGCTATGCCACAGGGTCAAACACACAGGTACTTGATTAGTCGTACTACAGTACCACTATTTAAATGTTTCAATGGAAATGTCTAGTCAAAAGCAGTCACAGGAATGGCAACTCTATCACTAGCTGACCAAGATATCTTAAAAACTGAATAAGACTATTATAATCACAAAAATGTAAGGTGCTTTTTGCTAAAATTACAGTAGATATTTTAGTTACTGGTCTTGGTAAACACTGTACCAAAATGATTTTTACCAGTCTTATTTTACCAAATAAGAAAATTACACTTATATGAAAGCCAACCCATTAGAAACCTAATTTTGATATGCTTTGAACAAGCTTTTATGTGCATTTTAATATCACAAAAGGATCACATTAAAATAGCAAGTAACAGCAATAGAAAAATTAGAACATAAAAAAATTAGAACATAAAAATATACACTGAACTTGGAAAGTATGACACACAGTAAAGGAAAATGATCAATGCAGAATAGCTAGCACAACCTCACAGTGCTGTCGAGAGGCTTGAATTTCACATTCATACTTGTTCTTCACAGATTCCAGACAGAGTTCCCTATAGATACCTGTCAAACAAATGACAACGTTACTTTCTTTAGCTAATATCTGATTTCAAAATTCTCTTTTGAGATTGCCTTCAAGTCTCAAAATGTGTATAAAAGGGAAAAAAAATAGACACGCTTTGTTAGGCAATTAATAAATATTTTTGTTAGGCAATTAATCCCTTTTAATTCATTAAATATAAATATCTGGAAAAAAAAATAAGTGCTATTTTCACTTTTTGCCCTATCAGTCAACAGTTATACGAGTTACTATGCTAACCTTACAAAAGAGGTCTATTTCACATGACCTACCAAATTAGCCTGGATATCCTCACATTTCAAATATATAAGTATTCACTTATTCTATTTTCTAATTACTATTTGAAATAATACTTTGAGAGTTTAAATAGCTAGAAAACAGAATGAAAGAATGAGCTTTTACAAATTAATGTGTGGAATAAGGCTTGCTTTACGCAGCATGACACTAATAAATCACATCATTTAACAAGACTCTATTCCACTCAACAAAATAGACTACTTGTGATATAAATAAGAGTCCTTCTGAGCGTTAGGTCTATTTCTTGCACCTATCAATTTATAGTCACTGCCTATTTGAAGTCCTTAGGGGTTACTTGTTGGAGCTCAAGTCCTGCTACTACCCACTTCTGTCAAGGCTATGAAACACTAAGAGCAAACAGAACCTCTTTCTGCAGTTTCTGAAATAACTTTCTGAATCTCAGTAAGTTGAAGACAAAATGAAAAAAAATCTATATCTATATCTGATTTCTAGTCTTCAGGAAAGTCATAGTGTTTTTCCTGAACTCTTTCTACACTGGAACAGTGATCTTCACTGCTGTTGCAGACTTGAATCAGGAGAATCCTTAATATTCTGCCTATTCACACCCACCTACATCAAAGCACTGATAGAAAGTCATATTTAAAACTAAAAAGCAACAGCCTGGATTAAGAGTGGTTTCATGTCACACCTCCTGGGAAGTTCAGCTTGGAATCTTCATCTTCTGCAATAGGCATGAGTTCTACTCAGAATTAATCAAGTAAATTTTGGATAAAGACCTAAAAACCCAGAAATTCCAGGTCATCAGCTAAGGGAAAGCATTATGAAGATGACCAAAAGAGAGAAAAATGCCATAGACCAAAAGATTTCAAGTTCTCTTCACAGTCTGCAGTCAAAAGTAACAATGAAACATTGAAGTCTACTGTTTCTAATTTAGAAACTTTGTGCTCACCACAGAAAGACAGATATTCAATGAAACATAAATAAGACATATTTTTACCATGATGTTATCAGGCAAATAAAGAGGGAAGAAACCTATTCAATTTGACTTGAAAAATATTTTAAGTTTAAAACCATGCCACAGTGTTTCTAACTTTAAAACACATTCCTGTAGCAATTTTAAAGTAAATATAATAATAAATGATAAAATTGATGTTTAAATGCATAGCGACATCATATTGTTGAAATATTCATTTTATATACCTACCTGCCACCTTGGTTCTGATTTGCATATTTTCTTGTAATGCTGCCAATGGTTCTAAATATTCAGGTGCTTTTCCAGCTATGACCTCTTGCAGTTTTGCATCCACTTGGCTTAATCTTTCTTTGTAAAGCCTGGAAACAATACACATTTTAAATATATATATATTTAAAGTAAAAGGAAAGTAGAAGGAATTTTAAGAAGAGCTAATCTGACCCACTTTGTTAATGCCATGATGCACTTACAGATGTAAATTTAAGATTTGTTACCATTAAAATTTTCCATGCTTGCATTACTGGAGGGAGAAAAAGATTTTTTAGATAGAAACTTGCATTCATTTTCTTGTACACATATCTGCTCGCACAGAACCACAAACGAAGGAAAAAGATAGGCAGGCTCTTACTGAAGCAGCCCTCACTCCATCTCTTGTGAAAATCCACATATTAAATACTATCAAAAATGTCCCATCTACTTTTAAGTACACATGGCTATTCATTTTCTCTCTTCTGCTTACTAGGCATTCACTGTGAGTAGTAGTGCAGATATTCTGGTAAACTACCAACAGACCTAACACTGGTTTCAATTTCAGTTTTGGTATCTGGTTTGCAGTAACCACCAGAAATTTTCATTAGTACCAGCCATGAAAACTGCTATGATGCCTTACAAAAAATCCTCATTTCTGGTTTAGAAAACACAATGCTTTGATCTATTTATACAAGTTTTACATACACACAAGGAGGAGAAATATCCTGATATACCTCTCTAAAGATCATGATTCCTGGGTACAACAGAACCACACCTGCCCTTTATCGCAACACTTCAGAACTATTCTTACAGCAAAACAGAAATAAATATATTTATATATGTATACATGCACATGCATACACGTACAGTACACATCATGTGCATGTGTCTCCATGGTATATATTGTCTCCTTTCAGAGACTTACTGAAGAGAAAGTACTCTGGAGTAACTGCCTGCTAATCCTATCAGAACTTTCAACCATTATTCTTCTCCAAAAGTAATATCCGGATATATGAAAGACAAGAAACACCAGTTGCACACAATATTCCCACTGAATAGATCCTCAAATGAGGCACTTAAGATACTTACTGATCTTTGAGATCTGTAAATTGCTTTTCAAGATTGGACATTTCATCTAAACACTCCATTCGTCTCCTCTCACAGTCTTCATCATCCATTTCTAAGAATGAGAAAAGGTAGCATATTTTGAACAATGTAACCAAGCAGTAGACTGCATAGTTTGCTTCTAAAACTTGAAGCAAGTCTGAATGTAAGCAATAAACAGATCAACCACCATGTTACAGGAGGTTACAAGAAACCACTCGTCACATGAAGAACCTTAAGTTTAACTCAAGAAGCCCCATGAAGTGCTATTTTTCTTTCTCACACCAGAAAACAACATGATTGTAAGATCTGAAGAGGTTAAATCTAATAAATAACAATGCAAAATGCTGATGAAAGTGTGAAACAGAACAATTAATCCTTGTATAGCACATCAGATGAGAAGCATCATTACTCATGAAGAGTTATTAGCCACAACTGAAAATTCAAGCGTGTCCTACGTCAGTATGAGCAAAAGAAATCCCTGAAGAGCAAGTGAGCCAGTTCAAATGTTGTGTCTGTCATACGTAATTCAAGGTTTTGTTTCATTAGCATCCATTAAAAAGAAAAATGTCACAATTGGTTTTGAAACAAGGTTTCATCCTCTTTAATTGGAAGAGCTGCTTGAAGCTAAAATATTCATGTAGAAATATCTGTAGCTCATCTCAATGACCATTAAAAAAGACTGAACTTGTAATTAAACAGTTTTTAAACCTAAAAAATACAGGATTTTACAGAATCTTCATTTTGTATGCTTTTATGCAGCAAGAGTTATTAAATTCTTCTCAGAGCTTTTGTTTTAATTCATACTTGTGTTTTTTTCCTAATTTCCATAACAAACAAAACAGTCAGGTATGATAAACTTTTTGGCTGTTGTCAGAGGGACACCTGAGGTTACTAAGCATCAGTTGTTACCTCCATTCCCATTTCTTAAACTACAAATAGAAAAATCAATAACGTTGTGAAGTGGCAGCACCCACTGACCTTCAGGTAGACGCCTTGACAGGGTGAACTACAAGTTTCAGTTCAGTTTTCTTTTGTTGATGAAAGAATTTTCTATCTTTTTCCTTGCTTTTATGGTGGATCAGATAAACTAAAAGTTGGGAGGAGTTTCCCCAAGACAACATTTCTTGCTTCATATTTTCCTTCACACAGAAATCCCATCTCTGTCTCTGCCCATTTAGATTTAGCGAAGCACTCCTCAAGAGGATAAAAGGTGAAGGTGGATGTAACAAGCAGCAACCACATAATGGAAAACTGCTGAATTTCAGTGACATGCAATCTTCTGCTGTACTTAGCAAGCAAGGATAAAAAGGAAAGTTCTAAACTCTATTCCTGTCAAAGACATGCCAGTTTCCAGGGTATTTCTGAACCCAGTACTTCATTAACCACAGTTCTCCATGATAACGAACTGAATTTCTAGACCCAAAGCTTCACCAGTCCTGCCCATGTGTGTTTTAAATAGAAGAGAGGGAGAACAAGCTCTGCTAAGCTATATTCAGGAGGCAGAGATGTCCTGAAGCTGCTTTACTTCAGCTGCATCTCAAAGAAACAGCACTCTGGTTAAGGCACAAGCGACTATCATCAACCAGTGTTAGAAGGGTGGAGAGCCATGCAGCCAGGAGCCAGGGCCCAAGAGGAGAGCTTGTCTGAGAGGAGGCGTGCCCAGCAGTGCAGTCACTCCAGAAAACAGCTGACAGAGAGGCCAAGCAGGGCCCCAAACCAAGCAGAGATGCTCTGCATCAGCTCCTCTAGTCCACAAACAACTCTGAATGCCCTTGCCTCTTCCTCACTCACATCTCAAAGCAGACACATTTCATTGCTTTATGTGGTCTCATATGCCAGCTCCAAAAAAGGCAGCATTCAAGTCTTCATTCTTGTTTTGCAAAAGAGTACAGTGATTTGCAAAGACAAGAGGAGCCTGCATATCACCTCCCTGACTCAGAGGAGCCTATTAACTTGGATCTGCCACTCCGATCTCTCGATGTATGAAGTCTGTTCCATGTTCCTTTTTACTGAAATCATACCTTTTTACTGAAATAGACACAGCTTTTAAGTTTGAAAACTACACCAGCCCCTTCTACATGCGTATGAAAACCAACAGGCAGCAGAGAAGTATGCCCAAATGAAAGACTTACTGCAGTTCCTTATACTACAGTCAGTACAAGCAGAAAACACTGACAAACTTTTAGAAGATGATCTAGCCTGAAGAGAGAGAAAATTTAAAGCTGGAACTTCTAATAAATGCTTATCACACAGGGAAGAGTGTGAGAGGAGAGTAATACGCTGTTAGAAGGCATTATTTTAAACTATCATTCTCAAGAATAAGGCGGATCTTGAAACCCAAAATAAGATTGAAAATCAGATTAAAGAGCAAAGCTTTAGTTGACGGTTCAATGTACTACCTGAGCCAAAATGACCGGGCAACTTTCATCTCAGTCAGATTTAAGGAACGTGGCAGTTACATTACTTTGAGGGTTGTCTGAAGCTTTTATGTGCTATGAAAAAAAAGATTCTCTAAAGGTTGAAGAATCTGCCCTGTGAAACAAGACAAGACCGAGTAAGCACTGGGATCCAGATCACTTCCCACTTTCTTCTTAAGCTCAAGCACATATTTCAGATTTTTCCAGGCATTGCTTTGGTTCTACGTATGTTTCAGCAAGCAATTCATTCGGAAGTTTTCCCTCCTATCAACATGAATTTTACTGCTTGTGTTTTTTTAAGAACAACAGATTTAAAACAAACAAACAAAACAAATAAAAAACCACATTAGAACAGCAGCCTTTTCTGAGGATCAGTGCAACTCCCCAACACTGGAGGGAAAGATGACCGCACCTTATGTTCCTTATGTTTTTATCCTCTGCTGCAAGAAAACAAGAACACGTTGGCATGAGGGCACAGCAGAGCCTCCTGTACTTACCGAAATAAAACAGAGCTCATTCAAATCTCCCCTCAGCTACCTATACACTCAAAAAATGTTTGACTTCCTGTCTAGAAGCCTACATTCTACCTGTAACGCTGAATAACAATCTTCTCTTGTTTCATCTTTATTCTGCCAATTAACCATTTTCAAGTGTTAATACTCCAGAAATATCTTCAATTCCCCAATTACAGAACTTCTTCCTATCTTTAAAGAACAGTTCAGTGAATATTCAGTAATGAAAAAGTAAAGGGTTTTCAGACTATATTTCACAGCTTATCTGTTGAAAATTTATATCACTAGAAATGGAAAACAACTCATTATATATTAAAATACTTGCTAACAGCCCCATACTGTCTCAACACTTCACATTTCACATCAGGTTTCATACTACACAGAGCATTTGGGGCATTTTAAATCACTTGCAGAATCAGTCATTCGTTCCCTACTACATTCAAATAGTGCAACTCAGCAACCAGGGCAGTCAGTTTAAAGACCAAAAAAAAAAGTACTTAAAACACAAGAGTACCTAAAGTAGCTCTTATTAATAAGCTGTGACCTATATAAAATACTCTATAAAATGCCCAAATTCTCAAACAAGAATACAGGCAAATTTTGAAAGAGAGGAAGCTTCAAAGCCTGTGGCTGGTACTAACAGAGTCTTCCCTTTACCAGAGCCAGGCAGTTGGAGGAGAGAAAGTTACATTTATATCTGTCATATCAAGCTCCCCTTCTCACAGAGAAAAAAAATGAGATTTTTTGTTATTTTTAATTTTAAGATATACTGTTTGGCTAGAAAAATAGGGAAAAGGCAGACTATATAACAGTAAGCTACATAAACTGCATAATCTATTTCAAGACAAGTGGGAAGACCCACTGGGCTAAGTAAGGGTTATCGTTACAGTGCTGCTCCTGGACCTCATCAAGGAGTCCTTTGCAACCCTCCATATCTGTTACATTTCACCTCCATATTGCTCCATAAGCAATTGTGCATTCCTCCTCTATGTTTTCTCTCTGAAAGACTTAAACTGTGTCTGTTCACTGATTTTTGAAAAACAGTCATGCTCAGGAGGGAAGAGCCACCTCCATGAATTTATTTTCCTAAACAGAGTATTCACTTTCAAGTCCACGTTCAATTCTGATAATAAAAGAATTGAAACATACCTTCCTAAGTCACATCAAAAAGGAATAGAGCAGGTTGCTGTGCAATCAGGGACATAATTAGACATGCTTTTCCAACTTAAAATGTGATATCTTCAGTTACTTGTTAGAATATCCTCACTCAAATTTACCTTTCTTTCAACATAACCACCAGTACACACTGATGCTGCCCAGCTAAAGTTTCATCAAACCTACCCAAGGCAAGTTAAGCACATCTTTCTGGCCCTATTTTTCAGCTGAACAACTTCAAGAGAATGGGGGTAAGGAAAGACTAATCAATCTTTCTCAGCAGCAGATCTGTACCTGGATGAATAAACTCTTTGCCTGTAACAGCCCAACTATTTATAAAGTTGTGTGCACATACATGTCTCACCACAGAACAGCTTTGTGCACACTGGTTCAGTTTGCAGCAGTTCCAGTGAACAGAAACCAAATTTAGCTATCAAGTTAAATCCAAAACTTCATTCCAAGCACTTGCCAAATGTAGTCAAATATCTACAGAGAGCATAAGAGTTTGAAACATTTTGAAAGAGTCTGAAATGAGCTGTCTGAAATCTTCAGGCAGCTCCCAACCATACATGTTCAGTTCAGGCTACTCTATCTGAAACAAAACCACAATTGCTTTGGAGATATACGGGCCTCAGCACTATCTATTCCGAAGTAGGAATCTCTCCATCAGATCAGCTGCTATTATAGACACAAATAGAAACAATGTTTGTAATAGCTTTGCTAGTTCTTGCAAGCCCATACCTGGATGTGCTGCAGTTTATGGACTGGAAATATCTCCTGAGTAATACTGCATGAGATGAGAGAAGCAAGATGTTCCCTCAGATGAGGAAACCGCCAAGAACTTCAGAATCTCAGCTTCAGGAAACCTCCTGTCTAAACCTGTGCAACTCATTAGTCTTAAATACACAGAAATGTATGCCAAGTTACCTGATGCAAACTGGAGATCTTTACATATTCTAACAAAATTGCTATTTATGACTTCTGTTGCTATGGAGCTGCAGTCTACCTAAGCACTAGTTTACATAGCCCCCAGTACCTCTCATTCACAAATCACATTCTTCACCGAGCCACTGTTGCTATTTCACTTTTTAATGGGCTATTTTTCTGACAGCCTAGCATACAAAGGCCCAATATCACCGAAGACAGGGCAAGAAACAAGGACAGAAAAGTATGCTGCACCAAGAGGGTGAGCAAGGATGAGAGGAAGGATGGTGACAGTTTGACCCAAGCAGACAATCATCGACCAGCTGCCTAGAGTTGTAAAGTGAGGATCAATCAGCAATGCTTGCCCAAGGGCATGCCTATACTCAGCACAGCAGCAGCAACGCTTTCCTAGCACTGGTAGAGCCTTCACTCTACACTGTTACTGCAGAACCAACTTAGATGACCCCATATCATACCCGTGGGCTTCCACACTTTTCTACCCAAAAACAGCCCAGACAAGAGGAGGGTCCATGGAACCACCACATCAGGGCTTTCCTTGGTATGAAGTCAGTGTGAATATAAAAGCCAGAGGATGTTAATAGCCAAGATCTCCCAGATCTTCTAATACCAGATAATAAATGTATGAACAGTATATCAAGAATTTTAACACATTCAGGTAAACCAATTGCAGGTCGATGCATGTAAAAATGCAATTTCAAAGATGGAAGAGGTAGGATGCTCAGAATCACACGAGTCCCATGCTCACACCACAACTCACTGTGCTGCTACGAGCATGGGCCTGGACCAAGGCAGCACACTCTAAATGCAAGGAGCACATTCCAGCTACCAGAAGTGTGGTTCTGAGGAACCACAGCCAGCACTGTGCACAGCTCTGGCTTTGCAAAGAATCACAGAATTGTCTGAGTTGGAAGGGACCTTTAACAGTCCATTTGGTCCAACTCCCCTGCAACAAACAGAGACACCTACAGCTAGATCAAGGTGCTCAGAGCCTGATCCAGCCTGGCTTTGACTGTCTCCAAGGACGGGGCACCTACCACATTTCTGGGCAACCCATTCCAGTGCCTCGCTAGCCTTACTGTATTTTTTCCCCTCCTATCCAAACCAAATCCCCTCTCCTTAGTTTGAAAACATTTCCCCTTGTTGTATTACAACAAAGCCTGATTAAAGAGTATGAAGCCTTCTTTCCCATAGCTCCTCTTCAGATACTGAAAAGCCAGTGCATCCAGTGACAAAGGTCCCATGTGGACCAGGACCTACGGAGCCCCAATGATCCCAGACTGCAGTGCACTCTCCAAAGGATCAGCGTGGTTGCCAGTAAGTGACAAGTTTCTAATTTAGCCCTTGGAATTATAAGGTAATGCCCAACAGAAAACTTCCTTCTAACAGGGCGGAAGGTGAACAGCTGTTAGAGTCACCTTTCACATGCTAAATCATCCCCAGCCCGCAGTCCTGAGCAAGTTAGGCACAAAAAGAAGGGGCCTTTAGCAGAGCAGGGTTTAATGCTGCGCAGAAGAGGCCAATGGCACTGACAGGTCCCCTCCCACCCAGACAGGCCCCAAAACACCCAACCGAAACGCTCAGTTTCGCCTGCGAAGAAACAGGCGGACATTGGCTCCGGCGGCGGACCGAAGCCCCAGCGTGGCCCCGCACAGACACCGCGGCACCACGCGGCCCGGCCCGCTCGGCACCAGGACCTGCGGCGGGGCCGAGCTGGTGCCGCCGTGCCCCCGCCACGTCCCCGCCCCCGGCTGGGCCGCAGCAACGGGAGGGCCGCGGGGCGGGGTCGCGGCGGGGGCGGGTACCGGCAGTGTCGCGGCCGGAGCTGGAGGCCGGTTCCCCCCGGGAGGGGCAGAGAGAGCGGCGGAGACGGTGACCCCGGTACCTGAGCTGTCCCCCTCCTCGGACACAGACGAGCTCTCGGTCTCCTCCTCCTCCGAGGTGCTCCCCTCGTTCTCCCCGTAGTCCACCTCCATCTCATCGTGGTTGTTCTCCTTCTTCTCCCGGGAGTGGACCGGCATCGTGCCCGCCGCCGAGCCCCGGGACAGCCCTAGAACGGCCGTTCCCGCCGCCGCCGCTGCCTGCCGCGCCGCGCTGCCCCGCCCCGCCCCGCGGTGCAGCCAACCCCGCCCAGCGCCCGCCGTGCCCTCCCATTGGCCGAGCTCGGTCATCGGCCGAGCCCTCTCATTGGCCGAGCCCTCTCATTGGCTGAGCCCCCCCATTGGCCCAGCGAGCCAGAGCGCGGGGCACGCTGGGAGTTGTCTGCTGCGAGTAAGGCAGCTGTTGTGAGCGGTGTGAAGGCTCCCTGGCGTCGTGTCCTCCCCTGAAGGACACTGCGGTGGCTGGGAGCGTCTTGCGGCTCCTGCAGGTGGGCCCGGCCTGCAGGGACTGCGGTTTCAGAGGAAGCGTGCGTAACATGGGCTGGTTCTGAGGTCTGAGCCGGGAAAAAGAGCAGCAGCGTGGGCTGTATGTCTCTGTGCTTTCCCCGTGGGAAGCGAGGGCTCTGTCTGCCTGGCGGGAGCAGCTCTTAGTATTGAGATACTGATTCAGCTCGGCAGTATGAGGTCGCTATAGCCGCTGAGGGTGACCCTCGTTCCCGCTTCCCACAGGTGCCGCGCCCCGTGAGTCCTCGCGGAGCTACCGCTCTGTCTGCGCATGCTCCGGGCCCGCGCATGCTCTGTGGCGGGGGTGGGGCGGCCCGGTGTGAGTGTAGGGCTTGGCTCCTTATGATCCTCGTTGGTAGGCGTACGGGTCACGCTCTTGGGCTTCCCTTGTTTAGAAACAGCTTTCGGTAGCCCAGAATCCGGCCGCGAGCGGATTGATGCAATATAAAAATGTAGAGGCAGTTCCCAAAGGAACTGCAAGGTACTGTTCCTTTGAGCTGACGTGCCCAGAGTGCTTTTATTAGGGATGTCGGGTATTTGGGTGGCTGAAAGGAGGTAGGGAGCGGTCTGATGAGAGTTGCACGTGTCCCCAAGGAAAAGGGGTGAATTTCACAAACTGGGTCTGAAATGCGTTGTAATGAATCCATATGGATTTAGTAAAAAGAAACCAGAAATAAAATAATGAGAAAGTCTCAGTGTTTATGTCTCAGTCTAGCAAGATAAAACAGGAAATCAAGTGCTATGGCCTGGAAATGCCTACTAGAAGCAGCAGCAGGGAATGGAATGGCAGGAAATCAGGAAACTTCTGGCCTCGTGACTGTAGTTTCCTATGCAAGCAGTTGGAACTTGGTCTAAGGGGCTATAAATAAATTCCAGGAGCAAAACAAGGTTCCCATGCCACTGTACAAATGAACAACTGAGATGCAGCATTGAGCCATGTGTATTTTTTAAATGTTAATTTCAAGAGACATGATTTTTACATTTTTCCTCTATTATGCTCGTTATGCTTTGAAGCCAAGAGGGAATTACCCTGCTAAAGTAATACAAACATTGACTGTCTTGAGGGAAAAAATTTACCAGCTGAAGTCAGCATTTCTATCCAGGTGCAATGCTGGACAAGGGAAGAGGTCAGGCTAACTCCAGGAGCTACATTTTGGCACGGTGCACAAATAATTTGTTTCCATAAATACAAAGTTAATCAACCTGATTACCCATACACCTTCAAAGTGAGAAGTGGCAACACCTAACTCAATCATTTGTGTAGAGCCCAGATCTGTGCTAGGTGGAGAAGGAAAGAAGAAATTCTGTCTGGCTTGTGAGACAACTTTCGAAGATGTGTTCTTGCTGCGTGAAGATGCCTTTTAGGAATCCAGCTACTAAAAGATCAGTCTGTAGATCAGCCATTTTATTGAGATAAGTGAAAGGAAGCATCAGACACCTACAAAGTGCTAAATTTTTTTCTGGATTGTGTTTTGCCTATCAGCAGAAAACAGCCATTAAGAAGGTGATCCTCATCATCCTCAGTAGCTCAGTTCTGCACTTAATGGGGGAATAGTGATTAACATCTGGTATGTTGTACTTGTGAACAATCAAAAGAAAGCACTCCATTAGCAGGGATAGTTGGCAATAACCTAAGTTTCAAAAATGGTAATTCTTCTAAAAGGTGATACAGAAAAAAAGTCGTTATACGTGAAACAGTGATCAGCATAGACCTTGACAGATGGTATGAAATTTCTTTTATCAGTTTGGGAAAGAAAGAGAGTTTTAGATCAGGAACTCAGACACACAAAGACAGGAAAAGCTTGAAAATGCAGGCATCAGCTTCATAGGGCTTAATCTGGGCTAATCTTAAGAGAGTAATAGAAGTCTGGCTATTGAGTGTAATCTGTAAAATACAGAGAAAAGATGAACCTGGCACAATCATGGTGGCTATTAGACCAGGCATCTTCAGGAAAAGGCTGGGAAGCTGTAATTTTGCATCTTATTTGTTGACTGGAGATTGTGACTTGAAATGTGTATTACTTTACAATCTAAAGAACAGTTACTATCTTCCTGGTCACCAAACTGATTGCCAGCTCTCGATGTGCAGAGTAAATGGAGAATAATCTTGCACATTCTGAAATGCATTACAAAATCTCATTGTAGAAGTGGCCTGGTGAATGCAAATTAAAAATGGTTGTATGTGTCAGTTTTGCTTTTTCTCCACCCTTCAAAAACTGGAACCACAGTAGCTATAACTCAGAAGAAAGGCGAGGGTGTTTGAAACCTGCATGATACCAGTTTCAAGTAAGTCATTTTTTCTGCATTTGAAAATGGAAAAGATGCCTGTTAGTTTGCTGAGCAGATAGCAAAGAGAGAAGATAGAGATGCAGAATGTGAGTCAGCAGAGCAAGTTTAGATTAAACCCTCAAGAAAAAGCAGGGACAAAGAAGTTTATTTTGTGTCTGATTCAATACAGCACTCAATGTCTTAATGGATTTGAAATACTTTGTTAGGAGCTGATCACCCAGTTCAAGGAAGTAGGTTGTTTAGCACTGACCACTGCAAGATCAATTGGTTGTCCCCTCCAAACGGGACAAGAGACGAGCATATTAGCCAGACCTATTGGTATTTGTTGTTAAGAATGGAAGTAGAATCCCAAGATATGTTTATCAGGAAGGTGTATGTGAAGTTTTAGTTAGTCCTGCTCCTCACCAGTAGTTAGGGTTAAGAAAGAAGTGGTATCACTGGGGTGTTTGTGAATTCTGGCAAACTAAATCAGGTCATTTGAAAGAAAAATTTAATCATTTTTTTGGAAGGGAATGATACATTGGATGCTCTAGCAAATTAAATCTGATTCTTCACTTTCCATTTAAGAAGCCAGTATTAGGGAAGGGGGGAGTCTCAAGAACATGGAAAAGACTATTTTCCTAACACGACAAGGTCAGCAGTAAGTTGAAGTAGCAACCTTCACAGTGTGCAAACTATGTTGGAAGGCTATTGGAGCATGTTCCTACCTCCACTAACATATTATCCAGGAGAGATTCTGGTATATGCTGCAAGTGATGTAAAGTAATCTTAAAACTACTAATGCAAATAAACCCAAGGAGATATGACTTAAAGACCTTGCTTACTCCTGCAGGTGAGATATGGGGAGAGAGCAGGGGCAAATTATTTTCTTTGATAAAAACGAAGTGATGCTAAACTGGCTTCTTATAGAGCCAGGAAGACATGCAGGGTTTCTGTGGGATTTTTATCTTCTTTAACTTCTTTTGTGGGTATGGCAGTATTGCAAAACCATGTCATAAGTTGGGAAAGAAAAAGAGAACATCTTAGTGTTGAGAGAGCATATTTCAAACATTTTCAGTTGTTTTGTTTTTTTTTAAAGCTGTTGTAACTGCCACTGTATCAGTACATTAATATTTCAAAACCACTTTCATATCAGATATGGGTGCTCATGTTTACCTAAGAATTCAAACATTGTGAGTTGGAGGTGACTTACTGCAGTGAAAGACTGAAGTTTTGCATCTACTGGGTGGGAATTGTTAATGGTTTATCTGTTAAAAATAACTTTCAGGTGTATAAAAGTTTCTGACCATGATAGCTCATATATCTGTTGTTTAAGCATGGCTAGCATAGTCTTTAATTAAGCTTTGTTTTGGTAATTACTAGGATTTTTATTTTTTTTATTGGCGTGTCTCTCTACTACTTCTTAAGGCATTGTATAATTTAGATCAAATTGTGCCCCAGAGTAAAAGCATTAAAGCTGCTCAGTTTCTGTGTGTTTTTGAAACAGTATCTGGGACAAACAGCCCCTGTTAATGTCCTATGGAGGACATTGTGGAACTTGATTTTTACCTTTCCAGGAGTCAGTGGTGAGCTCGCCAAACTTCACATGTGTAGTTGAGTCTTATCTGCAGTCAGGACTCTTCTCCATCTCAAATAGGTAGGGAAGGGCTAAGTAAAGGAAGGCTGTGGAAGGAGGTGAGGAAGGCATTCAGCATCTGGTGTACAAATTCATAGGAGATCTGTCTTCATTAATTCTGTAGCTCATGGGAAAGCTATTCCAGCTTAGGATCTATGGTGAGTGGAAATACTACGGTGTTTTGTCTTTGTACCAGATGCCCACACACCAGTGTTGATACTGATACCCTTCTTAACAAACAAGGTGATAAAGCAAGAGTTGGTCACTCAAAAGATAAGCTCACAAAGAGGTCTTTCCCTCAATTACAGAAGAATATAGTGTTGAGATTTTATCTGCAAGATTATGTGGGAATGGGAAGCTGTGGGTTTTCGGGTTTTTTTTTTTCATGGATCAACAAGACATGGCTGGAATAGCTAATGCTACCATTAATCTCATACTAGAAGTGTTTTACAGGATCCTGATATTTGCTTAGATCAACGTGGCCAGCACCTCCAGAGTTCAGAATTGTTCAGAAGTATAGAAGCCAAACTTGAATTATTTAGATTTGGGAGTCTTTTCTCAAAGTAAATAGTTGCCAGTCAAGTTAACTAAAAATTGTTAACTCAGGATAGTTCACAAACAAATACTGAAGCACGGGCGCTACATTCCACTTGGAATGTAGTACAACCTAACCCCTCCCCCTAACTAATCCTGGTATTTTCTAACTTTGTCCTCCACACGTAATGAAAGTCATTGAAGTCACATGCTTCAAAGTCAAGCTTTTGCAAGATCACAGCCTTAACTGTGCACAGAACGTGCTCTTCCTGCCCAGTGTGCTTTCAGTGAGGAGGTTCTCTGTAGAAGCCATTATTAACTTGGTTAAAACCACTCCCTCCTTTCATTTACCACTTTGGTGACATCTTATTCTGTTCGTTATTTTTAAGCACTATCTTGAATTAAAGTCCTAAAAAATTACCAGAAATGCAAGTCAATTCTATAAAGCAAAGGTGTTCTTGAAGGTTGTCAAGATACAACCTTATGTTTAGAACTGATAATGTGTAGAAAACAAAGCACTTAGTTTATAGTAGAGTTATCAGGTCTTTCAGAGGTAAATTCACTGCTATGGTAAAATAAATTGTTGTAATTGTAGCTGTTAGATAACATCACTAATCCTCAGATCTCATTTAGCAGGATGATGGAATCGTGAAATGATTTGTGGCACACTGCATCAGCAGATGGCACTGACTCCCTAATGTTGGCTGAAACCCACTGCCCTACTGCTCATGATAGTCACTGATGGGTCATGCATTGAAATGCTTATGTTACTCCAGTAGTACATATATTCTTCAATCTGTTGACAACTCTAATGATTTTATAATGTCTCAAACAGTTAAGTATTCCTTATATTAAACGCTGCAGCTGTTGTAGTCACTCATCACTGGAGGAACTGGGTTTCCTTGATACAGACTCAAGCATCGGGGACTTTTTAAACAAAACAAAGCAAAACAAAAAAAAAAAAAAAAAAAAAAAAAAAGAGCAGAAGGCCACTAGAAACCACGTGTTAAATAAACAATGCAGTTCTATTGAAAAGTCCAATAACTCGTTGTTTTATATATTTGATGATTGTAAACCAGCATCGGGATTTTAGGAAAACCTTCGGTCTTCTCCAGCACGATGAGTTCGGCCCTCAGCAGCAGCGCTCACGTGGCACACAGCACGTAGTGCCGGCTGCTTGCTGGCCTCACTGTGACCTGACAAGCATGGCCTGCGGAGGCTGCGTCTCGCTCTGCTCCAGGACCAGCATGGGTCCGCGTGTCCCGAGGCGCGCAGTGCCGAGGCCGGGACCACACTGCGGAGCATCACGCTGGATGCTGTTGGCCCGCCCTGGGTGTCCTCGTGCTGCCAGGAACACGGGCGGTGCTGAGCGGCCCGGCGGGGCTGGGTGAGGCATTGCAGCACTCCGAGCACGGTGTGGAAATAACTGTGGGGCGCTCGCTGATCGTTGACTGTTGCTCAACTGGAGCTTGGTTATAAGCTTTGGAGCCACGGCCTCCACCAATATGGTCCAGGCCTGGATTTTATTTCTGCGTCCTCTGCGGGATTCCTCTCGTGCACCATTTCAGTTTCTTGGTGTAATACAGTCAGCAGCACCCGAATCATCAGATAACTTTATACTGCACTTTTAAAGAGCTGAACGGCAGCGCTTCGCCCCAGTTACTGCTGCAGGGTTTCCACTCTCCACCCCCTCCTGGCACCCCCTGCCAGAAGCCCCGGCAGGCCGCGCCCCCACGTTTTCCACACAGCCGCGGCCTCCGCCCGCCGCGCCCCGGAGGTGCGCCGGGTAGCGCCGCCGTGACGTCACGGCGCGGTTGCCATAGCGACGCCTGGGGTCGCACCTGACGGCTGTCGTGAAGCAGCGGGAGGAGAACGAGGGAAGGAGGAAGGGGGGAGTCCAGGCCCGGGCCACCCCCTGGCCCGCGGGGAGTTGGCTCTGCGCCCCCCCGCCCCGCCGCGCTCCGCCCCGCCGGAGGCGGCAGCAGGAGGAGGAGGAGGCGGCGCCGCCGCCGGCTATGTAGGGCCCCGGTGCGGGCGGATCCGGAGGCCGCTGCCCGCCTCTGGAGCGCGGCGCCGGGGCCGGGCCCGACGGGATGTTCTCCAAGAAGCCGCACGGGGATGTGCGGAAGTCCACGCAGAAGGTGCTGGACACCCGCAAGGACCCGCTCACCCGCCTCAAGCATCTGCGCGTCCTCATCGGTGAGGCGGCCGGCGGGGAGGGGGAACGGGAGCGGGCGGGCGGGCGGGCGGGGCAGCGGGGGGCTCTGATCCCCGGTCCCGGCAGAGGAAGAACCGAACCGAGGCGCGGCGGGGAGGCGGCGTGGGCCCGCGTTTCGCCGGGAGACCCGGCCCGGCCTCGGCTCGCTGCGGCGCTGGGGCGTGCCGCCGGGGCTCCGGGCGCCGCGCTGCACCGAGGACCCGCAGCTCCTCCGCGTCTGAGGGAGGGACTCGTGTGGCTGCTGCGGAGGGGGAGAAACTGCTGGGTTTCTTAAGCTTGATGCTCTGTAGTGCCGCATTAACGTGTGTGTAGTCGGTGTGTTTGTGTGGAAGTGGCAGCCGGGAACGTCTCTGAGTTCCCGAGCCATTTTCCCTCGCTGTTCATCTTCGTGTGTGTTCCCGAGGTGAGAGCTGCAGCGGTAAGTGCTGCCCAGCGTCTGTGTAGACAGGCGTTCGTACAGCATTTAGACGTTTCTGGTTTGCAGGGTGATCAAGGAGGGGACATAAGCACCACGGTGCTGTTCAGACAGCTGCTTCACCTGACCGGTGCATTCTGCAATGTGGTTATATGCAATGATTGCCTAATGGAAGAACCGGAGTTCCCTTCTGAAACATCTGCCCGATGACTGTGTAGAAATCTAAGTCCTTGTCATCAGACGGTCCTTGATAACAGAAGTTTGCTCTCCAACGTGTTTTGGGTCTTCAGCAAGTGTGTGGATTGTTTCTGATAGTTAATAAGCGTATGAGCAGAACTCATATGAGAACAAGAGCAACACATTCCGTATTTAGAGCTGAGTACTGAATAGATTGGGGTTCTGCCTACAGTCTGGGGGTATTTTAAGTAGCTTGTGCTCAGCCTCCAAAAGTGGGTTCTTTCTTTTCAAAGGAAAACAATTCTTCAACCCTTTTTTTGTTATGTCATTTGAAGGAACAGCTGTTCTCACCCAGTGGCAACTGCTGCTTGCATGATTGATTTTCTGCAACATAATTATTCTGTGTTTTGTAGCAGTGTAACTTTGTAGCTTGCTATCCCTGACCCTTCAGTAGTCAAAAGTATCCTCTTCCCTCCTTCTGAATCTCAGAACTTTTCCACGCTACCTGTGCTCAGCCAATTGTGGCTTATTTTATGTTGATTTATATTTATTTTTTTTTCTGCTTAATCAATCAGTCGAAGAAATGTAAGAGGGAAGATTATTACAAAGAAACTAAGCATGGTTCTGAATTAGGTTTCCTTGCTGCTGTGGGTTTACTCAGGAAGGTGGTACACCCGGTAAAGTACATTGAACACTTCTAGTTTGCTTTCCTCTTAAAAACATTGTATTTGGCTGATATTTTCTGTTCTGTTCTGGATCTCCTGTTTCTGTCTCTCATCTTTTATTTACAAGATTTTTCATTCAGCTTTGTTAATACTTACATGTATTTGGTAAGAGTCAAGCCGTGAGCTCTTTGTCAAGCAAATGCTCTTATCTAATCTAAGGCTTCTGCTTACTGACTGTAGGACAGATGAAATCTGCTGGGGCATGTTCTGGTGTGGTGGCCATTCCCCTTTTTCCACTGCACATGCGTGTATCTCAGTTGTTGAAGCATAGCACCCACGTATCCTTTCTCTAAGTTTGGGAGCATACTCTGTACGTGTACAGCCGTGTGTGTGTAAGGAAGGGTGTGACCCTGCTCTTGAGCTTCTCTTGTATCCATCTACAAGATTCTGTTGTTAAACAGATAGAGCTAGATCCATAAGGTTTGAAATCAAGGTGTTTGGGGAGCAAGGAGGCACTTTTCTTATTCATACACTGGTGTGAAAGACATACAGTGCAGGTTATTTCAAGTCCAGCTACTGCTCTGATCACATCTTTGCCTTATTCCTTACATCTCTCCTCTCCCTTAACTGGCTTTCAAAGCATGTGCCATTTCTTCTCCTGCTGTTTCTGTGACTAGTCTGCTGAACCACATTAAAAACAAGTGATGTGCCCATGTGAGGCAGACTACTGCCTGAGGTGGCTTTGCATGCAGATACCATTCTGCAGCTTGAGTGGTGTAATGCTGCATTTTCCTGTTTGTCTTTTTTCTTGTCTTTTTTTTTCCCCCCACTGACCATTCCTCCGTATGTAATAATCAGGGTGTTTCCATGTGCTTCAGCAGAGCCAGGCTAGTTGCTGCCAGCAGAGTATCTCAGGGAGATGGTGGTAGAGTCTGTTCAGCATCTTTATTCATGAAAGTGGTTTGTCTTGGTTATTGCTCTTAAGCCCTGCATGTTGGAGACTAAAAGACCATTAAGAAGAGAATTCTCTGCTGTTTCATATCCAGCAGAGGGAGAGTAGTGTTTCTTATTTAAAAGCTTAAAATCCTTTCAGTAGGCCTGCAAGGTCAATTGGACCAGAGTTAATGTTATTGCTGTACTCTTCCAGTGTTTGGTTCAGTGGCAATAAACTGAAACATGGCCATTGGATTCATGGTGAAGACTTTCTGGGAGGAAAGGGAGTGCTAGTTCATCTTTTTATCTGGGCACCTAAAGCACCCATTCTCCACTAAGACCTTATCAAATAATGAAATAGGCATGAAAGGAGACAGTGCTCACGGATTATTGATAGGATATGGATGCCTCATCTCTAGAGGCATTCAAGGCCAGGCTGGATGGGGCCCAGGGCAGGCTGGTCTGGTTGTTGGCAACACTGCCAATGGCAGGGGGTTGGAACTAGATGACCTCTAAGATCCCTTCCAACTTAAGTCATTCTATGAGTCTATTAGCCAAAGAGGAGAAATTAAAACAAGCAAACAAAAGAATCTCATTATGGTGAAATACTGACGGATGGATCCTGCAAAGCAATGGTGCAAGTCAGGCATCATCTAAAAATAATTAAGCTGATATAATGTGGTTGTTAGCTATGACCAGAAGAGGCAGAACAGTTTCAGAGAGTGGATAGCACAAAAACAGATGACTTTTATTTTTAAAAAATTAAGAATATTACACATTAGATGGAATTATTTAAATGTCTTTACAAGATAACTTAGAATGCAGTGAGTTGCATCATTTCTAGAAAAAAATACTTAGTCATTATTGTCAATCCAGTTTAAATTTAGTAAAAAATGCAAATCAGCCTGTGGAAAAAAATATAGAAAATGGTCTTATAAAACCGTAGTGTGCTATTATCTGAAAATACCAACTTTACTTACTGCTGTAGTTTGTACAGAGAATTTAGAGATGAAAGTGACACAGATAAGGATAAAGCTTTCATATGGAAAGAAATTTTTGGCGTCCCTTCTTGGAGGGGCAGGAAAAGCATGTAAACATACATGAAAAAGACAAGAAAGTGAAGCCTCTTAAGAGCCACCAAATCTGAAGTTCTGGTAGGAGACTTTTGGTGTGGGGATCCTTGAGTGTTGGACTGTCAATCAGGTATGGGTATATCTGCTCTTTGCCACTTAAGTCTAGTATCCCGTCTCTGAGTGGTTCTCTGCCATGGCTCAGTATGGCTCTGTTGATGGAATTCAGACTCCTTCAGAGAAATTTAGGTGACTATTGAATAATTTATTATATTACTTCTTAAAATGAGTGTAATAGATGACCAATTTATGCATTTCACAGGCATTAGGTCCATTGGGAGACCTCCAAGTAGCAATAAATATTGTTATTGCCAAGAAATCCTGTGAAATATTGGAAAAAGCTTGAAGCCATATCCCGAGACATATCAGTCCATGAGTGAGAGTACTCTGCTTTTCTCTGTTTCGCAGCTGCAATTTATTTCTTGAAACAGCTTGAACTATCTCCTTTAAGAGAATTGTTTCTTTTAAGGTGGATTGGTTTCTTCCTATAGTGAACTGTTTGTGCTTTTTTTTTTTCTTTTTCCCAACTCACTCCAGTTCTTTGAAGTACCTTGAAATCATTCGGTCTTCTAATGCCATCTCTGTCAGTATCCGATTTTTGTCTTTTTTTTTTTTTAAGTGAACTATTCTTCTGTCTCCTTTCTATACACTGGAAAGGCTGTAGCATTTGTGCTTACTGTGAGCTACTTTGGTGGTAAGTGCATATCAATCTTGAGCAGGAATGCAGACAGGGATTCTCCTCCAATCCGTGGATGTGGCTCAGCAGTGTCAGAAGTGGGGTCCTGCTGTTGAGGACAGCTGCCAGCTGCAGCTGGTGCAGATGTGATCACTGGGATGTGGCTAACAGATGGCAGTGAAGGCGCATAGCACACCTTAAGGAGTTAGGTGTTGACTTTGGAATGAAGTTTGTAATTTTACTGGAAAATATGCATCTATATCAGTCCCCAGTGTTTTAGTAGCTAAGTGCGATCTTTATGATTGTGAAGGGGAGGTACTATAGAAATAATATTGCTTTGTTCTTACAGCTAGCATTGCACTGTTTAATAAGACCTCAGCATCAAACCTTTACCTCAGGATTAAGGAAAAAGAGTATTTTGTTTCTCACAAATAAAATTATTTGCATCTGATATCTTAAAAATGCATTACTTCTATCTCTGGATCCATAGAAACAAAGTAACGCATAATGCTAAGAGAGGAGAGTATTTGAAGTGTGGATTTCTTTTAATTACTTTCTTTTGTTTTCAGTGGTCAGTTAGTGTTCGACATCCCGTGTAAGTGAGCTTTTGAAAGGGAGAAGTTGAGCAGTACGGTGCAGGATGAGGCACTCTGTGTTCAACATCCATTTTGATATATTGCTTAATATTAAACAATATGCTTAAAGATTGCACTTATCAAAAGAGATTTTAATTTAAGAAATGTATTTGGCTGGCAGTCAGCCCTAATGCCTCAGCTGGATAAAATTCACTGGTGTTGCACGTCAGCAACATAGTTTGCTGTAATATCTCTTCTGTACTATAAGAAATGAAAAATGTTTGATTGCTGTTGCAGAGGAGGGCTGTTGGAAAGCTGCAAACAGAAATAGCTGCCTGGAATTTCCGCTGGAGATAACTGTTCCAGAAGTTTCTGTGGATGTGCAGTGCTGTGTTATTTTTGGCATGGGTTGTATGTATTTTTTTTTTTATTTCCCTCTCCTGGTAACTCTAACTGCAGAGGACATGTCACCAGCAGTATTCGTGGCTTTGGCTGCAGGCTGAGCACAGTTTAAGGCGCCTGAGTAGGTGTTCTGTCAGTCTGACTTAAACCCGAAACCGTTCCATTCTCTTCTGGCCATCAGAGAAGGGGGAAGAATTGTTTTGCTTTAGGATTTTGGCTCGTGTTCCATGTGACTTGCAGACAGCAGTGCTGGTCAGTACTGCTAGCCTGTAAGGCTATGGCTGGAATGGGATCAAAGTCCCAGGCTAGACAAAGGGACAGCTCTAGCTGCTTGGACTTGAAGGGGAGGTCAGTTGTGGATTTAGTTGTGGCAGTTCAGAATGGAAGTAAGTGCATTGCTATGGGAGTGTTTGAAGTTGCTTAAATAAAAGCCTGACTTCTGGAACACACGTGAGTTGTTATGGGAGTAGTTTTATAATGCTCGTCAGTGTTGTAACCCCTCTGGAGTCTGCTGGCAAGCTGAAGCAGCCAGGCTGGAGAGCTGTCAGCTGCTCTGCTCATTCCTACAGTTAACTAATGGTGATATTTGGTAGCAGTTTGTATGTAGATGAAGGTCATGCTGTTAACGTACTTAATCATTCACATTTATTTTTTCCCATGCTCATTTGCCTCTAAAAGGTGCTCATGATCTGAAGTTCAGACTTGTCCAGTGCAAAATTGAAGTCCATTAAAAAATTCCTGAAGTGTGTTCTTATTTTTTCAGTACCAGAAACCTCAGGGATGTTTTCTTTGACAATATTACATAAAAATAACAATAATAATTGTCTTGGCTAGTTATTGGTGATCCAAAACAATAAAGCTAAGGTAAAAACCTTGTTTAATAGAAGTACACTTGTAGCACGCTGCTGGAAATGGTGTGGCTTATTATATCTTCTCTTTTTTCCACTTTTTGTCAGTCTGTTAAATATCCCAGAACCATTGGTTGGTTCCGAATGTTTCCTACTTTTTAAATGATGTGGCTTTATATTCCATGGGCTGTCCATGTATAAACTGATTCTCTGTATTGCTTTGCTAAAAAGCAGCAGTTAGATTTTTCTACCCTGAGGAATTAAAACTAATTTCTGTTTGCTGTTTTCCTTATATGCTAAGTTTTAGGAAACTTCAAAACATTTTGCTTCCTAAAGTCACCAATTCATTATGAGAATCAGTACACAAAATTTAGCCTGCAGTGGACCCTGGATTTACAGAAAAGAGCTGTAAGTCTGGCCATCCTCTCAGTCGTTGTTTGCTGCAATTGTACTGCTATTAGATTTTTGGGTGAGAATGAGGGAAAGTGAGGAAGAAGCCACCGAGTCTCTGGGTAATGCTTTTGTTACGCTATCTGCTGTATACATGCAATTAAATCCTGAAACACTTACAATCAAATGTAAAGCTAACCACAATCTGATTGAGAATGGTGTTGATTATTCCAAGAACTGCTATGGTAAATTTCTGTGCTGTGTGTAAATGGTGAATGTTCACATTCTCTTCAGAAAAAGTTCATGTCTTTCTGAGATCTGCATGGGTTTTCTGTTGTTCTGACTTTAAGTCCAGCATGCAGATTGTTTACTGTTGAAGTTCTGTCATGTGCAGAAAATGAAGATTTACGTACTTGATAACGTTTTAATCTCATACAGAGGCAATGTTCTGAACAGTAGTATGCATTTCTCTTGCAAATTCACTCATAAACTTATAACACGTACTGTGGACTACTGTGTAATAATTTTTACTGTAATCTGTAGAAAACAAAATGGAGAAAGAGTTGTTTATGCTAAAAATTAAAGCTCACAGAGGTCACCCTCTGGGGTGGGATGGATTGGGGCATTATGTGTGTAAACTTGGAAACTTTCCAGAATTGTACAGGCTCACCTAAGCACAAGTTTAAATGTACAGTAAAAGTCTACTGCCTTTTCTGCTTCATATTTTACATCTGATAAAATGATGCCTTGTTGTGTTTCGTGGGGTTTTTTTTAAGCTCTTCTGCACTGTAATTCTAAGTATGATGCGCTGTTGAAATAGAATCCTTCAAATGTGTAACATTAATGGATATTTTTATTAAAATACTGGAGTACTTACGTGACTACAAATTATTCCTGGTTACAGAGGGGTGTACTGATAATTAAGCTGTAAGTAAAACCATGGAGCAACATCTAAAGCAGAGTTTTAGCAGAATTAGGCTTGGAATCTGATTTTTCTGAAGTTATGCATACCTTACTGGGGTATTGGGAAAGGTGGTAACCTTTTGCAAAGTTTTTGAACAAGTAACTTGCAAAAGAGTTGGCCATTTGAAAAGACACAAAAACAAGTTCTTTAAAGAAGAATTGACAGCAAATGAGTGAAAGTAGTTCCTAAAAATATCATCACATGTAAGCACAGAAGTTGATACAGTTTTGTTTTAGTGTATTCTTTTATTTAGTCCTTCTGTGCTGCAGCTCTAGTCTATAAGATGGGGAGTAGTAGAACTTCAAGTTTCAATCGCTTTAATGGAAATACAAATTCCAGTTTATTGGGTATTTGGCTATCCTTGTAGTGAGGTTCATACAAATATCTTGGATATAATCTTCCATTTTAAGTTTGGTTCTCTGTGTCATGCATCAAAATAGAACAAAAATCCATGAACAGAATACAACTTCTGCAATTTCAGCCAGAAAAACCAACTTACCTTCTTAATGCTGGGCCTAGAGAAAACAAAAGCCACATTCATAGAAGCTTAGTAGGAAGGAAGGACAGAGGAGGGGAAGGAAGGACAGAGGAGGTGTCGTTTCTGTGCTGAAATGCAACTTTCTCCCTTAAAAAACAAAACAAACAAAAAAACCCCACAAAAACAAGAAACGAACAAAAAACCCAAACAAATAAAAAGGAACCACAGAACACAGTTAATGCGGAGATCAGATTTGTATCAATTTTCAGGTCATAGAGATGTAGTGAGGAAAACTGAGCAATCAAAAAAAATCCATGCTTACTCTTACTGTGATGTATGAAGAAACAGCATTTTCTTGTCAGAACTTCTGTGAATGAAGATGCAAATCCGGATTGCAGTGTATTAAAACTATTTTTTGTACGTCTAAGCTTTGGGTTTTTACATTCTTGGAATACGGAAATAGGTGTTGTCCTGTTTTTCCTTTCCTGTTCTGGTAAACTTTTCTATTTTAAATGGTGCCAGATCTATTTTTGAGTTGTCTTTTTTTTTTTTTTCCCCCATCTGGGCATGAGTACTGAGAACACAAGGAAGGAACGCATTACTTTGTGTTAGTTGCATGAAGCTGTGGTGAGAGAATGCAAAGTTCTTTTGTTTAAAAGTATATAAATTTTCAATGAAAGAGGAAAGCTTGTTTCTGTAATCCCACAAGGTTACATCTCTCTTAGAAAGGCAGGAAAGTTTTAAGTAGCCAAAGCAGACAAGCAGCTTCCTGCCAATTCCCAGTTCAAGGCTGCATGAAAAGGACATGCATACGCTTCTTGTAGAGGAAATGGTTTCTATCTCTTTGTAGAGCATTCAAGATACCTTGGGAGATCATGGAGAAAGACGAATCAATTCCTTAGAGTTGAAGAAAATGGTTTAAGGTGATGGAACTGAAAATCTTTATCTTTAATTGATCACAAAGATAATGATAAACTGAATCTTTTAGGAACACTTTTGTTCAGAAAAATGATCAGCTTTTAAATTAGGGGAAGTATAGTAGAATATCTCTAGAAGTTGGATAAATTCAAGTGATGTGCGTGCAATGCATTTTTGTTCTGGTAATGAGGGAGAGCAGTAGTCTGTCTCTCGATGCATGGTGTAGCCATACAGACTGGTATAGGGGCAGCTGTGAATGGGGTGATAACAGGTCACCAGACAAGGTCAAAATCTTCTGAAATCTGCATCACTATCTCCATACTGTACCTGATTATTCTTTCCTTAGTCCTCCTCCTTGCTGGGGTTCTTGGTGCAGGTGTGCATAATACATTCCAAATTTCTTTCACTAATGCAAGGTTCCAGATTTCTGGGTCAGCAATGTATTAAATCACTGAAGGCGCTGTTTGGTGACGAGCAGAAGCTGTCTTTTATTGTAGGTGGCAAACAGTGACCTCTCAGCTGTACAAGCGCATTTTCCCTCCCTTTAAAATTTTCAAGAACTTTTGTGTGTGTGCATTATTTGCAGGTAATGACTGAACAAAGTTCATATTAAATAAAATGTTCTTTCTTTATTTTCTTGCGTCCTAAAGCAATAGCACTTACTGCAAGCACTCAGTGCTTACTACCTGTGTGAATTCCAAAAACTTATTTGTCTATGCTGTCGAGGAAATGAGGGTGAGATGCATTTGGTAGAAAAGTTGCAACTTTTAAGCAGCTTTTGACTTACATTATCCTCCTCCAAGGCATGGGTGTATTTGGGAGGTAAGCTTCTGGAGGTACTGTTCAGGTGTTAATGGTAACAATGCAGGTCAAGCAGTGCTCCTATTGTTTTTGTCTGAGGTGACTGACGCCTACTTACATGGTAATTAAACAGATAAATACCAAATAAGTAGAATGGAATGTCATCTGTATTTCTTCAGAGAACAGAGTAATGGCAAAGAGCTTTACCATAGTGCCAGTTGTACCTATTGGAGTGTCACTGCAGTAACTGGGGAAATGAAAATTGACTGTTCAATTGGTTACGTAGGCAAGTCTAATTTTTCTCCTGATGAGTCAAGGGAGCTGCTAAAATTATGAACTGTTGTGCTAAGATTCAATTTGAAAGAGGAGTTTTTTGCCTGAGTTTACCCATGCCTGGGTGAAGACTGTTTATTTTGGGAGATGAAACAGTGTGCGTACAAAAACACAGCTGGTTAACTGCTTCTGATCCATTTTTAGAATCTAGTACTGTTTTCTTCCATTCTTTCACATTAGGTCACGTCAGGTCTACCGTTTGCCTCATTTCTTTGTGTATTTCCCATGCAATAGTAAAATAAGATGGAAAGATTATCTACCACCGTATCCACTTTTCTGAATATCTCAATCATTCTTTTCATTTCCCCTTCGCTTCTGTCTCAAAACCTGTTGAATTCATTTCTAATGTGTTTTCATGCCTGTCCAGAGCTCTGGAATTCTGCCCCATAAGTGGAAGTGGATATAGTGATTGTCCTGAGCTCATAGCTCAGTTTCTTGGCACGTTGCCCTGACCCTCTTTGAATCAAGGTTCACTTTGTTTAAAATGGAAGTAGTTTTTGCTGTCCTTCAATACTTAAGACTACGCAATAGCAGTTATGCTGCTGATTGATAAAAGATGATGTGATCTGTAAAACTGGAGGTTTGGTAATCTTGTAGAAGGTCAGGTACACACTTTATCTACCTGGACTGCTAAGGTTATTGCTAGCTGAGCTGCCTTGCTTGTAGAGTCAGTCTTAGTTTTTGGTACAGCACTATCTTCTTTGAGAGCACTGAGTCCACCACACTGGTTATGGAAGACATGGGCAGAATGTCTTTCTTAAGGTACTGCAGAAATTCAACATGTAATAGAAAATTTCATGGCAAGAGTTGTGACAAAATTGAGTTGGCAGTACTTCAGAAATAGAACTTAAGATACACTGTGCTTTTGGCCATCTTTGCTTTTCTTTTTTGGGGGGGGAAGGGGAAAGGGTTTATGTATCCTGTCATGCAGATTAAGATTGACATTCAGAAAGGGTTTTAAAAACAGATCCCATAGAAAATTAGGAAGGGACTTAGAAGAACTACAGTTAATAATGCTGTCTCAGTGTGTAGAACTGGTAAACGTAATGGTGAGGGCTATAAAGCATCTGTATACATTTTGATTGCTCTTACTTGCATTGTTCTATTGTTGTTATTCCACATCAGTATTTTGAAGAGAAAGCATTTTACCTTTTTAAACTCTGCCTCGCTGTTGCCACATGCTTCCTGACTATTCTCCTGTGCACCTACTTTTTCTAGTCTTCTGTTAAACATCTGAGCAGGGAGTGCCTTTTCTTCAGTGTATTTATTGATATTTGAAATAATTATACCAACTGGTTTAAAACTAACCTAGATAAATCTTCATATTGTTTTAATTGAAGATTTGCACAAAATTGTCTGGGGGGATTTTGGAAGAGAGCCCAGAAACTTTCCTGTTTACACAGGGGAAAGCAGGAAAGCACACCCTTTCTACCCTCACCACAGCATTTCAACCTCAGAGATATCCAGAGTTACCAGCATCTCATCTCCAGAGCTACCACAGTCAAAGGAGCCTGGGGCAATGAATGAGGCTGGCATGTCTGAAGCTTGGGAGGGAAGGAGGGGGAGCAGCAGTGGAAATCAAGAGCTGCCATTTGCTTCCTCCTAAAATGTTTCTCTAAAGAGTAGAGGTGGTCCTTGCTTACTGTCCTCCCTCTAAGCTTAGTTGTGTCTGGTAGTTGCTGCTGATAACAGTGGATGACAGAGATGGTCTTTCTGTTGTACGGGCTGGAAGCAGTAGGGTAGCTTTATTTCTAGTGAATTATCAATTAAACTAGGATTCATCTGTACAGGGCTAGCCTTCATTGGAATTCTGATTCTCTCCTGGGCTTTGTGGATGCTGCTGCCATGCATGCATATGTGGAAGGAGGTGCTGCTTCCTGTTTTAAATTTTGGTGGGCACTTGGTATTTAATTTCATTAGCTTTACCTTAAAAGAATGGAAACTTCAGGAATTTCTTTACCAATAATTACTTCTTATTTTAATTCTCCTCTTCTGACTACAGGATAACGGTATACTGGAGGTGACTGATATTAGAGAAAATGAAAATCTTCTGTTTTTGTTTTTCAGAGAATGCAGAGTCAATTGATCTCAAACAGTTTTTTGATCTACATTTCTCACATATATATTATGTGTTCTTTGAAAACTTTGTGACTATTGAAGTAGGTCTGAAACAAAAAGGTGAGTATTTCAAATAGAATGATTTTTTTGTCTTTGTGCTTCTGTGAATATTAGGGATGCAGGAATATGTATAAACACTAACACGGCGAATAAAGGCGGAGTAATTAAATATGCCTGCAGTGGGGATTGAGGAAGGAGAGTTTATTCTCTCATGGCTGTTATTGGAATTTTGAAAAATGGAAATTCTTCAGATGTTAGGCTTTTTGTGTTCTGCAGAATCATCGGAAGCTTTACTTCATAAGGTGGTGTGTAACTTAATCTCTGCCAGCTGCTGATGCAATAATAGAAAGTTATACAAACTGTAGCCATTATAAACTATAACAAAAGAAAATATTCTTTTTATTTGCAGAAGGATTGCAAAATAGTTATTGATTGTAGAAGTGCATGTTTTTGTACGTCTAAGAATCTTCTTCAGTGTTCTTTAAATTCTGCTTTGGTATCTTAATTTCCTCTAGGTCACAAGTCTCAGAGAGAAGAATTAGATTCTATTCTTTTTATTTTTGAGGTAAGATAACTTCAGTATTCCTTAATACATTTTTGGCTTTGAATTAAGTCCTGTTGAATAGTAACAGTAGCTATCCTTCAGTCCCCTAGAAATATGCTTTATGCTGAACTGCATAACACCCTTTTCCTTTAGCTTAGAGTTGACCTGAATTTTTTCAGAAAGGTGTCTTAATTGGAGAAAACATTTTATGCATATGTTCCCAAGTTTTTGGTGGTGATGGTTATTATGGCTGCAGAACCAGTTTACACAGATTCCTTTTATATTTTGGTTTTCAAAGTAGCATTTTACAATATCCTCACCAAAAGCATTGCTTCACTTCCTTGATATGACTTAGAATCTATCTGAATTAAATCAGACTGCTTCTGATGAGAGATCATAGTTTAGAAATAACTTAGAATGTCACGTTTTTGCCTTTTTTGTTTGATCAAAATTTCTACTTATGTCATCAGGAATTTTCTTTTTAAGAATATTCAAAATAGAAAGTTGCTGAATGCTCATCATGTGGTTGAACACAGATTCAAGAAATTTTTTGTTGTTGGGTTTTTTATTTGTTTGACTGTGAGGTACATCACTGCTTGAAACTGTAGGGTTAGCTGGATAGGAGAGAGTGAATCTGAAAGGAGCTGTTTGATTTGTTCATTGGTGGTTGCATGAGGGTTAGTTGGTGAGCTGTGCTTTGAAAGCCTAATACAACTGTTGTGAATGAGACCAACTGAGGCAGATGCTCATCCCATTTCATTCCCTGTGCTGTAAACGGTAATATCCAGTGAAGAGTCAGTGAAGCTAGATAAACTGCAGCAACATCTGAAATCTACAGGTTGTGCCAGACGGTGTGTTAGAGCCTTTGGGCTTTTTAGCTTTAGGAGTGGGATTCTGTGGAAAGGACAAGTAATGTTTCCAGGGAAAGCAGAGAAGATTTCCAGGGAAATTTTCTAAAGTAACCTTTTGGTAACTGATCTATGGCCTTTGTGAGAGTGCTCTTTAGTCTTCTGAATATGATATCTGCAACATAGATCTGTGGGTTCTGTTTTTGATTTTTGTTTTTGTAGAAAATATTGCAACTCCTTCCAGAAAGGATTCATCAGAGATGGCAATTTCATAGTATTGGTAAGTTATTTATCTTTTTGCTTTTTTTTAACCTTTTTTTTTTTTTTTTTATCAGTGGCTGTTTAGGAGTTTGTGCTACTGATTTCATAAAATTTTAAGTGCCATAGCAGGGAATAAGGTCTTGAAACATTAGCAAGGTAGGGAAGGGAAAAAATAGATGGGGGAGGAGATAAATGAAACAACAAAATGCAACAAAAGATACTCTTCTACCTGAGAATTCAGAAATGTAACAGTGTTTGAGAAAGAACAAGGGCAAGTGGACAGCTGCGCTGTAAACTAATTTTCCAATTTTCATATAGTAATAGATGGAAAAAACGGGGGAAGATCTGTATTTGTAAATGGGTAACTGACTTTACTCATATTATTGATATAAGAATCATTTATGTTCAGTGTACACCTCCCTTGAAGTCCTCTAAGAAAGCTGTTCTATGTCACAAGGAAGCTGTGAGAGGTGATCTTTTTTTCCTTCTGGCATTGAGAGAGTTGCCTGAAGGTAACAAGCTCACCAAGATTAAAATGGAGGTTGCCAAGGACTTGTTTAAAAGATGCTATCAAGTCTGACCGAGAACTCCAACATCTTCTTAACAAAGAAATTAAGAAAAAAAATATTTTTTCTTTTCAGGGTTGATTTTAAAGAAGCTTCTTCATACTGGAAATTCATTAAAGGTATTGGAAAAAGTTGCATGCTATTTAATTTTGTCTCAAATATTTTAAAATAAGAACATATAGGTGAATTTTTATGGAAAAATCATAGTAGTGAGAATCAGATTATGACTTATGTGTCATGAAGTAATCACTTCTAGTCAATATTTTCATTTCAGCTGAACTGTTGACAGTAGTAATGTGCTTAAATAGGATAGCTATTTTAAGAATGTGTGCAAATAACTGAAGATTTTTGTATTAAAGCAGGAGTAAGCCTAAATTGTTCGTTGCTGAGGTTCTGATTGTCTTAGAGAATTAACTAGGTCAAAGACACTAGTGGGTAGTAAAATAACAGTGGTTGACCATGTGGTTTTGGTACAGCAGTAAGCAGCTGTTCCACTTCTCTGTAAACCATCTTCAAGCTCTTTCTGTAAACCATCTTTTGGTCCTGAAGTCCTCCAGTGGGAAAGCCAGGAGAAAGACTATGCTGGGGCTCTATCCCATTACTTGAAGAAGGAATGAGAAAGGGTTGAAGGAGTATAACTATCTAAAGGGTGGTTGTCAAGGGGATAGGCCAGGCTCTTTTCAGTGCTGCCCAGTGACAGGACAAGGAACAACAGGCAAAAACTGGAATGCAGGAAGTTCCATGTGAACATGAGAATAAAGTTCTTTACTTTGAGGACGACAGCAGTGGAACAAGTTGCCCAGAGACGCTGTGAAGTCTGCTTCCCTGGAGATATTAAAAACCTGCCTGAACACTTTCCTGTGCAACCTACTTAAGGAAATTTGCTTTAGGAGGGGGTTGGACTAGATGATCTCCTGGGGTCCCTTCCAACTCCCACAATTATGTGATTCTGTGAGTTCTGCTACAGCAAAAAGCTTGCTCTGCTATTACAATTCACAAACATATTTTGAGATCTTATGATATTACTTATTTTCTTAAAAATTCAGATGGCATCTCACACTATTCAAGCAAGTAGGTGTGTATTGGTTTTCTTCCTCTTCTTTCAGGGAAAGCACTGTGAAAGAGATTCTGTGGGGCTTGCATTTCTGCAGGACCTGCAGATTGCTAGCTTGTCTTTGCTGATGGTTACACTGACTGTTATTATCTATTCCACACCTCTCTCTTTCCTCCTCCCTCTAGGATGTACAGAATTGCTTTGGTCCAAGTTAACTTGTTCCCTTGTTCTGTTTTCTCATTTCAGATACGTCGAGAGGGTGTGCGTCTCTTTCTGCTGTGGCTGCAAGCACTTCAGAATAACTGTAGTAAAGAACAACTATGGATGTTTTCTTGCTTAATTCCTGGATTTTCATCACCACAATCCGAATATGGTCCCCGAACACTAGATAATCTCATTAACCCTCCTCTTAACGTTCAAGAAAGTAAGTAATTTGGTAAAATTACTCCTTTTTTTTTTTCCACGCAATTGATACGGTAAGAAATTTTTTTTTAAAGCCAGGATCACTGTCTTCCCTAATTGATAGACTATAGAGATAACTTTCTCTTATGATTGTTTTTGTGGCAAATAAATCTTCAGCTGTTCACTCCAGCAGTAAGTATCAGTTAATTGTAGCTTTGGGGAAAATTCTTACTTCATAATTCAGTGCATATACCTTTTGTAGGAATTCAGATTTATCCATGAATTGGAATTGAGTGGTCTTGTGTGCAAACTGTGTATTTTGCTTGCAAATTGTGTATTCAGGCAAATGTGAATAAGAAACTAAGCACTTCATTCCTCTGAGCAGAAAGTGCTGTTGCCTTTTTCCCCACCTCCACCTAGCGCTTTAGAGCTGACACAAGCATTGCTTATAGGAGCAAACAGAGTCTTCTTGGTTGGTAGTTAAATTTACAGAAAGAGAGCTGACTCCAGCTGCAGAATTTCCTGACAGGTTAGCTCTGGAGATGTAAGTTACTTTAAGCCCTGTTTTGAAGTTATCTCATGTATGCAGACACAAGAAAGAATGAAACAATCCAACTGTGTAGGCAGAATAGAATTGCAGAGTAGAAAGAGTGAAACACAATCATCTTACTGCAGGACCAGGAGAAAAATAACACCTATCTAGCTTCACTTTCAAGGCAAAGGATGTATAAAACTAAAACTTTATTTGATGTAACTGATGAATTGCTAGATGAAGAAAATGTAGATATAAATAAAGCGTTGGCATTTGTGAAACACAAACACTATGTTCTTCGTTATTTGCATAAATTTCAAAATACTGATTATGCCCTTTGAAAAAATTGGATCTTAGCAGGTAAATTCCAAGGTGCCTAAGGAGAATTTAATTCTCTCCTGTATTTTTAGTTATGTAAGAAATGATTTGTATGATGATTTATTGGCTAAAACTTACTAAATTTCGTTAATGTGTATTTGGTTTGGCTTGCCTGTACCTTTCTGTTTACAGCTGTACATTTCTACTTTCATGACTTGGTAGATATTTATACAGAAGTCATATAAATGTAGATCTGATTTTTTTTATTATTATTATTAATATTCTATGATAGCTCAAGTGACTATAGAGGAAATCACTCCACTTGTTCCTCCTCAATCTGGAGATAAAGGACAAGAAGACTTAACAAGCTATTTCTTGGAAGCGCTTTTGAAATACATAGTAATTCAGGTATGTTCTGTAGCTTTCAAGCAAATAAACATGAAACAACTAACATCTGTTTGTTCAACAGAAAGAAAAAAAACACTGTTAGCACTCTGTATACTGCAAATGTATATAAAAATGATATTGTTTCATGGAAATAATGTATAAAGAGGCAATTTCATCAGTCATCTTTCTGTTCTAGATGTTTACTTAATTTAAATTATTTTCTTTTGTTTTTAAGGTTAAGAGTTTAGAATGGAAGAACAAAGAAAACCAGGAAAAGGGATTTTCATTTTTATTCTCAAATTTTAAGAAATATTATTTACCTTCTATTTTCCCAAACATCTGTAAGGAGACCAGCTTATATAACCCTATACTTGGTAAGTCTATACAACTGATGATGTAATTAATCATCACATTTCCTCTAACAAAGAATGTGGCAAAGCAGTTTCTTGCTTGAGTTATACTTCAGAGAATGTTCTTTATGCTCAGTATTTCTTATGAAGGGGCACGTTTTGGCTTCTGTCTCATGGTTTTCAATTATCTGTGGAAGCATTTGATAATCAGGTAAATTAAATGTTGTAAAACAGTTCTTTAATGTGACCTCTATTGTCATGCTCAGAAGAGAAACTAATTATGTTAAGACAAGAGAAGGTCTGCTCTTTGGAGATGCTGACTATCTATACAGGATATGTACAGATAAAGGAACATATCTGGATCATACTGTGCTTGTTCAAGAGTTCAGTCAGGGTAAAGTTATTTATATTTTTGCATCAGCTGTACTTTTGTCATGAGCTTGCATTAGGAGGAAGAAGGTAGGTTTTAACAATCTTTAAAACAGACCTTGCTAAAATGTATCTTTCCATATAAAAAACTGGAATTCTAGGTGTTTACTTAGCAAATCCAACTAGAATTTTGTTTAGAGGTTTTTAGCTCTAGTTTTTAGCAACTAGAATGTTGCTTTCATATCCTGACTTTGGTATCTCAGGTTTATATCCACCTACACACAAACTGTAAGCAAACAAAGCAATATAATCTAGTCAGGCTTCTAGATACCATATCATTGCTGGAATAATATCTACGCAGCACCACTCCTCTTGGCTGTTGATGCAGCATCTCATAAGGATTAATAGTAATCTCTCCAGCCACAATTCCATATTCTAAAATCAAGCTGTGGGGAAGCATGCTGAAAAGGTCTTTCTTGCTACCTGTCCATGTGTGGATTATGGCTTTCTACAGAGATACATGTTTTAAAACCTGGGATAGGTGTTCCTACAAACGGTGAACCTTCTCATGTAGGGGAAAAGGAACAGTATAAATCCAGTCATGAGCAATTTTGGAACAAGAATTGTGTGAAGATACTGAAGAGCTTCACTGCTGAAATCGCTGCAAGTGCTGCTGCTTTGAGGTCATGGAAGAAGACACGTGGAAACCATATTTCTTTCTATGGAGGTCTTGACCAATTCTTCCATGGAAGTACTACTGTAGTCCTTTCTTTTCCTGTGAACCATAAACAAGAAGCTTGCAAGGCCCTGAGACAATGGGAAAGAAGAAAAAATTAACACAGATCTCCAAAACTGCTGTCAGTGCCTTAAACTGTGCAAAGTCAGAAGCAGTCTGGGGAAGAGTACAGTAACAGAGGCAACAGAAACACTGGTAAGTGGAATAGAAATTTCCCTTTCTGAAATTCTTCTCTGGCGTTCCTCCCCCCACCCTAATTGAAAACAATCCTCTACTTGCCTGTTATGAACAAAATTGACAAGTCATTTAGGCAGAAAACAGCAAAAGCTTGGACACTGAGCATGCTGATAAAAACACATGGTTTTCTGCTACTAGCTTTATGTTTAATTTAGGAAAAGTCATGAGGTTACAAATGAAAACAGTAGTTTTACTAAGCAAGCATTAGTTCTTAGTCTTTATTGGAGATGATGTATTGAGTAGTGATTTTCTTAAGCAAGATTTTCAGATGTGTATCAGTTACAGTAATGCGTATTCAGTTACAAGAAGCTAACGTGCCTCCTCAAATTCTTGGAGTCTCACAGGCTTAGAATAGGAGTACAGCAGAGGAGTAGAATTGTTTCAAATGTCTTTTAACATCTATTCATATTCTGCAAGATGTTCTTTGGAATATGGATTTCACAGTCATTGTTGCTTCCATCATACCTACCTATTCCATTTCTAAACCATTTAGAAGAGTTTATTCATTTACAGGTAAACCAGAAAGTAGTCTGTCCCATAGCTCTCTGTGCTCCTTATAGCCTTAAAATGTAAGCATGGTCAAATCTGCAAGTGACCACCATTTTTTTTTTTTTTCCCCCTGGTCTTTTCATTTTCTGCCGCATGTAAAACTTGTCCTCTTGGCATAAGCTCACACTGCATTCCCAGAGTGGAAGGGAGAAACTAAACAAAACAAAGGAAAAACGGGAAGTTGGGGAAAGGAATATTTTCTTGTATTATTTTAGTCAATTTAGTAAGCTTCTGATTTGCTTCTGTTTTAGGTCTGTGCCCTTACATGAAGCTCTCATGAATACTTTGAAGACTGGCAGAAGTGTGAAAATGCAAGAAATAACTGACAGAGCATGCATTTGAGAAACAGCTGCAGTACATAATATAGTTGAGAGGAATACATAGAGAGAGGCTTTTCTGGGAAGATACTGTGAAATTACAGGAGACTGTGTACTGCAAAGATGTGTTTACTGCACGAGTACTGGTGTTTTCAAAAGGGTGAAACAGCTATCCAGGTGCTATTACTGCATAGGTAGAATTGTAGCCTTCACCTTCTACTGAATGCGGTAGATGTCAGAGGACCGATTTTTCTGCATTATTAAATATTGCACTACCAGGCACATCATTTTTTCACAGGCTGTGCAGTAACACATGCTGCAGTTAAAGATGTATAATTTTTTTTTAGATGTTCTTCTTAAGTTGCTGCTTTCTGCAAAATGAGAATGGTATACTTTTCTGTATTTCTTATATATAATAATATATAAATAAAAACTTTCTAAGCTGTTTAAAAGCATTCTGTGCATTTGTAACTTATTCTTACATGGATGGTATACAAGAGTCATGCAGTTCCCTCTAAAAATACTGCTTCCGTTAAAAGTACTGGATGTAATCTTAAAGTATGTTTTGTATACATTCCTCAGTTAAGTAGTGTTGTATTGAGATTATCACTGGTTTTGTATGTGTCTCTTGGGAGGAAATTGAGATGCATCAACTTGGATATTCTCAGTGCTGGTGCTGGATGTTGTCTTGTGTATTTGTAATATTAACAGGGAAACCTTTGCCCCAGGTTGGCTGTAAACTTCAAGCATCTCTAAGTTCATATGTCTATTGTAAGTTAATCAGCTATTATCTAGGCAGTTATTACATTGCTGCTGTCTGGATTTATTATTCCTGGTTTAATGGCACCATATATAATCCAAAAGAAGTAATACTATATCTCCAAAAAGCTGTTGGCC
Organism: Gallus gallus; assembly: GCF_016699485.2. Classification (NCBI taxonomy): domain Eukaryota; kingdom Metazoa; phylum Chordata; class Aves; order Galliformes; family Phasianidae; genus Gallus; species Gallus gallus. The sequence continues at coordinate 35,834,210 of NC_052536.1, read as the reverse complement.
CAACATTAGGAAGATACGGATGGGGAACAACTTTACATTTTCTAATGTGGCTACTTTACATCTTCTTGAATCCTAGCACTAGTATTTTTGAACTGCCTTTTGCCTACTAAAGGTTATAAAACTATGGAACATATCTTAAGTGTCCAATGCATCTCTCTCCTTATCTGAATAGGATTATCATTTTCTGGTTTTTCTCTTTTGGGCAGGATGTGGGATTTTGTCTTTTGGGCAGGATCTGGTATCTCCGGATAAAACTGTTACACTGAAATACCAGCAGTAAGATGTGCTTTGACAGCACCTGTTGTCTTCAGTCCTTAGCTGTATTTTCATTGACTCTGTATCAGAGCAGATCTCCTCCTTGCCTTTCTACACTGCAGAAGTGAAGTTGGCACACCATTCCAACAGAAATGCCATTCACATCCAGAAGTCTTGTAGTAGCTTCTGACTGTTGATTTTTATATAGCACTGTTCTGTACCCCGTATCGGCTTGTGAGACCTTGACATCACATTTTTGCAGTATTGAGCTAGCTATAGATATATCTGGAATTTAACTGGGCTGTTGATACATGAGCTTGCAGGAGGGTATGTTATGCACCATCTAAAAACAAACTGTTCTCCCCTCCTGCACCCCCCAGCACATTTTTAGATTTTTGTAACATTTTTACTGTAGTTGTGGATATCATCTAAGTTGAGTTAGTAAGAAATGTCACTCCCTTTCTTTTTTCTTTTTTTTTTTTTTCCAGTTAGATTCATGAGTACCAATGACACTGTCAGCATGTTTGTCACTGCAAGAGTTGAGAACCAGGACATGGGAATTTTAGGTTATAAACCCTGAATTAGTCAAAGTTCCTTCAGAGTAGGATTGTAATCGCATGGGGCATCCTTCGTTGCATTCCTTACAAGCTAGTGGGGGAGTCAGTACCACCTCTAGGAATCAGCTTTCAACTAAGTCATACGAAGGTGCATGTGCCCTTGCTCTGGCAGCAAAGTCCAGCAAAACTGTACAATGGTAATGTGGTATTAGATGAAGCTGTGAGACTTAAAGTGCTTAGGAGCAGGATTGCCCACTGTCGTATTATTCATCTTTCACCTATTCCAGGACCAACAGTCCATTCTTATTGCAGCTGCATATAAAATATGATTTGGAATTAAGGCTCTCTTGTAGCAGCCATGGTTAGATGTTAGGATTGGCATCAGTAAACAACTGTTGACCTTTATTGCTAACTATATTGCTTAACTGTGGTTCGTTGCAGAAAAACAAATATTTCTGGGTTTCCATTAGGAAATGTGATGGTGCATTGCTTCTGAACTGCATCTGTTCGCCTAGTACATTTGGTAGTAGGGAGTTAAGTGGCTTACAAGGCTCTTAAATGTCCATAGATTTGTTATGAGTCACAGATAAATTGTTGCTTAGTAACTTAGCTGTAAACACTTCTTAAGAATTTTTTAAAAAACGACAATACCATCATTATATGTGAACATTATTTTCTTGTATAGGATGCATTCTGGTCTAGTTAATGATTATTTTCCTACTTAGAACTCATTTGTACTTTTCAGTGCAAGTGTGAAGTAGTTATGCTCTTGGGTGAGTTTACCAAGGTTTCTCTTCAAACGTTAATTTTAGCATGTAAATTAAAAATAAGGCTGAAAACATGAACAGGCTGCAAATGGTTTTAAAATTTAAGCAAGGCTATAAGGCCATACAACAAATGACTTCCAGATGAAAATTAAAGGTTTTGGAATAGCAAAAACTTGTTGCTGTCTGTTGCATTATAAATACATTTTCACTCCAGGAGGAAATTATAGCCTTTTGAATCCTTATGTCTAGTTTTGGGATTATCTATATTGTGGCCATTTCAGCACAACTTGGAATGTGTTGTTCAGCAGTGAATATGAAGAAGCAGCATCTCTGAACATTCATGTGTATTGGTCACAGTTTTAAGATTTCTTACATAGAGAATCATAGAATGGCTTCGGATAAACAGCGCTTTCTCTTTGCATGTTTTTTAAAATGTTGTTTTTCCTTACAGATATACCACAGATGAGACCAAAGCCACACTATGTAATGGTTAAGAAAGATGCTGAAACCAATGAGGCAATATATTGCACAAAGGAACCTTTTATTAAGGCTCGTGTCATTGTCATTCGGTGGTTGGTGTCTTTCTGGCTTGAGCCAAAACCCCATGCAGGACCTCACATTCCTGGGATGGAAGGTGAAAATGTGCCAAAGAATATTCAGGTAAAGCCAAATACAGAACGTTTTCTTGTTTTTATGTTTTCACTTACTAGTATTGCCAACCACATGCAATCTTTTGATCATTATAGTTAATGAAGAATTGAAAAAGGGAATTTCTAAAAAAAAAATTCTGCTCATGAATTCAGTTTAGAAGGAGTCATGGTAGTTCTTTTTTGTTTTTGTTTTTTTTTTGTTTTTTTTTATAATCTGCTAAATATTTGTGTTTTAATCAAGTAGAGGTAAAAAGCTTTGAAATGCAATAAATTTTATATTTGTTCTTTTTCATGAGTTCTCTGTACTGTTTTAAAGTGTACTTCTGTGTGATTTAAATTGTGCCATTCAAATTATATTACTAAAATGTGCTGTGTGTACTCCCTAAATTTTTCTTTCAGAGAGCAGCTGCTAGCATGGCTTCAAGAGAAGACAGCAAAAATGACAACACTGACAAGCAGGATAGAAATGCAGAGCCAGAACAATCACATTCTAATACAAGTACTTTAACAGAGAGAGAACCAAGTTCTTCTAGCCTCTGCAGTATTGATGAAGAACATTTAACTGATATTGAAATTGTCCGCAAAGTCTTTTCTTCTAAAAGAAGTAATGTTAATTTTCTAACTGAGATTTTTCGACAGGTAAAAAAACCTTCCTTAGAATACAAAAGCAATAGAACTACACTATAAGTGATTGTTATGTCATATTTTTTTTAAGTGTATTTGCTGACCAGAACGTTATAAAAATGTACTTTTTTTTTTTTGTTATTTTGCCTTTAAAATTTAAGAATTAGAAGATATTTCAGAATCTTTCCTTCTTATGTAGAATGTCTCTGGACCCTGCTTTTTCTAATTCTATTTCTTTGATAACCAGCTTGAGAGAATTTAGCTTGGACTTTACAGTTCGACAGGAATGTTTTATTTCTTCAGCCCCGTAGCTGTTATAACTCACAACCAAACTTAAATATAAGCCTGCTTTAGGAGTCTGCAGCTGTTCAAGATCTGTTTTAGCAGCAGTCAAATGACCTTACCTTGACAGTGTTCTCCAGAAAAGTGAGACAGATGGCTACAGAAGGTAACAGATTCTGCTTGTAACTCTACTGCAACCAGATGCATAAGCTGAACATACTCAAAATAGTTTTTTATAGCTGGAACTTTACTAGACAAATTTAAACTAAGAGTATATACCAGAATATCAAATCTTTCTTTGTAATACGAAGATACACAGCTTTGAGTTCAAACCGAGGCAATTAATGGAAGATACACTTTCTTTATGCCCTATGGCATAGACTTAAAGGTGAAAAGGTTTTTCCTAATAATATTTAAGAAAAATTTCTAACTTTCAGTTGAAATGCTAATAGATTTCTTTAAAGAACACGAAACTAAATATCAAAAACCTCCAGTATTTCTGGATGAAATTGATATTCTTGAATGAGGTGAATGTCAGAAGCTTAACAACATCCAATGTGTTGAAGAAATTGGACACATTAATGAAGAAAATGGCAGTTACCATATGGTAACTGCTGCTCGGGGATTGATAGTCTGAGACATTGAATGTAAATTCTAAATTAATAGAACTATTAGAACTCCTCCCTTTTTTTTTCCCACAATTATTTTTAGTGTGATATTCATATTACACATCCATTTCTGGAGAGAGAACATCTTGTTTGTGTCAAATGGGTACTCCTTGAAGGCATAATCAGTGAGTTTTCAACATTCACACTGTAGACTCCACAAAGCTATGTGCTTGTGTAGTTTATCTGTTATTTTTTTTTAATACTGTTTGGTCATTATGGCCTTTGATAAATGTACTTAAAATTGGTTGAAACCTGACTGATATTAACAGTTTCTAATCCCTGACTACTCATTACAGGCACAGCAGTTACATAAAACATCCTGGAGAGGGCAGAAATCAGCCATCACACTGGCTCTCAAATGCATGATTTTTGAAAACAATAATTCTGAAGTCTTTTCAGTAAATCAGTAGTCTTAAGGCTACTACTCTGAATCTCTTTTAGATAAAAGTAATTATATGTGACTATGAGTAATGAATGTTGCTTGCATTTTTATTAGACATTTAGAACTGATTTAATTCTACTCTTTCAAGTGCTCTAAATGGAAGGTATTGTAGAAGAAACTTTTACTCATTTGTTTTGCATGCTTTTGATGAGTATTTAGGCTTTAATTCCAGCAGTCCACACATGGAATAGATCCACCTGTGCAGATTCTCATGTCTATCTCTTTTGCCAAGAAGTTTTCAAGTTTTCTTGATAAAGCATTTTCTTTATCACCTGTCTGCACACTTTCACATTGCAGATGAAGAAAGTGAGCAAACATTTAGGCTTGTGAGAAATTTGCTAGTTAAGATCCTACAGTGGTTGTACTTTTTTTTCTCTTATCCCTTAGAGCTTGTCTATTATAAAGCACTGCTTAAGTGAGTTTGAAGTTTGTCTTGATGCTTCTTTACTTCATACGCTTTGCACCAAAAAATGTTCAACTCTAGATGTGGCTTGAAGCCATATCATTTTAGCAATTTTTCAAGTATTGTAACTGGGTTTTTGTTGGTTTCTTTTTCTACTCCCAGGCATTTCTGTTGCCAATTTGTGAAGCAGCTGCCATGAGGAAAGTGGTAAAGGTATATCAGGAATGGATTCAGCAAGAAGATAAGCCTTTATTTATGAAAGAACCTGAAGAAGTAACGCAGTGTGCAACTGTAGATTGTGATGAAAATGTTGTAGACCGCAATTCATCGGAGAAAGCAAAAGAAAGAGAAGAGGTAAAATATTGTTGACTGCTATTTCTGCATCTTTTGCATAGTAGACAGAGGCTGAGACCACGTGGCTTACTCAACAGACTGTATTTGGTTTAGCTTGATGTTAAAGCATCTGCTGGGGGAATGAAGCAATTGTAATTAAACAGCGAGTATATGAGCTACCAATTTGCTCCATTATCTGTAATTTTTTAATGTGTTTAGTTCAATTTTTAAAAAATCATAAAGTTTTATAAACTGGTTTCAAGATATGGTTTGTATGGTAATAAAGCATGCAAGCTTTCAGCTGAATACAAATTATATACAAAAGAAAGGGTGATGAAAATAGCAAGTATTTAACCAGATACTTGAAAATAATTCCTAAAAGTCTCTTAAAACATGATGTTGTCTTTAAGATACGTGTTAAACTTCTGTCTACTATTTGTTATTACATACTTTTTCTTTAATGTAAAACAAAAATACCTGTCAGAAATCAATGTGAACTTTAAGGGCAAAATATTTTTCAGGAAAAAGCTATGAACTCCAGTCATGTTCGGAACTCAAACTGGGCAAGAAATGGCTGTTACCAAGAGACTTTGCATAAGCTATCTGAGATTGATACTGAAGAGCAAAATGTGCGAGCTGGAATGCAGTCAGTATTACAGGTATGAAATAGACTTGATATTTAATTTTCATCCTAGTAGTAAAACTCATGATATCAGTACATAAAGAGTGGAATATAGTATTCTTACAAAGGAATCCCATTCTCTCTTTCAAAGCATCTCTGAATTTTACTAATTGTTTTTGGTACAATCAGGAGTTTTCAGGGTTTTTGAAATGCATTTCTGATTATGTAAAATTGTATGCATTTTATGTATAGTATGTACATGTACAAACTCACAGAATTGTGTGCATAACTTCAACCTTCATAACATTCTTCTATCTGGAAGAAAACAGATTCTAAACAAAACAGATAGCCATTTACTACTCTGTTGTTTGCACTTATAACATAAATGACCATCCTAATTAAGATTTCTGCAGCTTGAAAGATATCCTAAAAAAGGATTTCCTGTAATGCTGTACGCTGTTAAATATAAAAATAAACTTAGTAACTTCAATGAATTTTATATTATGCTCTGAGCATACAGACTTGAATTCCCTTAACTCCAGCATGTACTTTGGCAAGCTTCCTGATGTACATATCTAGGAAGTGGTATTTGTGAACAATCAATCTTGACAGCAGCTAATTGTGGTAGCATTTATAGTTTATATGGGACTATTTCAAGTAGTTTAGCATGTGTTACACTAGTCAGTTGCTGGCTTGCAGGGGAACTTCTATGCTTAAAGAAGCAGTAGACTTCTTTACTGGCACATTTGTCCATTATATTAAATAATTGGATTGAGTAATTTACCATACCATATATCTAGGAGAACAAAGATATACAAATATGTTTTATAGAAAAAGAAACATTAAAATTAATAAGGCTTGTAGTTTTATTGTAAAATCAAACTTACTTGCATTTAAATATATACTTCTGAGTGTATATGCAGCTGATTTTGTTAATGATGGATTTTGTCTTGATTGCTATTAACAGAATTGTTGAAAATATCAAAGTGCTTCAAGCTCATTACGTCTATTTTTTTAAATTTTTTTTTACCTGCAGGTTTTTATAATAAATTCTTCAAACATATTTTTTCTCGAACCTGCAAATGAAATTAAAACTCTGTTGGATGAACACACTGATATGTGTAAACGGATTCTTAATATCTACCGTCACATGGTAGTTCAAGTTACTATGGACAAGAAGACTTGGTAAAATGCTGATGTTTTTATCCTAAATTATTATTTCATAAGATAAATGTGAAAGTGTTTTTGGTAGTAAACACAGCAGGATGGTACTGACTGTATGAGTCATTTTCTCTAAATCAATCAATACACAAGCTATAACATCACCAGCAATTTGCTGTAGCAGAATTGGTGAGCTCCTTTGTTAAATCCAATAGTCATCACTAGCTAGTTTGAGACAGCTTAGCCTCAATGAAAAAAGAAATAAACTGGTGTACATGGACTACTATTAAATAGCTAGTGATGGCTTTTTTCCAGGACGTTTTTCTCATGTATCAGAGTGCTAAGTATGAAGTCATGTATGAAGCTTCACAGTCTGATTTGAAAATAGACAAAAATACTCAGTTAAGTCTGGATAATTATTATAGTGAGATGTGGGTTGCTCTTCATCTGCAATTAATTTCAGCTTTAGAAGTTTGTGCAAGAGTCCATTTTCTATTTAACTGTGTTGTTCCGTTCCAGCCTTTAAGTTGCATAGCAGGAACAAGGGATCCTCTTACCAAGTCATCCGCATTATTTCCTCCTTTCTTTTAAATAACTGTCTCTAATGAGGTATTATATTGCCACCATTCTGTATTGCAAGGAAGCAGTAGCAAGGGGATGTTAAATGGCTGATTTATTCCATTTTAACTTGACTTGCATTCAATCTCTCACTTGTATCTCCTGGGTAAGTACCTTATATGTCATGTAAAATTTGGCTCCTCTCGTGAGGAAACAAGTAATCACCAATGGGGAATTAGGGAAAAGGACCAGAAAACAGATCCCACTGATTTGCTATTTTCTTCCTCAGTATCTCATCATTTTAAAGAAGTGACTCTAGACTGTGATGACAGAGATTCTGTGCCACACAAAATAATGAATGAAGTGTTATTTATGATGTTACACTGCCAAAACCTGTCATTTATTAAAAAAAAAAAAAAACAGAACTTTACCTTACAATTTTGTTAATCTTTTACAATAAAGAAGTTAGGCTGTTTGCAGTGTATTTGAGAAAATCAAGCTCAGTCATTATCTTTAGAAGTATCTTGGTATATACAGAAATATAACAAAGTGCTGACTCTAAGTTTAATATTGCTTTGCAGGGAACAAATGCTACTTGTGCTGCTCAGAGTTACTGAATCTGTGCTGAAAATACCACCCCAAACTTTCTTGCAGTATCAAGGAAGAAAAAACTCCACTTTAGCAGGAAGACTTGCAGGACCTCTTTTCCAGGCAATTAAACATAAATTAAATTGAATTTATTCAGCTTACTTTTAACTAAGATATATCAACTACTGCTGACTGATTTGTTATCTGAAATCATTGATCGTCCAGATAATGTGAATGGTGTGGGTTAAGCATCTGGCTACATCTTATATTGGCTATAATTAATGGCATTCTAATAATTGTTTTCACGCTACAGTGAAATTAAAAAGGAAATGCACTTCATTAGTTGAGTTAACTGGAAATTTACACAATTTTAATCCAATTCTGTTGCAGAATAAAATTTTAGCTCAGGTCAGCACAAAGTCTTCTGTGCTATCTATGCCTATTGAACTGATTTTTTTTATTCCTTTCCATAAGCTATAATAGATGATTTCAAACTTCAAAATATGGTAAGATCTTACAGAAGTTAAACTAGTTCCTCCTATATTTAAATCAAAAGCTCATGTTAATGTAATGCTTGATTATTCATGATAAGTGTGTGAGTAATCGTGAGGAAATGAACACAGAAATTTCTGTAGCAGTTAGGTACTTCTTTTTTAAGCAGTAATGTTTGAATATTGTCATCTTTTGCTGATAAGCCAACATTTCTCATTTTACTCTTTTAGACTCTTATAGTAGCTTGGATCAAAGCAAATCTAAACGTGTACATCTCTCGAGAACTTTGGGATGACTTACTGTCTGTCATGTCATCACTGACATACTGGGAAGAGCTGGCCACTGAGTGGTCACTGACAATGGAGACCCTAACTAAAGTGTTAGCTAGAAACTTGTATAGTCTGGACCTCAGTGACCTGCCATTGGATAAGTTAAGCGAGCAGAAGCAGAAAAAACACAAAGGCAAAGGTAAGAGAACACTGTACGCTCATCATAAGAATCTGAGCAGAACTAGTGAAATGTTAGGTCAGCAGAGCTTTAGTCCAGTTTTTCAGTATACAGTTAGGCCTCTCTGTCACCTAAAATAACCCAATTTATTTAAGATAAAGCTGCTTTTTATAACCACCACAAAATCCTACCACAAATGTTTAGTTTGGCAAATAGGATAATACAGAATTTAATTCTTAAAGGTGTGTAGAATTAGACCAACAATGTTATGCTCTGATGGGTTATACCTTTCTACTATTATCAAAACAATTAAATAGTTGAGTCCCAATCATAATGTCTTGAAATCAGTGAAGATTACATGTCTGGTGACAATTAACTGGGTAGGAAGTGACTATTGCAAGCGTAATTGGAACATTGATCCTGAAATCTTAGGAATGTTGATTAACAGTGAAATGTGAGATGAATGTATTTTTGAAGCAGTAACTCACTGCAGAATCACAGTGAAGATAGGCTTCGTCAAAGTGACAAAGTGAAAGTATACTAGTGCCATATTAATGGTATCAGTTTTTAAGCTGATTCCTATATGATACAGAAAAAAACTGTGTGGGACAAAACATGGGGAGAGAGGGTAGCTACTTGCTGATATTGCTACCGCCGAGACAGGAAGTCTGTCCTTCTGCATAGAATGCTGAATTGACATCGGCAAAACCTGAATTCTGTTCCCAGATTAGAAACTGAATTTCTACATGTCACCATGAGAAATGATTCCTGCCTTGCTTTAGTCTGCTGTAAAATATGAGTAATAATACTGATCCTCTTTAAAAAGACCTTCGCGATCTAATAGCAAGAGACAGAATTATGTGTAAGATGAGTAATAAGGGTGGAGACAAAGTATGGTTTTAATCTACTTTTTAATCTCTCTGTATTCTGATTGATGTGGTTCTCCGTTCAAACCTGAGGGAAGGTACTCACTACTTCACTAGTGAATGAGAAATAACCAATGCCCTATCTTAAAGTGAATGTTGCTATAAGCTGTTTGTAGTAAAGACACTTCATGTGCTTCCAAATTCCTCATCTTGGGCACAGACATTTCACACTTTCATTTTATCCTTCTGCTACATGACAGCTGAACAAACGTACTTTTTTCTTCAGGTGACCTTGAGAGTTTGTTCCAGACCATGCAATTTTGTTTGCCTGTACTACACAGATTTCTTCTTTTGTCCATAAGACAGTTTAAAAAATAAGTATGATGTTGGATAAGAATGTGTATTGTTATTTTGAATATAGTCTTTAAAAATATTTTGAACTGTCTGCATCACCCATACGGAGCCACTTGAGAAGAGTTTATGCTAACTTTCAGGAGCAGAATTCCAGAGAAAGCTTGCAGAATTAACTCTACTGGTTTTTGAAATAATTAATCATTTAAATATTACACCCAATTTGTTTGGCCCTGCTCATTTGTTAATAATAATGAATGTGCACTATGAAGGCATAATTTCCAAGGAGATGCCCTTTAATGATTTAATTGTGATCACAATTTGTGATCATGAGTCAGTTCAGTGTAGGTAAGGAAATACATTGCAAATGGTCTTTCAGTTCACTGGGATTTTTTTTTTTTTTTTACAGTTCTTGGAGAGCTCCTCTTATGAGCTGTATTTACTTCGATATCTTTTCTTAATCTTCTTACACTATATTTTTTTTCATGTGTGTGAATTTTTGAAAACTTATGTTCTTAGAGCCCACCATCTGTTTTACTTATTTATGTGTTTGGTGTTAAAATATTTTATCATCTTTATTTCATGTTCCTCAAGTCACAAAGTTATTTGACTAACAACCGCAGTGTTAATGGTATGTAATGTATGGTTTTGTGTGTTTTGTCTAATAGAAACAGTAAACGTTGAAAGAAAAAATTTCAATATTTTCACATTTTGTCTACAATCTTTTCAAAACCAGTTTTCATGTGATTTTGTACTTGATTGATCAGAAAAGAAAATCACAATAGCCTAAGAGCACCGGTGCTTCTGAAACAGTTTCAGGATCCCTCAGTTAATGCTGACTGAGTGGTCTTAGAGATACTTAAAAATAGTAATTTGCTGCTTAGCTTTAACGTCATGTTAGCTCTGATAATTTATTCTATCCAACTTTAAATCTCTCTGAAAGAGCACAGCTCTCTGGTGGTACCAGTATAGAAGTGTATAGATTTACAATTCTCTTTTTGCAGGAGTTGGGCATGAATTCCCCAAGTCTTCTGTGGATAAGTCCTTTTCTAGAGGCTGGAGCCGTGATCAGCCTGGACAGGCGCCAATGAGACAACGGAGTGCTACAACCACTGGATCTCCAGGAACTGAAAAGGCAAGAAGCATAGTACGGCAGAAAACTGTTGGTATGTATCTGTAGGTGCTGATATAAGTGACATTTGAGAAAGGGGAAGGAATTAGTAATTGGCTTTGTAGCTGCATGCTTAACTTTTTTCCACAGAATTATAGTTTCTTAAACAACTAGTTGAAGGTGCAAGTGTAAATTGTGCAGTCTTGCATGTTTTGAGGGCAGCTGAATAGCTTGTTGTTACTACAATTGCAGTTACTGTAAATGAAAGCAATGCAGTTATGGTTTAATTTTGAATAAGTTTGATTGCATGCTTAGCCTACATTAGAAAAATAATACAGTTGTAAGTGTGTGAAAAAGAAAAAAGAAAGCTGGAATGGTTTGAGCAATGCTATGAATAGGTGGCTCTTTAAGTCTGTGTTTTCATAAATAGTGCACAAAGTAGGTTGAATATTTTCCAACTGCAGAAAGAAAAGTGCAAGAAATACATATGTATCTGCTTAGTTCATAAAACCTGTTGTCCTTTCCTATACCCAGAATCTTGTGTTAATGAGAGATTGGTGCAAATGTGTACAGTTCACTGCTTCTGAAGTGACTTATTTCACAATTTCATTACTTGCAGATACCCTTTAGTTAGAAATGAGTGATGCTAGACAGTGCCTTGGGTGCAATGCTCAAAAGAAGATTCATTTACATCTATATGATATGAGTGCAATGTCTTATTGAACTGGACTTCTAATTTCTTTATTCTCTTGTCTCATCTTGCGGATCTCAGTGATATCCATTATGTGAAGGAAGGTTAAACTCACTTCACTTTTTCATTTAAAATAACACTTTAAGTACTATCTTATGTTTTTTCACTATCTCTATAATAGTAGTGACTTCAATCATGATGCATTTTTTCTTCACTGATATTTCTTGGGAGCAAGTGCAATCTGACACAATTTAGGAAGCAGAAATGCATATTAGTAGTTGAATATATGTTCAGTTATGTTAGCTTTTCAAAAATTAGTATCTTTTTTAGTTTCTTTTTTAGTATCTTTTCAAACATTAATATCTTTTCACAAAGAAAAGATGGGTTGTTTTTTGGGTGTTTTTTTTTTTTTTTTTTTTTGTCACAAGATTATTTTGCCAGAGTTTCTATTTGAACATTTTAAAAAAACTATCTTACTACATTTTTACATTTCATTTATTAGTAGCATCTGAAGTCTTCTACTTGGGTGACAGAGGTGATTAGTTGTAAGCACTACTCCAAAAATGTGTATTTCATGTATTCAGATGCTACACAGCTTTTCCTTTATCTCATGCTGACAGCTCAAGCTTGACTCAGCAGTTTTCCTTACAGATCACAAATACTTTAAATGTAATTTCTACTTCTCTGTGATTGACTGTTGCAGTGTTTTTCTCTTTAAGTCTTAATTTTTTAACAAGGTAAAGCTCCTGTTAAAATTTCTCCCTCTCATACTGTTATTTCAGATGTTCTGTAAGGTATACACTTAATCAATTTTATAAAGGTTTTGTTTTGCTTCTATGTGAAAGATGTCTATTCATGTGATGTTAGCCCTAAAATCATTGAGTTTATCTAATCAAGCTATGTATTGACCTCATAAGTAGCAAACTAATCTGATTTTAGTTTGACTGTACTTTAGCTTCCTTCATTTGGTTCCTTGTCTACTTACATATTTGATATTAATAAGCCAAGTTTGTACTGTTATAACCAGTTAAAATTTCAGATGTATTCATACTGTAGTACACCACCTGTGGACAAGCATCTCAGTATTGGTAGGATAATTTTAAAAGATTAAAAGCCCAAACAAAGTTGCCAGCTGTAGAGTCCCAAACTCTTCAGGTTTTAAGGTGCTGATGAAGCATATGCTACAAAAGTATATGTCCTTGTCTCAGGTCTATTAAGAGTCCTGTTAAGGTGCTTCCTAGCTTGTACCATTTAAAACAGGGTCGCATATTAAAAAACTGGCTGATAGTGACAGTAAGTGAAATTTTCTGTATAGCATTTTGCTGGTCAGATTGTCTCCTTCAATTTAATAATAATGCCACAAGCAAAACCTGAAACTGAGACATGTGTTGCATGATAACTGATATATAGTATATTTCCTGTGATTGTGAGTAATATACTCTTTATATCTGAGTAGGGGAGATGTGCATGTTGAATATTTTATGGTAAGAAAAAGCTGGGGTTTCCTTTTCATCTGTTTTTTTGTTGTACACATTTTGTGTACGTCTGCACACCTTTGTTTTACAAGCCATCCTCATGCCAGCGCACATCTATGGCTGCACCAAGTTTGTGTGTATTTGGTTTACTCAAAGAAAAATCACAGCTTTTCTGATATGCAGTGTGTACATTTTTAGCCTGAACTTATGTAAAGTAATTTTTGGTAAAGGGCCTTTAAATGTGATATGCATATGGGTTGAAAAATCTTTTGGAGGACTAGGTATGGAATTTGTAGCCTAGGCAGCAGATTCTAGTCCTATAAAAAATATCAGGACAAAAAGAATTTAGGATTCCATTCCCCTGCTTTTTTCTGTCGATAATAGTGGAAGGTTTTAAAGCAACAAATACCTAGTTCACATTCTGGTCTCAAATCTGCCTCTGCTCGGCTAATGAATTGATATGACACATCTTATTTAAAATAAATATCCGGGGAGATCGTATTTTCCTTTTACAACATCTCAGAGTTATTTTCCTCTTAAGTATCTCTAAAATTTCTGCCTTCCAAACAGTCAGTGAGAAATCCTGTCCCCTCTTGCTAGAATCAATGTAAAATGGTGGGAAAGATGCAGTCAAATTAGAAGGGGCACTTCTTTTTAATGACTTGCACTCAACATAGTATCCAATCTCAAAAGTTTGGTCTGTTTTCTGTGTAGCCTGGTATTTTTTTCACTTGCCTAGATTCATTTAAAAATGCATAATGATGAATGCAATGCAGCTAACTATCACTGTATTCTGAATTTTAATGTTGTACCTCTTAAAGAGAAGTTACAACTGTGCAGGTAGTTGCTTTTTTTAAAAAAAAAAAGTTGCTTTCTGTCTTATGAGCTTAAGTGAATGGCTTCATTCTTAAAACATTTGTCTTTGAAAAAGAAATATCTGAAACTGATGTTAAGGTTCTGCTTAAGGCGTGCTGCATTCGTCAAATGTGTTTCCTGCTCTATATATGTTGGCCTACTCAAGTTATCTTCTTGTCGCTCCATTAGGGACAGTTCTCTAACCTGATCTGTAAGTGTGATGTGCTCAAGTTTTTCTGTACTCCATTCTGTTCTTACTATTCCCATACAGATCAGAAGCACTGAAATTTCAGAGGGTATATTCCATGTTGTTTTGAAATTATGCATACAAAAGTTCAAAGACTACATAAACGCTGTGCTGACAATGTTTGTTTAGGATGCACTGAAGTTTCCTTTATCAGCAACTATTTTAGCATAAGCTTTCAAATTTGCAAAAACCTGAAAAGGAAACTGCTTGAAACTATGAATATTACTTTCTGAAGAACTTTTGCTGTACTTTGAGATTGAATGCAATATCAGTTCTTGCTATATCTTACTCTGACAAAGGAAAACAAGTGTAATGAAGGTTCACTTCAAATCTATTCGAAAGGCTATACACATAACCTTGATCCTATTGCTACAATTCTTATGTAAGTTTTCTTTCTATAGGAACTGTTGGCAGGAGGGGAGATAGAAAAAGGTTAATTAGGATTGATTTAGCAAGATTTATTCAATATCTAGTAAGAGAAGAATGTAACACTTTATGTTGACAAACAGTTTCATTTCAGTCTCTTCATTTTGATGCAGAAACATGCTGTATTGTATTGGAAGTTTCTCCACATACAGTTGCTTATTTTCTTTTCACATTTTTGAATATCTGAGCATCTTGAATTAAAGACTATGGTTACGGGTAAAATTTAGATATTTTTGTCTGTGAGTAATCCAAAGGAAAGTAGAAAAATATAAATGTAGAGTAAGTTGTTTTTCTGTTAAAAAATCTGAATTTCCGAGTGCTTGTGGAGTGGTTTTAACTTTGATTTTTCAACCCTTGATGCAATGGGAAAAAACTGTTAATTAGTTTCTTGGTTTTCGAATGCAAAATCTCTGTAGTAGTCGTAATAAAGGCATTGTTACTGCTTTACATAAAAATTAAAAACTCAAAATGTCTTATGTGTCCACTGAATTTTTTCTTTCTTACAGCTCTGCCAATATCTGCCGTGCTGAAATGTTTTAATTTTTAAATTTTCTTCCTTTTTATCTTTGTTTTCTCTGTTGCTGCTTTTTCTGTGACACAAGCCTTTCATTATAGTCACTCTTCTTTTTTCCTTCCCCACTTCTTTCTTTTCCTTTTTAAAGCCATGAGAAGCCGATCCATTGGTGAATGTGCTCTGCCATCGGCCTATATACGCAGTGCTAAAAGTGCTCCTGTTCTGATCCATACTTCCAAACCCTTCTTGCCTGATATTGTTCTCACTCCCCTTTCTGATGAGCTTTCAGGTAGTGCCACCTCTGCTAATTTCTGCACCCCCTTTGTCACTTTTTTAAACCTTCTGCTTTCAAATTCTGCAAAATCATTAATTTTTTGAAGTAAAAATACTTGGGGGATGGGGGGAGAGGGGAAGAGATTAAGAATGAATATTTGGAGTTACGTAAAATATCATGCTATTTTCCAATTCATTCTGGAACTGTTAGAAGTTAGTGCTGTGCCAATGTTTACTATCATAAAAAAATAAAATGAGAGGAATATCTTGCTTTTATAATTATTTGGAGAGAGCAGTATTACAGCTTCTGTCTACCAGAGAGTACAGCTAATCTAAAGATTGTGTTTGTGATTAGTAAGGAAGGAAAAGGAGGAAGTTTTAGTTTGACTTGCCATTTACATCTTTCTTCTTAAATTCTTGATTTCGGTTTTGGATGTTGTGTGGCCAACCATGATAATGATATAATTTAGCTCCCATGAAAAAAAAACCTTTCTGAAGTGTATGGTATCATTTAATATGCTTTACAGAATGCCTGATTTTATTAATATATAAAAATATTATCTGTATATATACAGTATTGGATTCTGAAGTGCTGTGATTTGGTTTGGTTTTCCAAATTATCTGTCTTCATAGATTTGTAATTTTCTGTAATGTTATGTTTGGCCGTGCTGGATGATTAGCTAGAATTTTTCACAGTAGTTTTCTTTGGATAATTTTCTTTCAGCAAATAGATAAAACAGCTAGGATTAGCTCATATGAAATGTTACAGATAATATTGTCCTTTTTTTTTCCTTGTACTTCAGCTATTACTTGGGTAGAAAGTAGTAAAGTGTAAGGCTGACAATTATATTATGTCTTTGTCTCAATGAGTGAAAAAACGAAAGTGCGTTGGAAGGCTACATACAAATGGGACTTGGAGTCGGTACATTTTTGTAAAGAAGATAGTTGTTTTTTTTTTTTTTTTTGCACTTCTCACCTGCCCTCTATTACCAAAGAAGTATCAAGAACTGTACATTGAAAATTGTCCTTCATTATGTACTGCCAGAATGTGCCTGTATTTTAGCATACATGCTAAATAATGCTGAAAAGCTGCCTTTTCTTTCTGCCTTCAAGCAGAAAAATAGGAGGTTAGGTGGTATAAGGAAAGTTGCAATCAATTGAGATTAGGTAGAACTGACAATTTCAGTCTCTTCGTTACTCTAGCATACTAGGGAGCAGACAGTATTTCTTCCAAGTATGTGCACCGTTAAAGATACAGCCCTCTGCAGTAACAATTGTAATGTGTTTGCTAAAAACTCTTTAGGAACTGTTCAAGTCCCATTTTGACTGTAACTAGTGTGCCAACGTGAGCTCTGATCTCCAAGGAGGCTGTTCATTTGGATTTTAAAACATTATCTGTATTTTCAATGCTGATACTACAATAACGATGTATTTCCTTAATTTCTTCTTCTGTTCTACAAAATGAATTTTCTATTGGCACCAGCACTACACGTTTGTATGCAAATCTTTGTGTACTTGTATGTGCTGTTCACACATACATGAACACCTATGAAATAATGCTGGATCAACGTTGAAATAAATCTAGCTGAATTTATTTCAATGTGTGGAGCTGCTTGGCGTGCTTTTGGAGTTCTCCATCCAGTAATTTTTAACATCCTAGAAAATCATAATCACTGCATGCTTGCCTAGTATGCAATCCTTAGGCTGGTACTTTAGTTAAAATGAAGTTTATCAAACGTGAAAGATGCATATTGAGGCTCAGGATGAGATCAGTTTATCATATTAATTTCATCAATAATATTATTATACAAGTTTTAGATGCATCCTGTGACCCTCAAATACTGCTTTCATTAAGATCTATTTCTTAAAGCTGCACAGAAACTGTTTAAGAATAATCCATGCTAATATCTGCCTAAATCAATTAAAGAATCTGAAATATCAATTCTAGCTAAAGAGGCACCCCTTCATTTCAGAGGATGTTAGTCTGTATAGTCAATAATAAACTGAATAGAGATATTGTTGAAAAACTTGCTGTCAGTGAAAGCTGAAGAGAAAGGAAAGGGTTAATAAATTGTGCACTATACAGCTATTTTCAGTTCATGTTAATTTTCTGAAAGAGCTTGTATGTCTACTCTCTTGTTCACTATAGGCTTCTATGTCTTGTCTAATAGCTGCTATACAGTTCAGTAAACTTTGAATCAGATCAAACTTCAATTTTCAAATTAGAGTTTCCTTAAAAAACTGAGCATGGAAATAATGACTTTTTGTCTTATTTCAACACATAAGTTAAGTGCAAATGTATCTGATTCCTCCAGGTTATGTGCTTTGCTCAGAAGGAAATTACGACAAAATTCAGCTTTAGCTCTGACTTTCTCAGAAAAGTGTGAGCACTTCAAAATGGTCATTTAAGGTGACTTCAGATTATCATAGTACAATATTGTTGAAATAGATGTTGACATCTATGAAGTAATCATCTGAAACATTTTAAAATCAATTCAACATAATTTCTTTATTTTGGCAATAACACATCAGAATTGAGGGAGGGGAAGGGGCTTCAATTGTGTGATGTGCTGAATTTAAGTAAGTGCAGTAAATTTAAGTACTACTGCGGTGCTGAAGATAAGCCCTCTAGACAGAACAAGGTAAGTCTGTTTATTGTGGCAAGTAAGTGTTGTTGTTGTTGTTGTTGTTTATTTAAGCTCTTTATTGTTATTCCTGTTTTTAAAAGCATATCTAGAACAAGTGATAGGTCTTAAAAAATAAATCTGAAGAGTAAATGATTCTATGAAAATGAAGCCAATGGAAAACTGACTAAGATGTTTTTACCTTATGTTTCTAGTTCCTGTCCCCTAAAAAGCATTGAATTCATGCAATTTTTTGAAGAGACACTTATCCTTGCCTGTATCGTTGATTTTATTGTATGTAGTATTCCTGTTTATCAAGAAATTTGATGAGGAGTGTGAAAATTCTTTATTTTGGTGAATAACATGAAGTGGGCTGAATGTTTCTGTACGTTTCTTCAGCAATCCTTGTTGAAACTGCGGCTTTCATTGCAGTTTACTATGATTTATACTGATGGCGAAATATTAGCAGCCTCAGTAGAGACAAGGAATTACTAATTTAAATGGTCATAACAAACATTCTTGTCTCGTAAGTAAAAGTGATTTTACTCCATTGTTAAGTGTTGTGTGACTGCAGGATTTGTTCAACATCTTTATTATGAAATTTATCTTCAATATCTTTATTATCAAATTCTTAATTTGATAATTCTTATGAGTTCCTTGGGTAAAACTGAAAGAAGATGGGGAGGTTAGCTTCCATTTAGCATTTAGTTTTGCAATTTCAAGATGAGACATTTCACAGAACATCCTTCTTGGGAAAAAGATGTATTATAAAGATATATATATATCCATTATTTATAGTCATCTTCTCCAGCTCTTCTCTGTCATTTAAGAACTTAAAAAAAAAAAAATAATAATTCTAAGTCTTCACTATATTATGTTTGACATAATATTTATAACTTTACATTACTATTGTTTGTCATATTTCAGTAACTTATGTATGTCCACACAAGTTATGAAAAAAGTAATAGTTTATCTCTTCAGTAGACAATTCTAATTTGCCAGAAAACTTACATGTTCTCTTTGGAGTTGTGTATTTTTTATCTAGATGTAAATTCTATGAAGAGAGTACTGTTAAGCTAATTTGTATTACAGGTAAACATTTCTTCAAGGTAGTTGGAATAATATTGCTTGAATTATTGAATTTATTGGCACAGCCCTAGCTTTAACTGTACTTCCAAATGTTCCATGGTCTCACTGTTTGTTCTCATGCATGTTAACATTTAAAACTGTGTTCTGATGGTCTAACTCATTTATATTGCATTTTGTACTGGATATTATGTGCGTTTGTTTTTAACACTCTAGTACTGAAAAAGTATTTTCATTGTACATAATTAAACAAGGCTCTGGACTTTCCTGGCTTTTTCAATCACATAATTAGAATGTAGCAGTAAATAAATTTTATCTTATTATATAAATTCTGGTTTGTATTACATACGCTTTTTTCCTACAGACATTGATGATGCTCAAATTCTTCCACGTCCACCTCGAGTCAGACATTTTTCACAGAGTGAGGATGCTCCAAGTGAAGTTTTTGGTGCATTAAATGAGGAACAACCACTGCCACGAAGTAGCAGCACCTCTGACATCCTGGAACCATTTGCAGTTGAACGAGCCAAAGGTGCAGTTCCTGTCATTGACAGTTCATCCCATCACGCTCCAAGTTTACAGAGTTCCACTGAGACCTCTTCAATGCATAGATCCACTGAAAGCCATATTACTGATTCAAATAGCAGAGAGTCCTCCTTGGAAGTTGGGGATAGTATTTATGACCATCTTTGTCATTTAATAGGGCCAGTAGAATTTGCAAACACAACCTTTGAACAAAACCAGTGTGTTGACCTTGAAGGTGAAGATGATCTTCTTTCCTCTCTGAGAGAATATCTTAAAGAAAAAGAAGAACTTTGCGGTAACTTTGAGATAGATGAATGTGAGGCTTCTGCTCACGAAGGTGATACATCAGTAAATAGGAATGATAGATTACCACTGGATGGATTAGAAAATAGTGATCAGACTGGTCAATGCACGAATAGCATCACTGTTACAGAAAGACCTGATAACTCAGAGCTGCACCTAGAACAAAACCAAAGTGGCTTTATAAGTAATATTGCACCTACTCAAATAGACATTTTTGCAAGAAATGAAGCACTCGATAAAGTCAGACAGTTAAATATCGATAAACAGTGTGAAAGTCTGTTTGATCATGGGCCAATTAGTCCTAGCATCAAAGAAGGAAAAAGATATCTGTACAGGCAAGCAGCCACTGAAGCTGATGTAGATTCAGCCATGGAAGCAGCGTTAGCTGAAAAGCATAAAAGTGCTCAATTTAACGAAAAAATAACCAACTCACGTGTTATGCATGCAAAGAAAATTCTTCCTAAAGCACAAGTTAACCCTCAAATGCCTCACATCGCAGGTGCAAGCAAGCTGTCACCAACTAAAAGGAGTATATCTGAAACAGTAACTCATAGGGCCAAAATCATGAAAATAACAGCTAAAAAAAGAAATAGCGTTCATGTAACTTTTAGACCATCTACAGAATCAGTTCAGTTTTACAATCCTCTTGAGAACAAAGAGGCTGCTTGGAAAGCAAGACTTCGTAAACTTAGTGGCTTCAGCGGTAGTAGTAGCGGCAACAGCAGTAGCAGTACAAGCACCAGCTCATCAGCTGCCACAGAGCTGGTTAGACCTGGAATATATAGACCTCTAGATGCAATCAATGCTGCTTCACTTGGTAGCAAGCAAAGTAAGGAAATTACAGAAATTCAAGCAGCTGTGCTGCAAAAGGAAAGTGTTGCAGTTAATCAGTTCCATAATCGTAGTGCATTTAGATCATCAGGTCAGGAGTCAGCGCAACAGCAGGGCTCCCTGGGTGGTGTTTATAAAACTGTTGTACATGCTCTTTCGAAGCCGAAGGCAAATGTTTCCCCACAGAGGCAGAACAGAATGCCAGCAGAGGCTCCACTGAGGGATCTGTACAGTCATGTAATGGGCTATTTTGGAAGGAAAGCTGCAGGTGAGCACTGACAGTGTGCAGAGTGCAAAAGGAGAAAGGCAGCACCAGTTTGGCTTAATGCAACTGAAGCAAGCTCTGATAAGCAATCAAAAGGCTTTGGGATGATCACTGCTTTTCCTGTTTGGTTATGCATGCGCCTATAGCCAGCTGATTTTTCTCCCAGCCTAAGTTACTTTTACATACTTTAAATTACTAATTTTCCTTTTAAAGATATTTGGTTGAACCTCTTTGCTGCTGAAGACCATCAGGTTAGGGAAGAGGAAGAGACAGTAAATGACCTAATAAAGACTAAGCCTTGAAAATTTTGAATTTTCATGTACCATACAGAGCCTCAAAATTCAGCCTACTGAATGACTGGCATGTGCACGTTATATCAGAATGTACTATTCTGCTCCAACTAGTTTGTTTGTCAGAAGAACCTGGCTATCTACCAGCGAGGTTCAATTAATTTTATTTCTGGTTCATTTAGTGTATTTTCTTCCTCCTCCTCTCCCCCTCCTCCTTATCCTCCTCCAAAACAAAAAGGCCCCTCAAATTTACATTTGGTGGTCAGTTTAGATACCTTTTTAAAAGTAGTTTGGAACAGAAAGCTGTTACTGAAATGATTTTGTTCTGACAGTTCTCTGTGAGTAGTCACAAGGTTTTGTGTGAATCTTTTTTGAATTGTGCTGTAGGCCTTTCTCTCATCAAAATTGATACAGTTACATCTTGGCAACATCTTTCGTTGCTTTTTTTTTCCTTGAAATCATGGATGTTCATGAAAGTCTCCTGATAGTCCTCCTGCTTACTGTGAGACTTCCGTGGACCGATCAAAAAGAAGGCTGTCACTCTAATATCCATTGGCTTAGTTCAAATCATGAATAACCTTCAATGAACAATAAATTAACTTTCAGCAGTAATGTAGGTTTTCTTTTTTCACCTTGTTCCACTGGCATGATTAACAGCCGATTCTGTAACGCATCCTGCATTGAGATGTTAATGCCACCTGAGGGCAGTCTGTGAAAGCGTAGCACCATGACAGGTGGGCAGCGATGTAATTGCCACGTTCCTCAAAAAAGTTTTCTGCTTCTCTGCAGAATCTGAACTTCTGAAAAAGATGTCTAGAAAAAAATTGTGTTTGAAATCCATTACATCTAGCAGAGCCTCAATATTAGGATAAACGAAAACCCTATTGTGGTCCCGAGAGAGAGGACGCTGAGGGAAAAATTATTACAGAGGAAAAATGAACTGAAGTAACCTGAAAACTTTAAAGGATCATGCAGTTAGGTATAGCAGCCACAGTCAAATACAGAAAGTGTAATTCTATCTAAAATACAAATTGATAATTGAGTGAACTTAATTAATTGTTCATCACCATTGACCATCCAGAGATTGAATTTTCATTCCAAATAGTAGCATGTTATTTTATTACATAACATTTTTTATTTGCACTATTTATACTAAATGTATACAGTGCCACGTTGGCATTTGTCATTATTTTACGTTGCAGTCTAGTGTGCTTTTCCTACTACATTGCGCTTCATTAAGAGTGCAATGAAGAAGGAGTACCTGTAGGAATTGTATAAAATTTTTAGGGTTTATTACTTATTTTTTTGTGATATGGAGGAAGAATACATGCTGTATCCTTAAAGCAAGCATTAACAACTTTAAGTAGTGCTTACCTATAAGCTTTCTTGCTCTTAAAGGTTTTACTGGAAATTGACTAACACCTGCTCAGTGGGAAGAAGTGGTTTTACTAATTCCTACAGTAGAATCTGCTTAAAAAGTGGGAAAGTCTTAAGATGCATGTTTGGCAATTTTTAATTTTTAATTTCTATTTATTAGCAGGGCTTCTTTGTTTGTTATCTTTTGTTTTGAATATGTGTTGATGTGTTCTTTACTATATACAGTTATTCATTTGCTTTTAGCTAATAGAGAGGACATGAGTCAAAAGCTGCACCCTATTGATAGTGATATTGGCAGTAGCAATACAAATGTTCCTGACCTCATGGATGAATTTATAGCTGAGAGACTCCGCAGTGGTAGTACACTGGTAAGCCTTTAAAGTTTCTATGTTATGGTATGTAAGACTGCATGTATGTGTGAATATTCATGTCATTTATGAATGACTTGATAAGTCAGTTCACTACTTACTAAGTTGTTCATCTTACTCTAGATTTTATGCATCAGAAAGATGTCAGAATA
Source organism: Gallus gallus (assembly GCF_016699485.2). NCBI lineage: Eukaryota > Metazoa > Chordata > Aves > Galliformes > Phasianidae > Gallus > Gallus gallus. The sequence continues at coordinate 35,810,731 of NC_052536.1, read as the reverse complement.
CCACTAAAACATTCCTTGGCTGTAAATGATGTTTTGCACAGGCTCATATTATTTTATGCACATTTTATATAATTTCTATTAGAATTTCAGTCTTCAAGCAGTGCAGAAGTAGCTGTCAGGTGACTAGTCTCATTGAATTAAGTGGTTTTAATTGCAACTGAAAAGGTCATAGTACACGGGCAGTTCCAAAGCCAATGTTTGTATGTAAATTTGCAGTCCTTGGTGTGTTGCTGTATTAGGCACCATACTGGAGTACAGCAGTGCAGTACTATTCTCTACGATTTTAGTTAGTGCAACAGACTACAAAACTACATTTGCATGTTTTTCCTCTTTTTTTTTCTTTCACATAGAAGTGTTGAATAATTTCTTTCAAATAACTTTCTATTAGTAGAGCCATCTTTTTGTATTATTTATTCCTACCCTTTTCCAACAATGTCATTGTTGTTTATGATTCATAATGAAAAATTTCAATCAATTTTAAGTCAATAATTTCTGGTTTCCTTTGAGTACTTACCAAACAAAGCAACTGATTTGAAGTGTTCTAAGTGTTTAGTTAAATGTCAAAGAAGGGGGAAATATTCAAAGAAATGTTGAAAATGAACAGAATGGGTAATAATTGAGATTTTTTTGAAAGCTGTGTACATTTAGATTTTTTTTTTAAGGAAAAGAAGGTTATCTTAGATGTACTTCTATAAAAACTTGCTAATGAATATCTTAGTTGTTCCTAATGAGAAACAGAAGAGGATTCTTCAAAGTGATTGGAAAAGCTAATTTATTTATCATCATCTTTGATAGATGGTAAGAGAGGACCTGTAGGATTTGTTCAAATGTATGCTTTTTACTCTGTTGCTTTGAATTTATTTTTATCAAACTTTGTTTCATCTTGAGTTACAAGATGAAAATGCTGTTTTGAAATATATTGAATATAATCTTCAGGATGCAAATAAATAAAACAGAAGTCATCGCAACTGATTACAGGAAAAAAAGAAAGAAAAGGGAGCACTATTCATGTTCACATAGATGGACAAGAATGTTGATTGTTAATCAATGTTCAAAAACTATTAATAAACATATAAAAAATTGATACTTTCCTCAGGAAAAAAAAACAGCCCAAGGTAAGCTTGAATAAGCCTTATGAAACTTTGCCTGTTGCAATCTAGCACACAAAATGGATATTCTGTCTTTAAAAAAGAAAGTACCAACTTATTATTTTTAGATTGCTTGATCTATTGAATACTAAAACCTTGTATTTTGCCAGAATTATCAGTTGAAGTAAATAGCTAATTTGTAGCAGGATGTTAGAAGAAGTGAAGTGACTAGACAAAGTAATTCGCCTTCAGTCCCTTGATTTTCAGTGCATAAAGGATGCAAGCTGTTTCATAAAAAGCCTTATCTGTGTTTATCTTAGGTCCCACTGAAGCAGACAGCTGTACTTTTCGCTGCCTTTTCTGCTCAGTGAGAAGTGTCTTAAAGAAAGGCTCAAGTAGAGCAGTGTACATTTACATGAGCAAAAATGTATGTGTTGTTTCTTCTATGTGCTGTCTTTTTTTGTCTTAATGCTAAGGTTTTGGCTTAGTCATAAGAATATTAATGTGTGAATTAGGAAAATTCTTTTGGTTGGTGTGTATGTTATTTTTTTGCTTATAGTATCATAGTCTATTGACCAAAACCCAGCAGATTTCTTGAAATCTTTTTTTCTGCATGTTTCTGAAACCAAGGTTAACAAGATTTGTTTATCAATTTAGACATAACTTGGAGGTAATGTATGTTTTTACTATTTTTTCCAAAGTCTTACCAATTGCAAGCGGGACATTTTTTGGTTTGAATCCAGGTCTTTTAAGGTTTGTGCCCAAACATCCATTGTGAAAGCAAAATTGATATTTATTTAATTGTGTGACGGCATCGGTTCTTCGCTTCCTGCTTTCTGGGGTTTTAGAAAGTCTTGGCTCTGTGGGATGATGACAATTTTTGACTTAGGTGCATGTGAACAATTGGTTGTGTGCAGTCATTTGTGAGTGTGTGATTGCTTCTCCCATTATAAGGAAATAAGCCATCCAAGATTGTAAAATACTTTGTATCTCTTCAATATTTAGAATGTGACAAGACGGGGAAGCAGTCCTGGCAGCCTGGAAGTTCCAAAAGATCTTCCTGATGTATTGAACAAACAGAACCAAATGCGTCCTATAGATGACCCAGGCGTGCCTTCCGAATGGACATCACCTGCTAGCGCAGGCAGCAGTGACCTCATCAGTTCAGATAGCCACTCGGACTCGTTCAGTGCTTTTCAGTATGATGGACGCAAATTTGAAAGCAAGTATACTTTTCCAAAAGTAGGAACGTTTTTGGTTGACTGCTTGTGAACTTCCTTTTCCTAATTTTTGTAAGTTAAATACCAGTACTCTTCTGTAAAGAGAGCATATCTTGATTCCCCATTGAAATTGCTACAAATTTAATGGAACAAAGCAGAATTCATGAGAGAGGCTAACATTTATGTAGCATACTAATGAGCAAAACAGCACTGAAACAGTGCTCTACAAAAGCTGAATGACAGTGCATAGAAGTTAGGAAGCAGTACTGTCTTTGGAGTTTGCTATGCATAGAATGTAAAAATGAAAGATTGCTTCAGAATTTATTTTAATTCTTCTGAAAAAGTTTAGGTAAAATGTAAAGAAGGTCATCAAATATTTCTACAGTGGTCTTTGTGTAGCTATAGATTGATAAAGATGCTAAGTGTGTTATCATGGTAAAATTAGTATGCTTTTTTAAATGACTTAATATGTTTTACATTCATTTTCTGCATCTGTTCCTACTTATATGCATATGAAGGAGTTATTGCAGTGGCTTAGAACTATGATGTTTTTTGTATTACATTAGGGAGTAATACTGTTTATTTGATAGAAGTATTTATTGTATTTCTATATGTATTATGGATATGTAGATGGTAGGTAGCTAAGTGATGCTAATTAAAATGTTTCAATATGACATCTTCTCGTAAGTGTTGAGAAAGCAATTTGCCAGAATGCCATTTGCCATAATATTTTTAGCTTGAACTTAGTACTTTAATGAACAAGTTGGCTATTTCTAAGCTTATAAATTTTGCGAATAAATTCCTTAATGTAATTTTCCATTATTTTTACTTTATTCTCATTTAGGTACACTTACAGCGACTAAGCAGAATACAGGACATGCAATAGGAATGTCTTCTCCAGAAGTTCAGTCGCAGTTTTGTGACAGAAATGAGAATGTCCATAATAGCCAATTACTTTCTGCTTTTACATCTTATGTAAATTGTGCAACAGTGTGTTGGAAGCATAGGAGATGTACATACAAGTTTTACATGGAGGATTTTGGAGGTGCTAGGCTTTTGTATTTTATATTAGTGGTATTTTTAAGTTATCAGTTAATACAGCTCTTTCCTCATACAGATTTCAGCTTTGGCACAGAGGCAGGGACGCCAGCTTCCACTGATGCTGATGCAATTTCAGGACAGCAGCAGAGTGCTGAGGAACAAGAAGTAGCCAGTCTAACTACACTCCATATAGATTCGGAAACAAGTAGTCTGAATCAGCAACCGTTGTCTGCTGAAGCTGCAACTGTTACTGGTAAAGTAGTTAATAAATTAGTTAGTAGTTAATAAATTAATAGTTAATAAATAATCATTTGTTTCAGAAATTTTCCACCCATCTTGACGAGTTCAAGATTCAGCTTCTGCTATGAATCTATATTCTGTAGAAGATGATTCTTGGATTTCAGTTATTTTTTTTTATTGCCATTGAACACTGATGGGCGAAATTAAAAATGGAAAACTTCTGTCTGACCTAGTTACCTTCATAATCTTTGACTTAGTGCTAAATCTGTTTTAAATCCTAAGTGTGAAAATCTATACAATTATCAGAGAAAACTGTTAGCACACAATGTAAGCTAGATTTTACAAGTGTTTTTATATTACTGTAGTCAAGTAGCTAATTTTCAGTAAGTTATTTTCTCTTGAAATGCTTTGCTGGAACTTTCAAACTAGTACACAGAAGTCTTATGGGGTTCCTTTCTGTACAACTGTCTTAACCTCACTGTATTGTCTGTTGTGAAATTTGAATCTTATATAATATGCAACATGTTACTGTGACTTGTAAGATCCGTTTCCATTTGTGTCACTTATCTTTCTATTAGTTTTTTTCCTTTTTTTTCTCATGAAATAGCCTTTTACAAACTAAACTAAAGTTTCACAGCCTCAGTCAGACTTGAGGCCCTACCAATTTATTTTACAAATATTTCTTGAGAAAAAGGGAGAATAATGGTTAGATCGGCAATTATCAAATGATACAGGTAAGCAAATTGAATGGGCTTCTTTCTGAAAGAGAAGATCTTCCTCTCTGAGGAGTGTTTAGAAGGAAGATCTCTTACCATGTTTTGTGGATGAACATTAGGGACATCCGTAGACATTTTTATATTCCTTGTTCCATAACTGTTAGACACTCTCATGCCTAACAGAAGTATAGAACAAGTACCTATCTATCTGTGACAGCTTACACCTACATAGGTTCTGTTCTCTGTGACAAATCAAACTGCATTTTCAGAGATATTAAGGACTGTCTTCAGTTTCTTGCAACTATTTTCATGTTCAGAAATTGCCTTTCTGTTGAAAGAAGCATGATAATAGCTTTTTCAACATTGTTGTTTAGCTTGTTCAACAACAGTCAGCTTGACTTTTTTTCTTTGCTGTGTACTTGTTGAAAGTCCTCACAGAAAATCTGTTCTTTATCTGTTTGTTTGTTTGTATGTTAATGATTTCATTGCTGTTTAGTTGTTTTGTCCAAGTTTGCATTGTAACTGACAAGATTGCAATTAATGACTGAGTTGTCCATTGAGAAAGTTCTGTGACTGTCTTTTCTTGTTGTTTGGACCACTGTTTTAGAGAGGTGGTTTTTGTGTTTCACTTCAGCTCCCCCACAGAGTTGGAGCCCATTGTCTAATTTCTGTTAAATTCACATGTAATAAGAAAACACAGAGTTTCTTTGAAATTCTTTGAAATGAAAGATAAGCAGCTGTATAGTGTAACTCACGTGCATGAGAGTCACCTGATAGGGAACCTGCAGTTTGAATTCACTAAGTGAATACCAGAAGATCCATGTGGAAACTCAACTTCAAAGCACGGTGTCAAAGTTAAAATCATGTGTACTGGCGTATCTTTTAATGCTTAGAAGACTCCAGTAGATCAGCAAATTTTCCATCATTATTTCTGTTTATTGTTTTCCATCATATAAAATCTCTTCCCCCCCCCCCCTTCCTTTCTTCCTCCTTTCCTTTCTCCTTCCCTCCTTTTTCCCTCCCACTTCCCTACCCCATCACTTTTTTCCTCCCTCTCTTGGTCTATTTCATTCCCTCCCCTCTTAGTGAACAGAATGGAAAAGTAGGAAAGGCTTTCTTAGGGCACCTTTAAATGTGTATTTTAAATTAATTTTGTATGTTGAAAACAAGTGATCAGTGTCAGGTGGATGGTTTCCTATAATTATAAATGCAGAATATGGAGTGAAACAATATTCTGTGTGTGAAGTAGTAGTGGAAGAGGAAAGGCACTGCCACAGTTTGTCATTTTACAGAATTTAGTGACGTTCATATGTATGTCTGTCTCTCCTATGTAGATGCATTGATTTAAACTGCTGATAAAAGCTGCATTGCTTTTCAATCCAGAAGTGCAAGTTTGTTTACCATTGTTTCTGTTCTGATAATGCTTCACATTTTCTGTCAAGTTCTTTAAAATGTTTAATTCTCTTTGAAAGAAAGAACATTTAACAACCAATAATTTAGGAAAATTACTATTTTTAAGAGCATCACCTTTTCTTTTATGTCCTTAGAGTTTAGTTTATCTCCAATGCTGAACTTAACACATACTGTAATGTTTTTTGAATCAGTTAAATTTTTCCAAGAGTTAGAATTCAGAGAAATTATTCTTCCATTTTAAAATATGCTGATGTGTAGGGAAGTATATAGTGAATACCTGGTTTTTTTTTTTTTACTGATGTCTGAGTATTCTGTCTGAACTTTTGTTGTCAAATGTCCTGAACGTTTTGGAAGAACCTTTAAGCAAATTCAAGAAGTGGAATTTGTTTAGCAGAAGATAGTGCAGGAGTGAAGTAAAAGTGCATGCTGCTCCTATGTAAATATCTCTGTAGAGTAGATCAAGTAGCTGCCTAGAGGGGTTGCTCTGTGTTGATCATGGAAAGATGTGTTTGCACGCTGCCATTCGAAAAGCTTGTATTCTTCCTTCAAGGAAGTAACATTCCTCTAACTATATATAGAACATTCCCTCCATACAGATTTTCTGATCAGCAGATAAACATTAAAAAAATATCAGTCCCAGGTTTGAGCTTTGATTTTTAAATCAAATTGCACACATCTATAAACCTGCAAAAATGGTTGTTTCAGCAAAATTTCTGCTTAAATCCTTTAGTGGGGAGAAATCCATGTGAAGGAATGTGTAGAGAAATTTGACTGATTCTGAGTACTGCAAGTGCTGCAGAATACATACATTTAAAATTATTTTGATTGAAAATAGAGCTCTGTTAGTCCATTCACCTGTCTGATTTTGATGTTCATCTCTTGCCTTTCCTGTATGTAATTTGTTGTCTCTTGGAGCACCATTCACAGGGAGATCTGATTGCAGTTTTTATATCATTTTCTTTTTAGGCCCAATTTGTTATATAAAAGTATTTAAATTTTCTCTTAATGCTGTATTTAGAAATTTCAGTAGCTCAAAAGAACAGAAAAGGCTTTTAAGGTAACTGTTAAAAATTGCATTTGCAGGCTCTGAAAGTGCTTCTCCAATTCAATCTGCTCTTGGATCCCGATCACAGACACCCTCTCCTGCCACTCTTCATGCAGATCATATTGAGCAGAAGGATCTGCAACTGGATGAGAAGCTCCACCACTCTGTTTTGCAGACGCCAGATGACCTAGGCAATATCTGGAATAGAAAATATAAACCTTTTTTTCCTTTCTTTCAAATGCAATATAGTGAAGTAGATAGTATCCCATTAGCTGTAGACAATCCTGTACAAAGCTATTTCATCTGCATTTTTCAAAATATTTAATTGCAGTTATCTTCTCCAGAAAGCAAATTAAAACCTTTCTACGTTTGTCTTGCGTTTCATTGGAACTATTAGCAGTGGATTTCTAGCCAATGTATTTATAACTGTTCTTTTTGATACATAGAGTAACCTAGCATGTGGTCCTGCCGTGGACAGTTTTATCATTAATGTACAAGTAATAAGACCTAATTTTTAAGTAATGTTATTATTTCTTCTTTTCCCTTTAATATTTATACAAGTTTTAATTTTTTTAACTATCCAAGTTATTGAATTTTAGAGTACATTCACTTTGTAAACACAAAGTTCTCATTTCTCCCATGTTCAGTCTCATGGAAATAGAAGAATGTCTGATGGGTATTTTAGACTCATTTTTTCTTTAAAGTAGCCTACTGATGAACACAGATACCATCATTTTGCTTTATACTTTGAAATCTGCAACCCAGAAACCATCAGTGTCTCTACCACAGTGGTCCAGATCTTCAAATGAAGAGGCTATGAGATTAGGCTGAATTTTCATTTTGTATGCCTATGGGAGCTGCAAGATTCTGATGCTGAGGTGTTTTTAAAACCTATGTGAGAGGTACAGAAGGAAGAATGTGGATACTTTCTGCTTTAAAACTGTGGTTCCTTAGGTAGTTTGCTTTGGCTGTTTAACCACATCAAATGTGAGCCATTGTAATGTGAGCTTTCTTTCTACGGACAAACTGGAACAAACAGATCTTCCACCTAAAAAGGACTGTCCATTCATATAATGCGTAGAGATAATGTGTAATGATGCATAGAAAGAACTAGGTGAGAGCTGAACTGCCACACTAAGTTACTGAATTAGGGCTCCAGTAGTAACCTTGAATGTTACTTATGGGCAAAATATGTAAGAAACAAAACAATTCTTCTAGAGAATTTGAAAGTAGTTACATAGTTAAACAGTTTCAGTTTTTAGGTGGCTTAATGGGTAAGAAATATCTTACTCTAAAAGTCTGATTTTTTTTTTCTCTTTCAGTTTTAAGGAAACTATTTATGTAATAGTTCTGGCAGAATTTTTCTTTCTGTAATGACGTAGATCTCACTGTGCTTTTTTCTTCCTCTGCAGAAACTGGTGAATTTCCCTCAGAATGTTGCAGTGTTATGGCTGGGGGAACACTTACAGGATGGCACGCAGATGTTGCTACTGTGATGTGGAGACGAATGCTAGGAATTTTAGGTGATGTCAACAGCATCATGGATCCAGAGATTCATGCCCAGGTTTTTGATTACCTGTGTGAACTGTGGCAGAATCTGGCCAAGGTAAAAACAAAAAACAAATAAAAAAACGGAACCTCTTATCCAAGCTGATTCAACAAGGAAGGATTTTCAGAGGGAACAACCGCCACCTCATATATTTCCCTTACTTTTATTTTATTTTAATAATTGCAGATAAGAGACAATCTTGGTATTTCAACAGATAACCTCACTTCACCATCTCCACCAGTTTTAATCCCACCACTGAGAATTCTAACACCTTGGCTGTTCAAGGTAAATTTGAGCAGTAAGCAGTGAAACAGAAATAAAAATATGTTGTTACAGAAGTGTTTAATTTACTTTTTTCTTTTATGAATAATCAACATTTTTTTAAAACTGTAGGCAACAATGCTGACTGATAAATACAAACAAGGGAAGCTACATGCTTATAAACTCATTTGTAAGACAATGAAGCGAAGACAAGATGTATCTCCAAACAAGGATTTTTTGACTCATTTCTATAATATAATGCACTGTGGACTTCTTCATGTTGATCAGGTAAGCTTAGCTATGATGTTCTAGTTAAAATGAATAGTAGAAATAAAAATGAAATTGTTTTGTCAGAAATACTGGATTTTTAGCTGAGTAATTCAACTTCTCCTTTAAAAATAGCTATGTGACTGGTACTTTTTCCAGGCTTTGGTAAATGGCCTATATGTTCTTCGTTGTAATCAAAAATGCTTTTTTGTAGTCCATTTCAAGCAAGTAAGAGGACAGAAAAGGTTTTTTTTTGTTTTTTTTTAACTGATTGTGTGCTACAGACTGAAGCAGGCCAGAATGAAGGAAGCAGGTATCTCTAATGTCTTCTGGTCTTATTTGCTCCCTGATGCAACTGTTCAGCTAATGGGAAAGTAAATTGTCATCACTATATGTCTGGCGTAGTTTATTTCTACATCAGGTATAGAAACTAGCAAAGACTCAGAGGAGTAGATCTTTCTCATATGTTTTAGTATGGACAAGTCTGAAAATAGTACATCGCTTAAATGCTCTTTTTAGAGATTCATGTCACACGTGTGACTGCTTCACTAAGTCTACAATTCTATAACTTAGTGTGTTGAATAGCTATACACCAGCCGTGTTATACAACACTTAATTGCAATTATGTCTTTATATTATGATTCCATAAAAGACAGATAAGAAGTTAACACCTCTTTTAATATTATACAAAGGTGACACTTGTTGAAGAGGATTTAAGCATGTTGTTAAGAAGATATGAGCAAACTTACCTGATGGAAAGTTACACTGGGAGGGTTAGAACTAGATGTTCTTTAAGGTTCCTTCCAACTCAAAGCTTTCTAAGATGCTATATAATAGCTGGTTATCTCTCTCTCTGTTCTGTAACTTATTTAAATGAATTGTTAATCATTTATAAAACTCTTAAAATCTAAATGTTAATGACTTAATACAAAGTTGGTACAGTAGTGTCCAAGATTAAATCGATCTATAAAGTATACTATACTTATATTAAGATGAGTATACGTATGGAATTTATCTTTTTGTGCTACTCTTTGCTCAATAATGAAAACTAGAATGTTCTAATGGCCACAGTGAATTTGCATGCTTTTTTATTCACAATTTTCTGTTCAATATCTGCCTTTTTTTCATTATTTGTTCATGTTCTTGACATTCTTTTCCCTTTTTTTTTTTTTATTCTTCCTTGTATAAGGATATTGTCAATACAATCATCAAGCACTGCTCTCCTCAGTTCTTTTCACTTAGTTTGCCTGGTGCCACCATGCTTATTATGGATTTCATTGTAGCAGCAGGAAGGGTGGCAGCTTCTTCTTTTCTCAATGTAAGTGTTCAACAGTTCATTCTCATTAATGGGCAAGTCGGAAGGATTTGAGAGAAAACTGAGCAATATTTTTCCTTGACTGGGGTGTTAATTTGTCCTAAGAAGTTAGTGTAACAGCAAATACAGACAGTGTTTCATTCTAGCACACTATGCATGCAAGTCCTTTATAGAAAATGTAATGTGAAGAATACCAAAATTGCTGTTGAAACAGTAATTCTAGAGTTCTAGGATTTATGATTGCCATTTATCTGTGCTTTAAAATGTTTTTTTAAAAAAGTGGTCATTTTGACTATAACTTCATGCTAGAAATATAGCTATATTTACACACACATACACACTGTAATGACTTTCATACTTGAAAACTCCTGAAAACTCTATGTCTGATAGTGTTGGCCTTTTTGGATATATCTCTGATATAGCACCTAGGCATCCTCAGCGTCTTACTGTAATGCTGATTGATTATCCAAGTGCTGTTGACCTTATGTGACTGTGCTCCTCAAAGGTCCGTAATACTCCAGTCCAGTTGTCAGTGACTTTTGGTTCTTCTCATATAATTCACCTCTAACTACTTGTGAAATTCAGTTTCCCTTAAGGCGCGATCAAAACTGATCTTTGCATCTTTTTATGCTCTTGTCTATCATGTCCAGCAATGTTAGCTGTCCAGGCCTAGTTACTTAATCATTTTTCTGTAATCCTAACAAATCCTTCATTTCATTTTGGCCAGCTTGGAAAATAGGCATAGTGTGTGTACGAGTAGCAATCCACTAGGATATAGTCTCAGTTTGCTCAGCTTTAGAGGATTTGGAGAAGGAAAAAAAGAGATAACTGTAGAGTTTCAGCCATTGTTCTTATTTAAGACAGCTAGAAATGTCATCTTTCTGACTGCAATAAGAATGTTTCCCCCTCACCTGTTTTTCTTTCAGGCACCAAGAGTTGAAGCTCAAGTTCTTTTAGGATCTCTTGTCTGTTTTCCCAATTTATATCATGAACTACCAGCTCTTCACCCAAACATTCCTGACATAGCTGTGTCTCAGTTTACAGATGTTAAGGTGGGAAATTTAAAGACTATTTGAATAGTATTCTGCCACCAATTAAATTTTAATACGATGATGTTCCAGGAAATAATGACTAAATTTTTGCACAAGCTATTTCAAATAGATCCTATAAAATATTGTGAAACATTATGCTAATAAACTTACTGAGTGTTTACATAAACTTTGGTAGTAACCTGCAGCGTTAGGGATATTTTGCTGCAGTCCAGTCAGAATTCTCCTTGATGTCATTTTTAAGGCCCTGTAGGCACTTGTTGTATGGGTACTTCCAAGGACTTTTTTAATTAAAAGAATTTTGATTAGGAAAAAAATCACTTAATACCTGCCTCAAGGTAACCAGCAGATGGATGCTTTCTGTGATGCTTTGTGACTATTCACAGAAGGTAGCTACAGGATGGCCGTTGTTTGTTTGTTGAATTTTTTTTTCTTTCTTTTATTTTTGCCCCATGATATTTCATGGAAATGTGTTGGATGAATCAGCAGAAATTAGTACAATAACCTGTGAGGTATTCTTGATATAGCACAATAATGTACTTCTGTGTCAGACTAGAAGTTGATTTAGTGGCAACAAACAGTTCTGACCACAGACCTAGAGAGCCAGCTAAGTGATGTGCCTGTCTGTGTCATAATAAAATTCTAATTTTCAAACATTTCATGTGATTGTGTAATTGGCAAACCAGTGAGCATTTTCCTCTTTGTTTTAGGAGCTCATAATTAAAACTGTGTTAAGTTCAGCCAGAGAGGAGCCATCTGGTCCTGCAAGGTAGGTCATACAAAAAGAGCTTCTAAATTTGCAGTTACTTTTATATACTTTACTATTTTGAAGAAGGTAAATTAAAGGTTGTGAAGTAAAACTTTGTATTCTATTCATGCTTTTCTTCACTACTATCTAAACAGTGGTCTACCATTTTAATTCAAAATCGTTTGTAGGTAGCTAAGCTGCAATCCATCATATTTGAGAAGTCGTGGCAGTCTCATGAAGTTCATGATATGTCTGGGTAAATTTCATCCTTGTCTGCTGCTTCGACTGCATTCATCTGAATATGATTGATTTAAAGAAGTCGATGACTAGAAACTTAACAGCAAAGTTTTGTTACCGTTAAGCAAGGTATCCTTTATTGGCAGCACTGGGGTAGCATCGAGATAACTCTGCAAGAATGCTCCCACAGTTGATCGTTCGTGAACAGGTTATATTTTCACGTGTATTACGTATTCATTACATTTCCAAATTCATTATCCTATCCACCCCCAATGGTTGCCCAACAGACATAGCCTTATTTGGCGATCTTCAGTGTCATCTAGCGTTCTAGCACCGTGATGGTCCACTGTCAGTCCACTGTTAGTCCTTGGGGCGGTCGTTTACTTCCTCCCAACACTCCTTTTGTCCCAAAGATTGCTGTGGAATGCAAGGACAATCGAGAAGTCTCTGCACACACAGATAAGGAAGACAAAGGGGAACATCTCGATGCTGTCTGTCACATTGTTGGCATTCCCTTGTTGCTGCTTTTGCCTTGTTAAAGCAGACCAGCTTTACATGTCTCCTCATCTACAATACTACATCACAGTTATCATACAGTGGTGTTGCAAGCAAGAATTAACAGAATATTTTGTGTAATTACTTCTTGAAATCATTCTTTACACTTTCTTCTATTTCCAGATTTTAAAGGAGGAAACAATAAAAGTTATTTTTAATATTTATTCAGAATCCATACAGTCTGTAGCATTCATTTACTCCTCTTCTATTCATCCTTGATGATTGCCAATCTGAAAATACTTAAATATATGTGAAGAAATAATGTACCCCTCTCCCATTTGTTTGTCTCAGAAGCTCTAAACAAATATGAACAAACTCACACTGGGTATGATGACTTTCCACCACAGTTTTTCCTTTGTCTTAATAAAATACTTTTTAAAGATAAAATATCAATATTAATTCAAGACGTTAATTCAAGAAATTAAAATATTTAAAAGTGTTAAGAAAAATATTTTAAATCCATAAGACAAGCAGAGATGCAGGAGTTCTGAATTGCTTTTTGATTTTTCAGTTAGTTCTTCCTTCCCTGTGCCTTGACAGAGGTAGCTGGAATTTATTGTTTTTTTAAGTTACAGGATTCTAAAGGTTTTTTGGTGTAGGAAAACACATTTATTAGGCTTTAGCAGGGCATATCACGAATATAAAAAGTGTGCATATCCTTGTAGCATGCCTTTCAAGTTATTAATCTTCCAACATTGTTTTGCAGATGTGTTGCTCTTTGCAGCCTTGGTATTTGGATCTGTGAGGAGCTAGTTCATGAATCTCATCATCCTCAGATCAAGGAAGCATTGAATGTGATTTGTGTTTCTTTAAAGGTGAGAGACTAACTTTTTTATGATGTATATTACCTTGACCACACTAACAAAATCCCATTATCCGCGCCTGCTCCCTACAGTCTGTGTCTGTTCACTTCTAAATTTGCGAGCCATTGCATTACATAGTATAGTTTCTCAGACCTCACCGCATGTGTAGAGGTAGGTACAGTGCCTACACCGCATGCATGCGTAGAAGCACTGGAAGATTTGTGATTCCCTGTGGTGAAGTTCCATACTCACTCCCAGACAAAGTCACTCAGGCTAGAATTTGTTAGAGAGAAAAAAAAGGAAAAGAATCCAAAGACTGATCAAGAGTTTGCATTAAAGTTTATGTGAGTAAACTACCTGTTGAAGTCTAATTTTGGGAATAGATAACTTGCTTTTATGATAGAACAGGAATTAACTCAAATCATGTCTACCTTGACCAACACAGTAACAGTTCAGGAGCTGTTTAAACCAGGCTCCTGTGCAGTAATGTTTCTCAACATTTAGAGGAGTACAGAAAAGAGGAGAAATATAGAAGCCTGAGTGCATTCATTTCCATTCAGACAAGTGCTGTACATAGCAGTCACTAACAAATAACTGAATGATTTGTCTCACTATTTTTAGTACTATCTTGTACATTAGATACTTGATTGTTCACCTACCTCAGTTCTCAAGAAAGAACTCTGATTTCAGAATCCTGGGTTGTTTTTTTTGTTTGTTTTTTGTTTGTTGTTGTTGTGTTTTTGGTGATGTGTCAATAATAATAATGCAGGTAAGAAGTTAATTTGTTTGTCCTGGCTTCATGGTATTATCCTAACCATTCTGAGGTTAAACTTCTTTCCTGTTTCTTTCATTCTGTGCAACTTACTTGTCTGATCCAGACCTTGGATGTTAGCTGATAACACTTGTTTAAGATTATAAGTCATTTCTTTTATATTTTGCAAAAGTTGTTTCTCCTGTAAATGAGTACATAGGAACCATATGTTGGATTAATTCCATCATTGGAATTTCTGACCATCTCACCACCTAACATACTATTATGTGAAGTCACAGTCATCATTACTGCATTGTGTTTTTTTCTAGTTTCCGAATAAGACAGTAGCTCAAGTTGCCTGCAGTATGCTGAATATGCTGATACATTATGTGCATAGACTTCAAGTGTATCAAGCTGATTCACCTTTAAGAATTATTCAAGTAAGTAATTTATTTTTTTAAAAGTAAGATATATTTCATTAAAATTAAAATACCGGAGTATTGACAAGTGTGTTTCACAAAATGTGAAATTGATATTATCTTACTGAACATCAACGATATGGGCTCACGTAACACTTACTGACTGACTGCAGTATTAACATGTAAAATGACCTTAGCATGTTTTTTTTCTCCAGCATAACTTCATCATTATTTAGATGAGCATATTTTAAATTAAGTAAAGTATTTTATATTAGATATTGGCAAATATATATGTTTAAGTTTAGTAAGAAAGCTGCTATTTAATAGGCATCTGCAATTGTATTTTGCATATCCATTGATGTGTCAGTATAAAGCAAATATATTTTTCTTTAATGCACTTTGAATAACAAGGAATTAGGCTATGCCCTCTGTGAGTCTGAGCAGAAAAAAGATAGAGGTCTCCCAGGTAACCAGAAAGGGAATTGTGTGGAAGCTTCTTAAAAGGCATAAGGATTTCTCTGCTCCTGTGCAGTCATATTATTGATTAAATGAAAGGAGGTTGTTTACAAGTTCTAGTATTTCAAGAAATAATGAAATCAGTATAGTCCCATACACAAACCATCAGGATCATTCCTGCACCCTACAAATATGTGGAATCAAGTTCTCTTCCTGCCTGTATTTGGAGAAGCCATGTAATTACACTGAACCTAAAGATTTTATGATACTATGAATTTATGTCAGTCATACATAACATTTTCCTGCAACATCTTCTCTGAAATTCAAGTAAAGGGGTTGGGGTTTTATTTATAAAATAAAAAAAATGCCAAGAAATACTATGATTTGTCTCAAAATAACCTAAATGTGATTCAGCTACGAGTCTAGTATTGTGTCCCAGTTACCTTCTTAAAAAATCACTTGAAACTTAAATACTTTATTATTTCTAGTTGTAAAGAAACTATGCTGTATTTTCTCCAGATTCTGATAGCTACAATTACCCATCTGCTACCCGGTACAGAAGCTTCATCCTATGAACAGGACAAGAGGGTAAATATTTTCGTTTTTATTTACAAATAACTTATAAATGTGTGACAGTTTTGTTACAAAATTTAAGATATTCCTTTAAAGCGAGGATCCAGCTTTCTAAATATAATGCGGTATTGTCTTCCCAGACTTATGACAGTATTCTCTATGCAAATGACTTTCTGAAATTTTAGCTGAGACATATGCTTTTAAAATTAATTGAAATAGATTGCTTTCAGTCATTAGGAAGTCTCCTGTCTTTTATCCTTAAGTTAAGCAAGGTAGACTTTTCAAACTTGTCTTACAGTGAAAATATATTTTCAACTTCTTAGGAGTACATTTCAAAATACTCAGAAGGTTGTGAATTTTTATTATTTCAAGAAAATTCTTCAACAAGACAGATTGTAATATTCAGATGAATTTGATTGTTGACATCCTTCAAAACAATTGCTGTCTTTTCATATTTTTAGTGGATCTGAGTCCCCTGTTTAAGATGGGCTCTTTCTTCAACCATCTGATACTCCATCATGCTTTCTGCCTCCAGAAAGTTTTGTCTTTTCTGAGTTATGTAGGTTGCTCCAAAAGTAATCCCTCCTATTTATTTCCAACAGATACAAGGAGTGTAACAGTGCTGTTTAATAGATCAAATCTCAACTACAAAATAATGCTTTTCAACATAGTCACTACCATTATCTATGCATTTTCAGTGATGAACAAGATCCTCCATGCTGTGCTCATAAAAATTTGCACTAGCAGAGGTAACCTGCTACCACCACTACTTTTAGAACAGCCTTTGTATTTGGCTTTGTCCTTGGACTAGGAGTCCAAGAGCTGTGAGACACAGTGGTCATTTAAATTTTGCCCCTTCAGTGCAGTTTCTCTATGGAAGCTCTGTCCTTCTGGACTACTCATTCCAGTTAGAGCCACAATTCATATGTTGATCATTTTGGTCACCAGATCTCCATTTCATCTCTCCCCTTTGCTTGAGAAGTCAGTAGCTGTTGTAGAATATTGAAGTATATCACGTTAACCACCTTTCAAGCTGAGGATGCTTCCCATGAACAAAAAAAATTCCCCATGAACTAATGCTGATCATTTTATGCCAAATACTGCATCAAAAATGTACCAAAAATATGTTTAAATATTTTGACAAACTTAGTCCTAATGGCTTTCATAAAAATTGTTTTGATGTAAAAATAATTGGAGTCATTCATTGTTCAGTTTATTTTATGGTGTCTTTGTGAGATGAAGTTGTAGTGTGTTATGTGAAATTATTATGGTGTTTATGCATCTTTTATTAGTGAATTGCTTAGGTGGATTTTCTTTGAAAGACGTACATTTGGAAAATATTTTAGAGAATCCTACATCTATTTATATGAGTTTTTTTCTCTTCCACAGCTAAATTTTAAAAATTAAAAGTAAACATTTTTAGTAAGTTATTAATAATTTGGTGTGTGTGTCTTAATCTATCTCTGTTCTAGCCTTTAAAAATATCCTCTAGAGGGAGTTGGTTCTTTTGCTGACTGAGTAGCGTACAATAGAGAAAGCGGTTCTATTACTGTCAGATAATACCTCATGCTGTGTAGCAACATGGACAAATTGTGAAAGAAATTCTCTATTATTTATAAAGCACTAATGTATCTGAATTTGTCCACTTTTGTGTAATCCTTGATTCACTTTAAAGTGAGATTTACATTCAGAATGGTATGTCTGCTTTAACTTGAATGTATCCAATTCGTCATTTTGTAAACAGTGTCCTGCAGACCAATTCTGAAAAATCATGGGTAACCTCATAAGAACTGTAGCCATTTAAGACTTGTCATGATGATAAACTGTTGTATGGATAATCTTTGTTAAATATTTAATTATTAAAATAAAGCTAAAATTTTTACTCATTTTATATAGCATTTGAACATACAGTGATTTTTAAACAAGTGTGACCTGTAAATTCTGTGTAAGGTTGCCACGTTCTCTGAATTGAGAAAAGAAAGTAAAACAGAGAAATAAAATGCAGTGATAACTATGAGGTAGCAAGTGCTGTTTTAATTGATTTCTAATTGGAAGTGTTTGTTACAGTTGGTAGTTTCCTTACTTCTGTGCTTATTGGATTGGATAATGGCCTTGCCATTGAAGACCTTGCTGCAGCCTCTTCACGCTACAGGAGCAGAAAATGATAAGACTGAGAGATCTGTTCTTAATTGTATATATAAGGTGCGTGTTTCTTTACTTGCTAAATTGGAATTTCTAGACACGAAGAAAGTGTCAGCTTTCATGAAAACAAAGACAGAACTTTTCTATAAACTGACCTCATTCTACCACTGAAATTTGGAGTGCTGTCTTAGATCTTGTATGTTTTGTAATTAACTGTGTGATCATTGGTATGTTTGAAATTCTTAATATTGTCTTACCACTTTGTGATTAACTATAATAGATTATATATGCTATACCAATAGCGGACACTTGTGTTGTAGAAGACGAGTCATACATTTAAGACATACGGAGATGTAGCTTTTACATACCAAACAATTTTCTTTTTAGTAAGCAAAGTTATATTTACAGATGTGGGTTTGTTTCTGTAAATATCAAGCATTTAAAATTTCCGGGATTTTATCCTGCCTACCTACTTCTAACAAATTAATTTCAAACTGTAAATAAAAATAAATCTAATTTCTTATAAAACCATCAAATAGAAGTTTCAGTAATGTGATGAAATCCTGTTTTTGTTCTAGGTTCTACATGGATGTGTCTATGGATCTCAGTGTTTTAGTAACCCCAAATATTTTCCCCTAAGTCTTTCTGATTTGGCATGTGTGGATTACGATCCATTTATGCATTTAGAAAGCTTGAAGGAGCCAGAACCACTGCATTCTCCAGACTCAGAGCGTTCTTCTAAACTTCAACCAGTCACCGAAGGTTTGTCAAACTAAGTACATTTTATTTCAAAAAGGTTTTAACCTTGTTTTCCACTACTGAAGTGCTTGTTTAAAGTGTAAGTTTTACGTCATACCTTGACACTAGGTAGCAACATAATTTTGAGCAATTGCTATTTGATTAACTGAAATAAGTATCTTCTGAAGAACATGAAGATCGGTTTGATGTGGATTCTTCTGTGCTCTGTATCAACAAAAAAAAAAAATGACTATGGGAACATGAACAAGCATTATTTTTCAGTATACTTTCAGTAACATTTTTTTTTGCAATTTTCTTTCTTTTTCTGAGAGAATTTTGGACTTTTTTTTTCTTTTCTAAGCTTGCAATATTTTAAGCTTGCTGTTATTTTTTTTTTTTTACTTATTATACTTTGTTGTTGATCTCTTTATGCCTTTAGAAGAGAAATTTTCTCTCATCTGCTTGAAACCTTAAGAGACCTGGGAATTAACTTTTTCTTCAGATCTCAAAATCAAAAATAAATTGAGAAACTAAGATACAGAAGGGCAGTATTATACCGCATATCTAGTAGATATGAAATGGCTACATTGGGAAGAAAATTGAAAAAGATGAGATTAATACAGGCACCAGAAACTCTGTGTAGTGCTATTCTCCAACCATATTAAGTTGTTCCATTTAGGCTTCCTTAAAGGTATTAAGAACCAGATAAATGCAGAAGCTCTTTGTAGCAGCTGTGTGCTAACAGCAGGTGATTTTGTGGTCTGTAGTGACTACGTGCTGTTTTTTATGTAGAGAAAATGGCTAATCATTGTGCCCTTGTCTAAGGCATGCTTCATCATCCTCAAGTACTTTTTTGGCCAAAGAATTCTAAACATAGAGCTGTCCCCTAATAAGCTCAGTATTGGATTGAACAAGTCTGATTTGAGAACTATTGGCAGGAGGAGCTGTAATTATTAAATTTACTGAAGAATGAAGCAAGGTACTATGGTTGGCTTTTTGTCAAATGGCTGTGGTTCTTATTAGTAAAAAGTAATCATCTGCTGGGTCAGAATGAAAGAGGCTTCGAAAGATTCATTCTGTCCTAATTACAGTCTCACCTGTACATATTATGTAAAGCTAATATTTAAAGCATTTGCCAAGATTAACTTCCACCGCATGTTCTATTACAGTGTGGAGAATTGTAGTAGCTTTTTATGCCTGGCATCTTTTGTATTCTATAATAATCTGTAATTATGGGTTTGCAGCAAATGCTGTGTGGCTTGTTTAATCTGACAATCTGAAAAGACAACCCTGAATAGATTTCTCTTTAAATGAATGCAGTTGCACAAAGCCTTAGCATCGATATCTACATTTCGCATTTCCGTATGTGATCCGTTCTTTTATGATTTCTTGTTAAATTTCTAAATAAAAGTAATTTCAGGTGTTGCTTTTCTCTGTCCAGATAAGTTAAAGAAGCCCATATGTTTTTAAAGTTTCAGAGCTCTGGAATTTTAAGTCAGTTTGTGAAATTTAGTGGACAGATGACAGTGCTATAATGCAACCCTGGTCTTGCAACCATGGCACTTCTAGCCTACAGTGACATTTTATAACCCATCACAAAACATCTGTTCTCTCTGGCATTGAGGGGTGTAAAATCAGTGTGTAGTGATTGGTCTGGGACTCATTCAAGAAAAGAGGAGTCAGGTAGCACAAACTAGCAGCAGAGTAGTATACCAGTGGGTCAACTTCTTATTTAGTAGTGTACAAGTACTATCATATTTTTTTTAAGACTATGGAAACAGGTAAAACAACAGTTATAGGGAAATCAAAGACAAGATGGGGATTGATAGACTCTTTCCTTAGATCACGAGCAAAAGTGAAAGCACTGGAACAGCATTTGTCTAAAGACAGGATGCTTTTTATCAGTTGAAGAGATGACTGACATACCCAGTTATGCCTCTCATTGTTCAAGGTCAGTCGTTTTAGAGCTATGTGTCAGTTCGTTTTATGGACACTTACCCACAGTATGATGCCCACAGGATGAGACAAATATGTGGGACTTTCTATGATACAGCTGTACAGTGGGGACAAGATCTATTCAGAGGTTAGAGCAAGCCACCAATAAACAGCAGGACAAAGATTTATTAAATCCTCTGGAAAGAGGCAACAGCAGGAGAGAAGACAACTATGTCCATGTTTGTTTCAGGACCTTTCCAAGGGCTGTCTCAAAGGAAGTGCCATACCTAGGATTATCATTGAAACTGTTTTTCCTCCTTTTTATAGGTTTCAGGTGAAATGGTAAATTGCGGTGTAAGGTGCACAAAACAATTTTGAAATTGTATTAAGATACTGAAATGTTATATTTAGACCAGAATGAACTTTTAGCAGCTAACAGTAAGCAGCTTCTCTTGCATTATCAGAACTTCTGTAGTTGAAGTCTGTGGTGCTTTTGTACAAGTACGGAATCACAGGGCATGTCTACCTAAAGGCTGATGAACAGATCCTCTAGCTAGCATAATCAACAGCTTCCTCTAGCTACAGTACAGGCATATAGCTGTTTATGCTAAGTATCTGCACTTATCTCGCCTAAATTCATCATCACAGCGACACAGGTGTGCTTTCTCCAAGGAGGATAGCATTATTCACCATTCACTGTAGAGTTCAGTTGTATTCTGCCATGATCTGCTTACCTGCTTCTGATCTTTTACCTGTCATTATAGGACCGTGAATGTATGTGAGGGAGAATTAAAATGGAACCTCTTGTTAAAATATTTTTAATTATTTATATTAAATGATAAAAATATTTATGAGAAGTAAAATTGAGTTTTTTTGGCGCTAACATAAGCAAGAAAGGTGGTTACATGAAAATATTTGAACTTCTGTTACATATCTTCTAATATTGATAAACTGAAAAATCAGACCAATGAGTAGAGTCTAGTTGGAAGGAAATAAATAATACTTTAGAGGAATTTTTTTTGTGACTCTGGGCAGAAACACTTTGAGTTCTGTCCTTCATAGATCACAAATCTGTTAGGGATAGATGAGATTGGAAAGGCAGTAGTTCCATCCCGTATTATCAGTGATATATCAGTTATTGATTTTTGTGTATTTTTTCCTATTTCTGACATTTCTTCAAACACTTTTTTAACAGTTCTGTTTGTATTGATCATTTTTCCTATTATATTTCAATTTATAAGTAAATGATCTTCTCCATCCAATATAAATCTAGTCTTTTCTTTAAAAATCAGAAAAATGATGTACTTTTGCTTTACTTTTAAAGCTTTGATGCTGATTGCCTTTTTTACTGAAACAAGACAAAAAAAAAAATGCCTTTTTTCACAGTTACAATAACAGTTTATGCATTGTGCATTGGCACAATTTGTGTTTTGTGAAATTTATTCTAAGTGGAGGTTCTTCCTATACCTGTAGCTTAAAAATAGAATGAGTTAAGACTTCCATAAGCTAGTGTAAAATGTAGGTATCTAAGCTATGTTGAACTCTCTTAGGCTCCTTCTAAAAGTAATGGAGAAAAAGGAAAGTTTCCAGAGAAGATTTGTCTCATTTCTCCAATTTGTTTTTATTACTGAGATGAATCACTGTGTACAGGTGCATCATTCTTTTAGGTAGCTAAAAGGATAAACAGAGTTAAATTTTTGCCTTCAGTCATTAATTTTTCCTTCTACAATATAACTGCAGTTGTTTAGAAACTGTTCAGCCAAAGTTGAAGTAAAGAGTTAACAGCACATCCTAAGGAAATTCAGGAATCGTCCATTCCTGGCACTGATACAAATTAGTGGTGATAGACCTTCATTCTTCTCACAAAAGAGGTAATTTCAGGAACTGAGAAAAATAGCCAATATAACATGCTTCTAGCAAATTACCAAGTGATCATGTACACATACAAAT